>NW_018127911.1:2097026-2144410 GCF_001952655.1 Monopterus albus | reverse complement strand
CTGAACATATCTGATATGAGATTTCCAGGAGAATTTGTCATCAACTATGACACCTAGAAATTTAATTTCATGTACTCGTTTTATTTAGGCTCCCCCAATTTTCAATTGAAGTTCATTATCTAGTCTACGATTCCCAAATACCATAAATTTAGTTTTATCCAAATTCAGAGATACTATATTACTGTCACACCATTTCTTTATCTTCTCAAGTTCCTGTGAAACCCGTCCAGAGAGTTGCTGTAGGTTTTCACCTGATGCCCATATGGTAGTGTCATCAGCAAACAAAACCACTTTCACTAAATCAGAAACCTTGCATATATCATTAATGTATAGTATAAATAATTTAGGTCCCAAAACAGAACCCTGAGGCACTCCACATACAATGTCCAGCTCACTCGATTGGTATTCACCCAACTTCACAAATTGACGCCTCTGTGTCAAATAACTTCTAATCCAATTCAAAACCATTCCTCTGATCCCATATTTTTCTAACTTGTCCATTAATAATTCATGATTGATTGTGTCAAATGCTTTTTTTAGGTCAATAAATATTCCCATCGTGTATTTCTTCTCATCCATAGCACTTGTAATGTCCTCCATCAGGTCGGTAATGGCCAAAGATGTCGATCGGTTCGACCTAAAACCGTATTGGCAATCAGAGAGGAATGAAAATAATGCTCCCCTCTGGTGGCGCCGGTGGAACATCTCATCGAGGACACCGAAATGTCCAGGAACAGCCCCGTGTACATCGCTTTTGCAGAGCATTTTATTTAAATGAAAAAATAGGATGAGTTAGAAGCAGCACCCAAGAGAGATTAATGTTCAGATACTGAGGCAGAATAAGCAGCGTGCCATACATGGCCAGTGTCATTGCACTTCTCAGGTAGTCTGTGTAACTTGCCAAATCAGAAGAGGGAGAAGAAAGAAAAAGGAGGGCTGTCTTTGACAATTTGTGCTCATGCTTCTCTTCAGTGTAGCCCTCTGTTCAAACATTTACTTCCTTTTTGACGTTATTGCAGAAGATTGATTTTAAGTATCAAAATTAATGATTTGTGTGTGTTGACCAAATGTGTTCTGCAAGCTGAAATTCCACTTTGTGCTGGAGAGGCTGTACATATGTGGATAATTGAAAGCCCAGATGAAGGAAAGGAAAGGAAAGGTTGGCCCGTGCACTGCTGCTGTGAATGACACGAGTCAGACATCTGAAAATAGCATTAAACGGCGCACCAAACTGACAGCTGAATCCCAGTACAGCTCATTTGACAGCACTAGCGCTAGCAGCCAAACGTATATATTTCTCTTAACACACCAGTAAAGACAGACACATAACCAACATTAAAGCCTTAAAGTTGCTGTGTCATCTTGACCTCTGACTTCCTCATGGAAACAGCAAGCATTATTATATGACAAGTGTTGGAGATGGCATTTGTGTTTATTTAATGTGCACCGGTCTGCTTCACAAATGTCTTTTCCAGGTGTGACGGGAACAGGCTGTTTATAGAGGTTCTGCTGCAGGCCTGTGTGTGTGTGTGTGTGTGTGTGTGTGTGTGTGTGTGTGTGTGTGTTTATGTTTGTGTATGTTTACGAGTGAGTGGCATAGCATCTGGGGGTTGTAACGTGATGCCAAGATGCTGCTCTCCCTGGGAATGCTGATGCTGTCGGCCACGCAGATTTACACCATCTTCACTGTCCAGCTCTTCGCCTTCCTCAACCTGTTGTCCGTGGAGGCTGACATCGCTGCTGTGAGTAGTTCTTCACACAGCTACAGTATGTGTAGAACTACACATAGAAACACACAACAATAATAAAACAGTGTATCTGTGTAATAAAACAGTATACTCCACCCATGTAAATCACAGCTCTAGTGGGATGTTGGCGATGCTTTGTTTTGAAAACAGGTTTACAGTAACAACTTGATGAGGATGTTAAGCTTGTGTCTGTATTGTGCCACCCATCAAGTTTGTGACTTGGTTAAGCAAAGGAGAGCATCAGTCGCAGTAAAATATATTAAATCAACAGTAAATAAACTTAATTTTTCTATTTGCAGTACTCATTTGACAACAAAACAGAGAACTTTGATGACCTACCTGCGCGGTTTGGCTACCGGCTCCCCAGCGATGGACTCAAGGTGAGTTATTCACATCAGAAATGTTTGTGAACACATTCATTTTGAATAGTTGTCAGCTGAACAACAAGTCAATTTTTTAAGTGGCATATCTAAATATATGTGTTGCAGCAGCCAGCTACCCTTCAAAATGTTACGTTGTGTCTGCTGCCAAAAGTATACAAATGACACTGTGGCTGAACTTTGGCTCAATCAAAGATAATCATAGCATGTAATGCAAATGCTCCCAAGCATCGCTGCTCTGTGTTGAGCATTGTAACGACACGTTATTGTGAGGTTTTTCTTGGCCATCCCCCTCCCAACCTGACAACAGCACAGTGGCTGATCCACAAAGCTCACTAACAGAAGGGATGATTCATGTCTGCTGTCTTAAGCTGGTCATTGTGACGTTTGCAACAGTCGAGAGCCCAGTTGTTGTTGTTGTGCAAAAGATTTCGGCAAACAGAAGCGAGCTGATGGTGAAATGTCTTGTGTATTGTTTGGTGTTTGTGTTAATGCGCAGGGTCAGCACTGTATATTTGGACATCCATAATTACTGCCACTTAACTGGTTTTGAGGATGCTATGTTTAGCATCATTATGTCAGTCCCACAGCATAATTTTGGCATTGTCGTGACCCCGTGGCATATTGTAGGAATTAGAGCCCTGCTTGAGCTGAGTGTCAGCCCGCGTCTCACACTATGAACTTTGAAAATTTGAAAGCTGAACACGCTGTTGAAGTGTGAGAAAAGGCCCAGTCTCTCTGCGACCTGCTCTCGAATTCATAGCTGGTCTTATATCTGCCCTGTTGCAGTCTAGTTGAGACAGTGAGGCCGAGGACTGTGTTGTCCTGGTCCCTGCAGGCTACGTTCAATCCATCCATCCTGAAATTACCCTCATATTTACTGCATCTGTCTTTGTTTGTCTGAGTGAGTTTGGCAAGGAGCTGTTTCAGACAACAGTTGTTATTTCCAGCCACATAAAGGATGATGTTGATGTTTTTAGTATTTTGAGTTAAACTTACTTCAGATGTTGTATTACTGCAGTTGTTTAATGCCTAGAGACACCTCAGGCATCACAAGGCAGCACAAGCCTGTTCAGCCTGGTGGACTCCCCACAGGAAATGAGGTTTTAAACACAGCCTTCCCTGTTTTCATTTACACATCCAGGACTGTTTGCATTTCCCCCAGGGTTTCAAAGCAAGGTCACTGAAAGCCTGTGTGCACCTAGCCCCAGCTTGTGACTCTCACGTATTGAAACTTGCCGAACGTTTTAACCACGTACCGTCATATCATAACACTCACCCAATTTTCCAAACCATGGGCTCTTCTAACGGCACAGAATCAAAAATAATCTGGTCTAGTCCAGGAAAAAAAAATTCTTTTGTCACTTTTTCAAGGGAATCTTTTCCTTTTGCTGAAAAGTTATGATGGCTCTCACTTTTGTTTGTGAAAGTTGAGTGTGAATGTATTGTTGAAACATATTGTATTATTATTATTATTATTGTTATTTTGAAAATTAAGTGAAATTATTATTGAAATTGTTTAGATAATACATTAACGAAGCCGAGCCACTTTCACACAAAGACTTCATATCATGTCTCCATCATTCTTAACTGACGGTATGGGGTTTAAACATTTGGCAAGTTTCAATTTCAAATGCTGACAGAAGACTATCTCTGTGACTCCAGTGTATGTAGTGCATGAGTCACAAGCTGGGGCTAGTGTTCACCCACACATACGCAGCGGCCGTCTCATTTTGGAAAACAAGGTTTAGGTAAAATGAGGAGAACAGATGAAAAAGCATTCCACGCTGACCAAGTTTAGGTTTAGCCTTAAATGTACACTCCAGCCGACCTGTGCACCTGTGACCTCCTCATAAAGGAAAATAACCAAAAATACCACCGATACATTTCTCCTGGTTCGTCGTGTGACCTCGTTCTCCTTTAATGTGAACATTTAGACTGGTAACAGTTGGTCAGAGGGCCACTGTAGGCCTGTCACCCTCACCTCTGTTTCCGCTTTTTAAGTATTGGTGTTACTCAGTTGAGCGTGACAATGTGGTAATATTTTGATTGCAAAACATGGTTTGCAACAATCATATCATGTCACTTTGGTTCCCAGAATTGCTGCTGAGCCAGAAGACTAGCTTCAAAATAATTTTTTGCTTTGCTTTTTCATGTTCTGTGATTGTAACTGTGCTTTAGTTGTGATCATTTATGAGAAGTATTTTTTTTGACACAGCAGATAAACAGAGGTCTGTTCTACACACTGCATAGACAGGTTTCAGTGTTGTGATATTTAGATATGATATTGGCCAAGGATCAATGGTCAACTTAAAATAACTGCTTCATTTTCACAGGAAGTTTCTCATAATTCCTCTTTGGTTTCAGGTTTTTGGTTCTTATTCTAGTTCTGCACACACTTTCACTTCAACAATTACAGGCAAACCTGCAGACACAGCTTGAGAGGAGAGTCGAGTTTCCTTTGCATAGTCTCCAGTTGAACATAAGAATGTAATTGAAGTGGTTTGGATTTTTGTTTGTTGGAAGAATTTTTTGTGGGTATAAAAAGGTGGGAGGAAACGCACCCTTTGTGTCCTGTCCTGTCTCTCCCGGTATGGTCACACTGCACATGGGTTGTTATGGAGATGTAGCAGTAATGTGGCGACTTAATGCACCTGTACAAGTCAGTTGTTTTGTGCTAGGTCCTGGTAAGTGCATGACAGACAAGTAATCATAGATTTGTTTTCTTTTTACAGTGTCCAGATAACTCCCAAGTAAACAATGATAAAATGTGTCTAATGGTGTCTACACAACTACTTCAGTCTGTAGTTCTGTTTCAGGCATATCATTACTGGTTTACCATTTACTTACCCCTTGCATGGGGATATGTACATACACATCGAGAGCCGATGTACCAGAGCCGAATTCCTTGTGTGTCCGACACACCTGGCCAATAAAGCAGATTCTGATTCTGATCATGCTGACTTTCCCCACATTTTCTTCACCAAGTCTGACCCAGAAACAATCTCACATTTTTAGATTTAGGCTGCACCTGCCCCATTTCACTGGCATTTCATTCCAGGATAAGCATATGAAAGAATGTCGAGGGTTGGCATAGTTTACAGGTCTGATTATATGTTCTGTTGTAATGTTAAAACGCAGGGTACTGGTCACAAAGCAAGGTACATGCTAGTGTGTCTTTCCGTCTCAAAGCAAATTTGGCAACTTCATCTGCTTCCTGTTGTGGTCATGCTTAAGGTGTGGAGTTTTGAAGTGGGATAAGTAGGTTAAAGTGGGGAATCTGAACATTGAGGAATCTAAGTAGAGTCCCACAGGCTTTAATCTGCTCACAGGAGGCCCCAGTCAGGCTAGAACCCGTTATTAATTCTTCTGTTTCTGTTTGAAACCAGAGCAAATCTGCGAGTGACGAGATTAAGTGTGATCACTGTGCAGTAATTAGCTAGTAAAATCCCTCTTCTCCTTCCTTCCACACACTGTTTGCTCGACTTTCACGGCCTCACATCTCATAGCGTGGAGATAATATCTTTTCAATAAAGATATTATGTAACTACTGTCACTTGATGGAGCTAATATGGCCAGTGATCATCTTTATTTCTTTTAAATGTAAAAATAACCATTTTACACACCACGCAGTCCAAACGTTACCATTTATAACAAGTACCATCTACATATACATAATATTTAGGACAGTTGTACATGATGAAAAGCGCAAAGTTTGATCTGGGGATTTCAAAAACTGATATTGTTCATATAAAAGCTGTTATCAATGTAAGAGTGATTTAGTGAATCGTGTTGTCAGTAGTATTTGCAGCTTGACCTGTTTTTTTTTTTTTTAAGTCTCTTAAAAGTTACTTTCAACTGTATTTACTCACAGATCTCTAAGAAAACACCTCCAGAAATTCTGTGCTATATGGTGAACTGGGCAGTTTGCACTAAACATTTTCGGCACTTTTCGGAGTACAGTGACAGTCAAAAGAACCAGCAAAGGTTGTCTTTGGTCAAAGGTCTTGGAAAAATGAACCAACGATGAAGGAATCTAGCAGGTATCTTGTACTGTGTTATAACAAGTGAGACTTCTGACACTGAACCTTAAAGAACAAGCGTTGTCGGGTAGTTATTTGCAGATCGAGTCAGCTGCCTTCACACTGGGGCCTGCATAGGTTTACTAATCTGGCACAGGCCACTGTTTATTTGTGCAAATGGATCATGACCAAATGAGTGAATTAAGTTAGCTTAAGGTGGTATTAGATGGGTCCTCTGGTGTCTAAACTGACATCTTCGCACAGGCTGCGGTTTCCTCTTTACGTCTGTGTTTTGAGGACTCCCCCTCCTCCCACAGTTATTTCCTGTTTTTCACTCGGCTCTTTTTTTTTTTTTTATATATATGTTTTTTTTTTTCAACCCAACAGAGGGCGTTCTTGCCACTGGTTTTACGGTCCGGAAGAGGAATGTGAGGCACTGGCACAGTGATGTCATTTAGCAGTAAGGCAGGGCTGCACTGGAGGAGGCACCCATAGGTGACTGTGGTGAGAGCGGCAGGTGATTCCTCACGTTTCTCTTCCCTGACATGGGATTTTGCAGCTCTCCCTGATTTGAATTTGACTTTTCATAAACATTTACTCCAATTAGAGAGTGCATTTAGTACTACAAATATATATTCCTTCTCCCTACTGTAGTACAGTCTAACAAATTTGTTAGTAAATAGTCATTTTTCATGTGTGACTCAGCTGCTGCTTTGGACTCATGTCGGTGTGGCAGCTGGGAGGATACACTCTCAGAAATTCAGTTTGCTGAGAACTGACACCAGGCTTGTGTGTGTGCAAGAGAAAGTGCTGACTCTCCAACAGGCTGGGGTTTTAAAGTGCTGTCTTAAAAAAAGAGACAGAAAGAGCTGAAAGTGGCAGCAGAGTCCCAGAGTCCCACAGCAGTCCGCACTTTCTGTCTACCACCCTGCCTCTGACACACACACTCGTAGTGGTGTTAGTTACATTCGCAGATGAGCAGCAAAAGTTTAGGAATGTAAATCACACCAGGGCCCTTGCTTCTCATCTCTTTCTCCTTTTATCATCTGTTCTTCATTTATCTGCTCTGGTTGTTTGCTCCTTTTCTTTTCTT
Organism: Monopterus albus; assembly: GCF_001952655.1. Lineage (NCBI taxonomy): Eukaryota > Metazoa > Chordata > Actinopteri > Synbranchiformes > Synbranchidae > Monopterus > Monopterus albus. The sequence continues at coordinate 2,137,167 of NW_018127911.1, read as the reverse complement.
AGTCTGTCTGACTCTCTTTGTCTTTACCTTTCTATTTTTGTTTTTTTCTTTCTCTTTGTGTGCGTGTGTCTGTTTTGTTTTCCTCTTGTCAGTGTTTCAGTGGGTATCTGATTCCCTTTGCCTCCATATTAGTATCTTTTTTTGATTCTGTCTTTGTTCTTCCCTTTATCACTCTGTCAGCTTCTCGGTCTCTTCCTCTCACTATCTCCCACTCATCAGCCACTTCAAAAGCTCCTGTTGGAAATGGGACTAAGACAGGAAGCAGCAGAGAGAGAGAGAAGGATGGGAGATACAAGGTTCAGAGTTTTCAGGGCAAACTGAGAACAAAAGTATCCCTTCAATTTGTGGACTATACTACACACAGATGTACACACACCTTTATGATTCAGGAATATTCTTCATGCCACTTAGGAAGCTCTGTATTCATTATGCCTGTAGGAGTAGTGCTTGATTTGCCAGTATTACACCTGGGCTGCAGTGCAACTGGTCCTCAGCATCTTGTTTTATCAAGTTTGTTTTTCATCTGTGTTTTGTGATGGATGTCGTTAATCTGGGACAGATTATTTCATGAAGTACCTATTGCACCTACGACGCATGCATGCACGAGCACTGTTAAGCTGTGGCTTGTTTCGAGAGACCATGTAAACACTTTTACTATGGTGGCATCTGTAACCGCCCACACGATCAAATGCTAGGCTAACTTTATTCACTGATGCGGCAGAATAATGGTTTGAATTTGTAGCCATTTGCCACAGGGTGCATGTAATAGCCATAGATAATCTTATTTCTAGGGCGTAATCTCCACAGGGGATGGGGGACACAGCCCAACTGAATTATGAAAAACAGAAATTTGCACCCCTCATATTTGTCATGACCAGTCGTCAAATGCCTCAGAGCTCTAAGAAAATAAATCTTCTGTGCTCAAAAGTGTTTAACCGACTCCAGAACTTACTGCTGCCTCTTTAACAGGATACAGGCTCACTAAACAGGCCTCAAGTGAAAAACCTTTAGTGCTGCCATGCATTGTGATAAATATGATTTCAAGCCGGTGACTTGCCTGTAGCCCCATAACATTGAATGTAAATCACTTTAAACACCGACTGAACTGTCAAATCAAGATTAGATATGACCAGAGGTTTGAGAAAGTGAGGTCACGACCATTATTTATATTATATTTATATCTACAGACATTAAACCCTGTCACAGTTCCGCTGAGCAACCCCCTAACTGCTCCTTTTGTAACTTCTTAGATGGTCTGACATAGAAATGTGAGGCAGAGTTATTATTGTGTCAGCACTATAATAGTTCCATATGATTACTGGCTCTTTTTATCTGTTTCTGTTCTGAAAAAGTGTTTGAAGTTGGTCATGAATTGCCTCTGGAATACAGATGATCATTTATGCAAAATGGGTTTTAGTTTGTCAACCAGTTTATCTTTATAGTTTTAGTTTGTCTTTATAAAAGAAATGGCTTAATAAATTCCAGTTGCACTGTATCATTGCATCTTAGGACTAGAGTCAGCTGTCTGCAAAAGGACTCCTCATTTGACTCCTCATTTCCTGTTTGACTTCCAAGAAATCACATTTGCGTAAACTTGGGTGTAAGTCGCTGTGTTTCTCTCACTGTGCCCTCTCACTGATGTCATCCCTGCAGGGCTTCCTAATTGGTGCACGGCCAGAAAATGCGTGTGAACCTATTGAACCCCCTCCAAGGGACAACTCAACAGGTGCCTTCATCGTCCTCATCAAACGCTTCGACTGCAACTTTGATACCAAGGTACAACGTTTACACCCCGACCACTTCTAGTGGTAATCTAAACAAAACTAATTAACTTCATATCTAAGCTTGAGCACCTCAGCAAGTTAAACAGGGCACTGACTATCTGAACCAAACTATGTGCAACGCTGTTGGTACATTGAACTGTGGCCCTTGTGTTTCACTGACTGAATGCTGTTTTAGAGCATGGCAACACCTGGAAGTGGTTGAAAACACTTTATTTCAGCAGCAGTTAATGTATGAGGGCAAACTGCCAAAATTGTGCATAAGTTTGCATTGATGTGTGTTACTTCACACTGCATTCAGGTCAGGAGCTGGTTTCACTGAAGCTCTTAGATCATCTCACTGGGGCATGAAAACAGGAAGTGGCCATTTCCCTTAGCACAACTTCCTGCATAAGCACCTATCCCTCTTTTTGTCCTGCTGCTGCAGTTTTGTGTGGGTTTGTGGATTTGAGAAGTGTTGTTTGCCTAGTAAGTTGCAGAAGCATCTGAAAGATGGCGAAAGCTGATCTTCGTGACCATGTGTAGCACAGGAAAGGAAGCAGAGAGGTGGGCGCGGCCATCATAGGTCTGAGGTTGTGTGTCCGTGGTGTAGCTATGTCCAACAATGAAGAGGTTTGTCTTTCCCAAGGACACTTCAACGCGTGGACTGGAGAAACCGGGGATTGAACCACCAACCCTGAGTCATTGGACATCCTGCTCTACCTTCCGAGCTGCAGCTGGCCCTAAATATTGTGCCTAGTTTCTTGTTACAGTATTTCAAGACTTTTATTGTAAAGACTTTTTTTCAGGACATGCAGACATTCTGAATGGTTTCCAGACACATTACACATTGTCCTGTGAAACACAGCTGATACATTTGCCAGTGGAGCTGGTAGGAAGTGAATTGCAACTGCATCCTCTACCGATTCAGAAGGATGGTTTGTACCAGAAATCATTTGACTTTTGGTACAAAAGTCCTCCTCAGAAATCAACATGTGTCTCAAAGTTTGTCTATTTTTTTTTTTTAACTTAGGTTTCCACTTTGATGCTGGAGGAAAAATAAATTTTCCCTGTATGCTGTATGAAAATGTCAGCAAGAGATCAGTTCCTAAATGCGTTTCAGTTGTTCACTCGCTTATTCACTCAAATGTTTTGTCAGTCCTATCTTTTTTTACATTGTATACCATTAGATGGTCAGGTTCAGACACCACATTCTGGGACACTGGTTGAGTTGAGACAGAAATATGTGGCCCAATCCATGCTCTGCAGAGCATTGAAGTATTCCCTTTGCTGGAGCATAACCAGACTCCATTCACATAGCTGTGTGTCAGACAGACACACAATACACACACACACTGTCTGTGTGCTCGTAATGATTGCACATATCTCCAGAGCTCATCACATGGACACACAAGTTTGCTCTGTCTTTGACACACACACTAGTGCCTCATCCCCGTCAAGATGGAATCTATTATTCCTTTGTTTCCCTGTAGTTTCTGGAGGAAACTGAGCTCAGCTAAGAGGGTGTGTGGGTGGTGGTGGGGGTTAGACTCATTCACAGTGGACAGCTGAATGCTAGCTACCAACTGAGTGTCTGTGATGGGCAGGGAGACAGAAAGCAATAGAAAGGATAAGAGAGAAAGACTGCCAAAGGAAAGGTGTGTGTGTGCATCTACAGTTGTGAGGACTAGCTTGAAGGTTAAGACTTGGCTTTAGGGTTCACATTAGGTGTTAGGGTAAGGGGCTACTGTAGGGCATGCAGTGTCAATGCGTGTCTTCACAAAGATAGCTATGCAAATGCGCGTGTGTGTCTTTGTTGCAGGGGTGTCACTCCAGGCATGTTTTGTTTCATCGTTGCCTGTCCCTCCACAGCCTCTTCTGTTTCTCCTCTGCTAATTTAGCCATTAGCATCTAGTGAGCAGCAGCATTGTTTTAATGGTTCCCTGGCTATAATAGGCAATAAAATGGATGCTCACCCACTTAACCCTCCATCAAATGTTAACACCTCCGTCTGTGTTGTATGTGTGTGTTTGAGAGAGGAGGTGTGTGTGTGTTGCACGAAGACATGATGGGGAGGAGGTTGAATGTCGAGAGCGCTGGAGATGTGGAGGAGTGAAGGGGATCAAGTGAAGCGGTGTTGATAGGCACACTCGTTCTTTGTGGATGTGTGAGAGAGAGAGAGGAAAGCAGTCATCCATGGCTGTCCCTTTTAGAAAATACACTTCTAAAGAGACAGTGTTTGGACTTCCTGTGCACTGAGATTCTCTGAGGTGGCGGTGGAGGCCTCATTGGTGACCTTTCTGACCTTGCTAGGGGGGAAAGGGAATTGGAGAGGAAACTTGATACCCTTTTCCTCCCTTCTCCCTCTCATGAACCTCTCCTTTTCTTCTTTCTCTTATTTGCTGTCATCCCCTCTTTGTCTTTGTCTGCTGCCCTCTCTGTCATTGTTTTTAGTTTTCTTTTTGGTTTCCTCTCTCTTTTCTGTGAACTGGTTCCATTGTCATGTGGAAGAAGGTGCTCTGGTCAGATGAAACCAAAATCGAACTTTTTGGCAACAATGCAAAACGTTATGTTTGGCGTAAAAGCAACACAGCTCATCACCCTGAACACACCATCCCCATTGTCAAACATGGTGGTGGCAGCATCCTGGTTTGGGCCTGCTTTTCTTCAGCAGGGACAGGGAAGATGGTTAAAATTGATGGGAAGATGGATGGAGCCAAATACAGGACCATTCTGGAAGGAAACCTGATGGAGTCTGCAAAAGACCTGAGACTGGGATGGAGATTTGTCTTCCAACAAGACAATGATCCAAAACATAAAGCAAAATCTACAATGGAATGGTTCAAAACTAAACATATCCAGGTGTTAGAATGGCCAAGTCAAAGTCCAGACCTGAATCCACTCGAGAATCTGTGGAAAGAACTGAAAACTGCTGTTCACAAATGCTCTCCATCCAACCTCACTGAGCTCGAGCTGTTTTGCAAGGAGGAATGGGCAAAATTTAAGTCTCTTGATGTGCAAAACTGATAGAGACATACCCCAAGTGACTTACAGCTGTAATCGCAGCAAAAGGTGGTGCTACAAAGTATTAACTTAAGGGGGCTGAATAATTTTGCACGGCCAATTTTTCAGTTTTTTATTTGTTAAAAAAGTTTGAAATATCCAATAAATTTCGTTCCACTTCATGATTGTGTCCCACTTGTTGTTGATTCTTCACAAAAAATTACAGTTTTATATCTTTATGTTTGAAGCCTGAAATGTGGCAAAAGGTCGCAAAGTTCAAGGGGGCCGAATACTTTCGCAAGGCACTGTATGTTAAAACAACTTGAATAACTTTAATACTCCATCCCTCCTACTTTTCCTCTTCTCTTTCTTTGAAAGAGTGAGTTCAAAGGCAAAGTACAGGAGTGCTGGTGGAGAAAAATGGAAATGAACCTGAGATGCTCGTTGCATTTCCAATTTATTAGCTACACCTCTCTATAACTGTTTGACCAGAAACTGAACAGTATAACCTCCATGATGGTAGGTTTTATTCCATGATTAAACTACCTTATCAACTGGAAAACAGAGGGTATCGTATTACTTTAAGATGACTCTGTGTAAGCAGCTACTGTGGCTATAACTGACAAGTATGGGTTAATGGTTAATGCTAAAACATAGTGTCAGAGTAACGCAAGGTAAGAAATGTCATAAAGACATCAGAGTGGCTTACTAAAGTCAGTATCCCAGAGTATTGTTTAAAAGCACCCAGTGGCTGGTGGAGCTTTTTGTCTGGTGGAAAATTCCCCATCTGAGACCTACTGTAGGTCGTGCTATGAGACAGACCCAGACTTGTCTGGCAAAGGGGCAGTTCAGACTAAACGTCCAGTCTGCCGCGAATGCTTTTTGTCCTGCCAGGAAGCTGTGAGCTCCAGGTGACGGGACACCGATCAGGCATTGCGCTCTGAACAAGACACTCATTTAGTAACATTTACCAAAAGATTTTAAAGAAATTGCATATGATTTTTTTGAGATCATTTAGAAACAGTGATGCCATTACTTAGTTTAATCTAATCTAGAATTTAGTGGATCATTATCAAAATTTTCTATTATGATTAAAAATAGGTCACATAATGCAATACATAGTGCCATAGCCATGAAATAGTGTGCTTTTAAAAAATTTAAGGATAAATACATTAATAATGACCTAGGACTTTATTTCAGATTTATGCATTTGGGTGTATTTGAGGCACTATCCTAGTAAAAAGTAGAATTACCACTTCATGGTTGAATGCCTCCACCAACCATTCGAATTCACAGGAATGGTACAGATGTGAGAACACTGACCTTGACCCTTGACCTTCAGCCGTGGCTATCGCCAGCGTGTGAGCATAAAAATTTTTAAAAAAGGCAATTTTTTTTTAAATGCTACCTGGGTCTCTACTATAAATGTCGACCTGTTATATTTCTCTTTTTTCAAACATAAAGAGGAGGTTAAAACCCCCAAATGGTTAACGCATCATATTCACATGTGCTAGGCGGGCTGTGTTTAGTCTTGTGAGTCCTGACAGTGTAGATTTGTCAGCACCTATAGTAGATGTTGCAGTGAGGCAGACCCGCTAACATGTTTTATTCATTTCTGTCATCACAACATCTGTAGTAGTTTCATCTCTGTCATTTTGTGTTGAGCAGAAAAAATGACCCATTATGAGTAGAAATAAGGCAACATCTGGTGTATGTATGCGTTGATGTAATCTATGGTTCGTGACAGGTAACAAAGGGCCATCGATTGACAGTTGAGCCATCCAAATCAAATGTTACTGATGGAATCTAGTGAAGAAACATGTCAAAAAGACTAGGCTTAAAATCTCATCTTATCTTATCTTGAGGCATGGCCGTGCCAGGCTCCTTCTTCTCCACTTTATTATCACCAAGTCAAACGTGTGAAAAGATCTTGACGACTTGGGAGTGGTCAGGATGGCATTGTTTTCTCAGTTTATCTGTCCACTCAGAAAAATCCACCTGTGTGGCTTTGCCTTTAATAACCACAAACAAAGCTGATCAGCATTTGTTCTGGTGGCCAACAGTTTCCCCTCCTATTTTTCTTCTGTCTTCTGCTTTACAGCCATTACATTTTACCATGCAGCCTGTTTGTGCTGTGGTGACCTCACAGCCCCTGAGCTGCACACACACACACACACACACACACACACACACACACACACACACACACAGGCCTCAGTCCTTATTCAAACAGTGATCTTGCACATGCTCACTCAATCTCATGACAGGGTATGACTATGGCTCACTGAATGTATGACTAGCTTGTGGGTGTGTGTGGGTGTGTGCCTTTGTATTACTTACATTATGGAGAATGAAACCTGTTAACACACTTACCCTGAGGGAATTGGCCATTCACAAGGAAATCACTGAATTTTGGGGTGGCAACATGGTTTAAGTTTAGGTATTAGGGTTAGGTGTTAGGGAAGTAGTGGTTATGATTAAGGTTAGGGTAAGTCCACAGGAAATGAATGTAAGTCAATGTAAAGTCTCCACAAGGAATGAAAACACAGCGTGAGACAGAGAGAGGTCAATAGCCCTATCTCCTGTAGCTGTCATTTTTTTCTGACCTGTTATATCTGATGCAACTGTAGTGACTCAAGAACACACTTGTACATAAGTCTGTAAATAAGCATATTTCTAGTCAACTGTTAAAACACAAAGCAGTCACAAGCGCTTTTACTTACAGATCAAATTGTCTCTCTTCCTCCTAATTTCTTTCACCAGTCACTTCAAATGTTAATTCTATTACTTGTTAAGGCAAAAACACACACACAAACACACACACACATGTAGATGGCACTGATATGGATGTGTGCACTACAGTAATTGCTGTTGTTCCACTTTGTATTGTTGCATGTTACACTTTATATATACAGTATACTTGTATGTAAAACTTAATATCTAATAAAAGCACTCACAGTTTAAAATCAAAGACAAGAAAAATTTATTAGAATAAGAACAAAGGAAGCATCATTTAAGTGTGTTTTGGTTATCTTTCACACACAGAAGTGCACTGTATGAGCGGCAGCTGCGTGGCGTTATCAGTCATTGTGGCTCCTCCCGGCAGTTTGCAGTTTCATTGAACTCGTTATCTAATCAACTGTCTGGACCTTGAAACTAAAACCCAGCTCTGGTCTGCACAGTATTCCTCTGAAACACCAAGGAGAGAGAGGAGGAAGGGTGGGACGAAAGAGAGGAGGGGAAACGAATGAGAAATGGGAGGGAGGGGATAAATGCATGAGGGTGGACGTATTAGAGATGGGGCTGGGCAGATTTCTGGAGAAGCTGGTGGTCAAGGTGATATAACAATGAGTGCAGAGAAAAGAGATAACATTTACAGAAAAAGTAAGTAGGAAAGGGGAAGAGAAAGAAGAGGAGACTGAGGGGAGGAGAAATGACAGGAAGGGTGGCAAGAGGAGGAAACAGGTGGGAGGAGAAAGCTGGTGCACATTTGAAATACATGTAAAAAGTAAATTAAACCCCTAGTTATATGAATTAATAAAGAATGCATTATTAAGAATAAAAAATTAGAGGAAAGATGGAGAAATGGCAACAATAGATGAGTTGGGCAGGCAAGGGGACATGATGGACTTTCCTATGTAAGAGTTTGGTTTCCTCCTCTCACTTCCAGTAACTGCTTGAATAGAAGCTTTGAATGTTTGGTCGTCCATAGTAGCTGCACCACAACTACAGCGGCATTTGTAAAAGTATCTGTTATAGTGTCTTGTCATTTAAGGTGAGACGAGACGTTGACTTGAGTTTTATCTGCATCACCTAATTTTAATCTGAGTTGCATGAGAAATGTGTGTTGCGCTGCTCGGGCTCATTTACACAAAGCTTAGGTCAAGTCTGCTCTATGCAAAGCTGCCTGAGCTTCACAGGACAAGAGATAGGAAAACAGGTGAAGGCGCAAACAGGACCTTTGGCTAGAGAAGAGGAGAGGGAAGTGTGAGGACGAAGATGTCAGTAGTATAAATGGAGGAAGAAGACAAGAGGCAGAATGCTTAGCTGCAGCATTGCTTGAGGAGATTGTGCAGTGTTGGTGGCACAAAGACGCAGGAGTGAAAGAGCAGTAATTATCAACACACACAGTCACAGTCGTGATGCAGCAATACTTAGTGGTGCTATCAGCACACTGTCCACACCACCAGTCTTACAGTTACTGCTCTGGGAGAGCAGAGGCACAAAGAACCTGTGTGCACAACTGCTCTGTCATTTTTCACTTTCATTATTATAAAATTAGAGGCGTTTATGCTCCTTTTGGGATCCAAACAGTTAAGTCCCACAGCAGTGAGTGAGGCAGCTCCAGGTGACACCCTTTGCACATCTCCAGTCATCATTGACCAATGGGAATCAGGGCTTCAACACATAAATATGAGCACACACAAATAACAATAGTACAATGACCTGCAGTCTAAAGCTACTTTGAAATAGATTGTTTTAAATTCCTTCTAATTTACACTATACAGGCCTACACATAACCAGGAATCTGCTCAATACATATGCACATCCCAGTGCTATTGGTCTCCATGCAGCTACCAAGGGCTATTAAAGTCTATGTACTTACTGCAGAATGAGGGTTCAGCTGGTTTATTTGGACAGTGTATTTATGGAAAAACATATCTGTAGCAGCAGCATCTGGACAGCTGGTTTAACTGTGTTTGTAATCTTAGTTTGGTTGACTAAAAGTGTTAAAAGTGTGTTAAAAACATTTTCAAGCAGAAAAGCGACCTCGCAATCAAGTGCAAACAGTATAGTGTGCCTTTACTCTCCTGATAAAAAATCTTCCAGAGCTTATTCATTTCAGTCACAAAAGCAAAACAACAACCGGTTGAATTTCATTTGTTAAAAAGAAAAATCCATAATTGGCCAACTTTGGGAATAAACCCATTTTGTCTGTGCTGCAGGCCAAGTCAAAATGTAGCCAGTGTGCTGCAGGAGGACAAAACAAGCATCATATTCTTATTATGCTTGCACTTTGTTCTAAATCCAAAGCCTGGTTGTAAAAAAAAAGGAAAATGATGTGGGCTTTGGAAGGCATTAAAAAAAACAGCTAGAGGTTTCTGGAGCCAAGTCACACTGTCACGTGATGACAGAAAAATGTCAAGATGCCCTTGAGAAAGGCACTTAGCTTCATGTTTACACCATGCCATGTTCCTCAGCAGAGGAATATCCCTTTAATATTAATATGAATAGATATTTCAGTTATTTCATAGCATGCTTCAGTCTTGTTTTGAATTTGACTAAGTTAAAATGTTAAATACTGTATTATTATGAAACTTAAATCATAAAGAAGCAACAAAACTCATAAATTCAACAGATAAAAACGTTATGTAGCAGCTACTACATCTTTCCAGCCAGCTTTGATTTGTCCCATGAAAGCAGCTCCTGTACAGTCTGTCTCTTAGCTTCAGTGAGAAGTCTGTGTTTAAACCCTGTGTAGCACGAGTGGGTCGATGGTTGCTCCATGTTAACAGGATGCACGTGGTGTTGAAGTGGGGGATGCTGCGTTCCAGCAGAAAACGACACGATCGTCCAGCTTCTAGAAGAACTTGAAGGTTTAGCACAGTAATGGGTAGTAAATCTCCATAAACAGCCAGCGGGGGTGGAAGTACTTTTAGTATACACTATTATAGATGCTTAAATAAAAACAAAACTTGTTGTTATTGGTAGTAACAGTACTGTGGGGATCAGTGGGCCCACTCCTACTAGTCACACAGGATTTTGAATTATTTTTTCCCAAGAGTTTCACGGGTCACTTTATCTTGTCTCCCGTCCTGATTTTCTGTATCTCTCTCTCTCTCTCTCTTACTGCCTCCCCTCTCTTCAGTCTCAGGAATGCAGTGAATGCCCTTATCATTGCCCGTGCAAACAGAAGGGTGAGCCAACAGCAGAGGTCGAATTCCTCTGCAGATCCCAGTCGAATGGACCACGTCACACACTGGCATCTCGACGGCCCCTTACTTTCACTGCACAGCAGCTTGTATAATGTACATACTGTACAGACAAATCATTGATGCTGTACAATCATCCTCCACCTACCTTTCCTTCCTCAAAACACGCACACACCTCCAGACACAGTATTTTGTGTGTGCACGTCACTTATCCAGCCAGCCTTCCTTCTAGACGCACACATTGATAGCAGCCACTGCTACCTTCACACAATACGCCCTCACACTCAAACACATTGGCTCACAATGCTGCAGTTGCCATACACACTGCTTCACTTATGCCTGCGCATAAATTATAATGACAAGAGACAAAAAACAAAGCTGTTAACTGTTAGCGTCCAAGAAGGCCACAGTATACACTCTTGCTCCTCGCAGGTCTAAGTGGATTTCCTTACATCACCACTGAACGCACTACTCATATAAACGGCCTCGGGCCGAACTGCGGGGCTCAAACGCTGCACTAATACAACACTGATTGCTCGGGTTAGTGAGAGCAGTCGTGTATTATTTAACAGAGCAGGTAACTTTCATATATTTCACGGCGATGTTTTTCTGCAGCTCTCTTCTTTGCACGGCACCGCCTGCACATCACAGTCTCACCTTCAGTGTCTGGATTTGGACGGGGTGTTAATTTACCACAGGAAGGTGGAACTGACTAATAATTCACATCAGCATTCCCTTGGTGGCTTCAGGGAGCAGTTGTGCAAAGGAACAGTTCACCCTGTGATTCTTTTACTGTGTAGATGATCAGTGATTTTTGGTTGCCTTTTTTTTATGTGTGTATTCGCCGTACCCTAGGCTCCTGCTTCTGTGTCACTAATAGTTTTCTAGATTTTACGGAAATGGCAACAAAGTGGGGGTAGTGGCAGTACTGCTGTGGCCGCGATGGAGCAGCATCACTGTGTCTGTGTATGAGCACGTAATGATTAATGCCAAGATTATATCGTCACATCCTGTTTCCCCCTCACATCTGCTATGAGCCATTAGCCACAACAATGGCTGTACAGGATACTGAAGCCGCTGTAGTGTGTCAGTGCCTCACAGATTGAGCCCATTACAGCAGTTTCCCCCACATCACTGATTCAGCACAAATGGCCCTCGGCTGCTGGGAAGTTTCTTTTCTTGCTATAATTATTTGACTTTTTAAATGATTCCTGTACATTGTAAAAGCTCGACCTGCGGTGAAAGCATGGATTTAAGTGAAACGTCAGTACATCCAGGTGACAATAGTCATCTGTAAAACTTTATTATGCCACTTAATTGGCACAAAATTGTAGCAAGAATTTAAAGGGTTTCAGGGTTTTTGGCTTTTCCATTGGTATTGGTTTGTTTCCCTCATTTCGCCCTTCCCTTACCTGTGATCTCTGCTTCCTCTCAAACTGCTACTGTAATTAAGATGCTGAGAAACAAGATAAAGTAACATTTATTCCCTTTATGAGAGTTCAGTCAGCAAAGCCAGGTCATAAATGAGTTCATATGAGCAGCAGACAGTGTCCTTAACTGGAAGTTTGCAGATTGTACATGGATGACTTGTGTAGTTCAAGCAGGACTCTGGCTCAGAAGAATCAGAGAGAGTTTTTCCCTTGCCAACCACAACTGGTTTCTATTTCAATGTCACGCTTAATGGGATTTGATGCTGCTCTGTCAGATAGTGGAAATCAGATTTGGTCACATTATCTGTCACAAAACCTCTGCTATCTCACATAGCACCTTCACTTAGGGCTGTTTTTAGGCTTGTAGTAGTGGTCGAAGTTAGCCTACTAAAAGTTACCAGGTGTTACCAGGATTTCTTCTTCTTATTATCATTATTAACAATCAGGATGTAAATGTTTTGTCTCCTCACAGGTCCTCAATGCCCAGAAAGCCGGGTACAGGGCAGCAATCGTTCACAATGTGGACTCTGATGATTTAATCCGCATGGGATCCAACGATTGTACGTTATCACTGTCTCCTCCTCCTCTTCATCAGTTAAAACACCAAAGGCAAACTCTATCCGTTGATGTTAGCCGTGATACTTGGTTCAAGTGTACAGAAATGATTTTCCCATTTTAATGCCAGGTTGAGGATGAGATTGCTCATTAGAGTTTGGTGCCAATAGTCACGTGATGCATTAACATTTCTCTTTGTTTCCCTTTATAGTGGATATTATGAAGCACATAGATATTCCTTCTGTGTTTGTGGGCGAGGAGACTGCCAACTCTCTGAGAGAAGAATTTGTGTATGACAAGGGGTAAGTCTAACCCCAGACTCATTTTTCTGTCCATCAATATAAATAGAGATATGGTTCTGCTGCTGAGGTGATAATCTGGTAATGAAATGTCTCGGTCTGTCAGAGTAGCTCAGAGTCGCAGCATTAAAATCCCATTTCTCCAATTTCATATCAGCTGGTCTGAGCACGAGTGGTGTCCGACACCATCTGAATACATGAGGGTTATTCACAAGACTTTTGCAGTCAGAGGAATCAACACCAAACATAGTATTAGAACAGTTTTGTCCACAGCCATTACAGATTTGGCTGAAGCAGAGATATGTTACTCACTCATCTGTACCAAAGGTTGATGTTTATGTTCTTCTCTTCACCTGACAGTGGCTCTGCTTGTTTTTTAGGGGACATGTGGTCCTCATGCCGGATTTCAGCCTGCCACTGGAGTACTACCTGATCCCGTTCCTCATCATCGTGGGAATCTGTCTCATCCTCATTGTTGTGTTTATGGTAGGTACATTTAAGACATCTTGGTTTTAACATGAAATACAACAGTTCTCCTAAGGAAGCGACGAGCATATATAAAGACAGGTACAGTAGCACTTTTTTTTTTAACTTTATGTAGTTCTTTAAACTTAAAATATCTGGTAAAGTAATGGACTTTTGCCCCCTGGAACCTCACAACACTGTTAACACTGTTCAAATTTATACTTAATTACATTAGGAAAAGTAGGTTTTGAGCACAAACTGGCTTTTCATCAAGTAATCCAGCCTTCAGTCTGCACCTGAAGTAGTGTTATAGTGGCAAGCAGAAGTTTGGCTTTCAATTTGGGCAAAAAAAAATGTTGGACTGTTCCTTATGTAACAGTATTGCTCGGGAGACGGAAATCACAGTTAGGCTCCTGGACAAGAAAGGTAGTTCTGTGTATGTTGTATGTTCTAATTTTAGATGACAGGTTTCTCTTTCTTCCGCTGTGACTAGATCACCAAATTTGTCCAGGATCGACACAGGGCTCGAAGGAGCCGTCTCCACAAAGATCAGCTGAAGAAACTCCCCATTCACAAGTACAAGAAAGGTAGGGAAGCAGTCTGAAACATCTCCGTTTGTAGTGACTGTAACACTGAAATCTTAGTCTTTTATTGTCAGGAGTAAATAGCTGGGGAAGATTCAGTAAGACTGGGTTCAAGAGGTGGGGTTAGCCATGTGCATCTTCACAGTCTCTGTCCGAAAGATGCTGGATGCCACAAAATAAACTGGGAAACAGTAGAAAAGTCCCCGTGCACAAGACTCAGCGCTTTCTGAAATTTTATTAGTGAGGTTTTGACAAAGTTTGGAGCCTGACAAACCAACTTGGAGCTCTGATGCCAGTGTGTAGGTATTTTTCTATCAACATGGTTAAAAAACTTTACAAACTCTCATTTTTCTTTCTAGACTTTTACGCTCCGCTTTACTAGGATCCAGGAAACTACAAATTGAAAATCATCTTTCGACTCTAACAGTCAGTATTGGTGCTCTAACTTACATGATTTAGCCCAGAAGAGAGATCCCATCAGTGCATTACCACACGTCATCCTTCCCTTGAGCTCCGCACCTCGGAGTTAATCAGATTAATATGGGATCTTTTCCCCCACAAAGCCCTCCGGTGGCAGATTAGAGCTCCTCTCTGTTGAGACTGGACACACGAGTGATGGATTGGAATGTGGTGTCAGTCATGCTGGACGCCTGATGGGCTTGAAAGATAAATGGGTCTTGTTTTTTTTTTTATCACAAACCTGTTGAGCAGATGTAAATTAGGTGTTTGTTGTTTGTGGGGATAGAGAGGGAATAAGTGTGTGAGTTTGACAGATCTCTGTCGTATCTTGTAGTGAAAGGTTCCACCTGTGCTTCCCCCTTTGTTTTGGTACAAGGCACAGACTGACTCTAACATTGTTTCACAATGCAGATCCTTTGTACCTTGGTCATTTAAGTTTTATCTGTGTATTTAGAGTTTTTTTATGGCAGCTGTTTTCCCTCCAGCAGCTGTATTTTGCACACTGGACAGCCCTTGGCTACAATCAGCTGTGCAGAGGGAAACACCAGGGAGCTTTGTAGACTATGGGTGGTGCATAATAAGTAACCCCTTTGCAAATCTGCTAATTGAGGGAAATATGAGCCAAGCTGCTCCTCCCCACCGGGCCATAACAGATGTGCATGCAACACTCCAGCTGAAAGCAGCGTGTTGCTCAGATAGTTTATGTCATGTCACGCTCTGTGGTTTGTGCGCTCTGCTGGTTGCGTCTTCGAGCAGCACCCACTCTGACTCAGGGTTTCCACCATGCACTGCTACAGTTGACCTTGGCTGTTTACAGAGAGTACAGATGTCCAGGAAACCACCTCCATCTGCGCTCCTGTCAGCTGAGTCAGAGCATTTGGCGACACAGGAAGGGGACACCAAATCTCCACCTAATCACCTTTTAAGCCCTGCACTCTGTAGCAATGCTAACCTGGCAAGGAAGCAGATGGCCCGGGTTGAGCATGGGAGCTGTAACAAGAGGGACTGAGATCAGTGTGGCAGCACTTCTGTTGTCTGATGGGGTTTACTGTTAGAGTAAGCGTAAAACCTCTATTAACAAGAATAGCTTCTCTGAACATTGCTTATCATGACCCAAAACAAACATTTTAGGTCATGTTTGTGTTCCTCAGCCGTATTGATCATGATAATCACTTTTTACTGGCGAAGTATGTTACACACACAAGGAATTTGTCTCCGGTACAGAACCGAGGCAGCCACCTGCAGCACCAGCTCTCACACACACTGATAGCGGTGCTGTCCCTGCAAGGTTCTGCTCTGGCCATCGGGAGCAACCCAGGGTTCGGTGTCTTGCCCAAGGACACTTTGACTTGAGTACTGGGGAGAACGGGAATCAAGCTGCCGATCTTCCGGTTAGGGGATGATGGTTCTACCTCCTGAGCCACAGCTCCGCTGGTTTGTTAGGCTCTGCCCATGTTGTCCCAATTAGAGATTTCTAATCTCTAATTGGTAGTAACAACCAACGACCAAGATAGCAGTGAAGTCCAAATCCAAGCATCAAAACATCTCATCAGAAGCCTGTGGGTGGCATTAGAGTGACCACACCTGTGGTTTTCTTTCTGTTTGAATGCGTTAGTATGAAGAGTTTTAAATGCACCAGTGGTATGATGCCTTTTATCAGAGAGTGAAATCAGTTAGAGAAGATGTTAAGTAGCCTAGGCTGCAGCTGTACTGGCAGGATGCCTTTCTGCTGATGAGTGTGTCTGCCCACCATCTACCTTCTCTGGCAGAGTAGCTGAGACTGGCACAGTCACATTTCTACTGTAGCTGTCACCTCTGCAAACACTTTGGTAAAATGTTTGGGTTTTTTTTGCTTTTTTTTTCACACATTTCTTCTATTTAGGCCAAAGGTGGTGATGTTTGGAATTGCGTAACGTCAGACTTGCGTGTATGGAAATGGGAGTCTGGCTGAATTGAATAGTAGACAAACAAAGGGACCCTGTATTGATGGTGCACAATGCCTTAATGAAAACCACGGTACCCATGTAATTGGTGCACAATACCAGCCCGAGCAGCAGCATGCAACATAAGACCTGTGTCACTCTAAGGATTATGTAATAGCAGCTGCCATGGCTGTTGCCACACAACACAGCTCTCTCATTAACTTGAATTACGCTCCGGTTTTATTGCAGAGCCTTCCGTCATAGCCACTTAGGCTGTAAACCTGATGTTTGACAGTGAGTTTTGGTCCTCGGGGTGGACCAAAGTAACCCCTTTGGACAGTGAGTTTTGGTCCTCGGGGTGGATAGTTTCACCAGCAACCGGTGTCCAGTAGATGCTAAAGTTAAAAAGGGAACAAACACATGCAATGAACTGCAAACTGGCTGAGGAAATGAGGGAGATTGTTTTCAACCCTTCACTCAAGGTCGGAGGTTGGACTCCCCCGTGACCCCTGGCTTCCAGTCTGATTCCTCCCTCCCCTCAGCGTTCTTCTTCCACACTATAGGCAGGGAGCTCTCTCACACACACAAACACACACTTACAGAGCAGCTGCAGTGTCTCAGCCGTCTGTGTGTGAGGCATGTCGATGTTAGTACAGAGGATCTTTTCTGTCTCCAGTTGCCCTTGTCTGGTTGGCTCAAGCAGTGATGAGTTTTTCTGTCCCCCTCTCTTTCATTCGCCTGCTCATTCTGGCTCTGCTACACATATTTGCTGCTCATGTGAAGTTCAGTAGGACAGTGTGGTTCCTCTGAGAGCCAGGAATGCTGGCAGGCTGGCTGATTAATGATAAATAGAGGCAGGGGAGAAGAGCTGTACTGGCTCCTTTTTAAGATGTGCTACTGGCCTTAAAACATAAATGTAAGGGATTCCCAGCATCTGAAAGGTATACACAGTGCCAAAACATTGAAAATATATATTTTACCACCCAGAAGTCAGAGCTGACGTGTCCCAAAACACAAGACTTGAGGGGGTGATGGGGAAACAGCCTTCATAATAAAAAAAAAATCAGCAAGAGCACAAGAAAACCATTTGACTTCTACTTGTGCTGATCCTAATGTACTGCACATGTGAGACTCATGTAACTGGATCACACACGTACAGGTCACAGAAATGATATTTCCAAGCTGATTTCTGGTCGGAGCATCTAGAAATGAGGTGTGAGCAGGATCCTTGGTCAGCAGGAGTGCTGTAAGTTGTTCTGTGATGAGGGCTGACTGTGATTTATGTCCTGCTGCAGAACACTACGCTGCAGGTTTCTCACTGGCCACTGGAGTCCCGGGATGGGCTGGGGGCATCTTTTACTACTGCGAGGCATGTTTGTTTGTATTTAGTGTTACAGTGTCCAGATCCTTTGAATTATTTATATTTAAAAATCCACTGAAAGCTAGCAAACAACATTGTTTTTCATTTCCACTGTACAAAGGATAGACTTAACTTGCAGTGTCACAACGCAGACAGATTAAATACAGTGCTTTTTTAAATAAAAGGCTTTAAAAAATAACAGTAAAAAAGCGTTTTTATATTCCACAATGTAAGGGAACAGCCTTAAAGGGTCATTCTGGTTATCTGGCTGGCTTTTCTGATTTATGACAAGTAATTGCTAAGATCCAGAGACAGCGACATCTCCACAGTGAAGTCCAACTGGGCAAAAGCACACAAGCTGTTAGACACATTGTAACAAGCAAAAAGGTAAGGGAGGTAGAGGGAATGCAAAATATCTCATGCTACTTCTGCACGTGTGGTTGGTCAAACCTAAACCAAGAGAGTCTGGTTGTGGAATTTCTGTCATGCTGCTACATCACATTGTTTGTTCTTCCAGGAGGAATGTTGGCCAAAATGACATTAATAAGAGCCAAGCTGAAATAAGCTATAACTGTTCATTGTTGTGTTGTGTATTTAAATATTTTCAGTGATACCCAGATTGGTTTGTTATCTCCCCAGAACAGTCTTTAGCAGTTAAGGTCTGGAAAGCCACTGAACCTTTTCTCTTCTTCACTAAGAATAGCTCAGTTAGTGCCACAGTTCAGCATTTGCTGAGTGTATACTGGAACCACGCCTGCATAAACCTTCCCTCTCCCTGACCCCGACTGTCCAGCACAGGCCTGAGAGAGTGAGAACCAGAGGAAAAGATGGATGCTGCTCTGGGATAATGTCAAAGGAAAAGGAAGAAGAGTGTTGACTAAAGAGGAGGCTGGTAGTAATGTTTAGGAGGGAGGAAAAAAAACTCAGAGGGAGCAGAGTTGGAAACATCGCCTTGAGCTGAAGTCAGTGATGCTCAGGGAGAAAAGGAAAAGGCGGGAGCGGGGGCCAGAAGTCGATGTGACTCCCCATCCTTATACGGTCACATGCAGCCCTGGCGTGGACACAGAAAGCCCAGTCAGGGAAAACATGCTCATATCAAGCTTACATAAACACACCGGCCCACAGCCCTGCCCCCTCCTCCCCACCTTCCAGCACAGCCAGGGAAGAGGAAGGGAAGGAAAAAGAGAAGAAAGCAGTGGAATTTGGAAGGGAGTACGTCGATACATTCCTGAGCTTTTAGTGCACAGGGAGACTTTGCATCTCCTGTAACATCAGGAAACGCAGCGCTGGCTGTTTAGCAGTGATTTTGCTGGCATGCAGAAGTAGGCAGAGTTTAAGGAAATCAGACTGGTGATGCGGCTGGAGTTCCTAACTGCCTGACACATCGTGGAACCACCTTCAAGAAAACAAAAAAACAACTAGGTAATCTTCTGTGCACTGAAAATAACCTGGGGGCACACTCACAACCAGTGTCTTAAAGCTGTGCTTTTGCACAGTACAATGCGTTAGTCAGTGGTGTAAGACCCAAAGATGATCCATGTACTGTTGTTAGCCCTCATTTAATGCATTATTTATAACCATTTAGTTACCTGACAATAATGCACTCCCACTTGTCGACAGGAAACGAATGCTCATTAAACCACTTTCTCTTAAATGTGTTTATTTAAAAGCAGTTACAGATCATTTTTCTTGTCGTTGTGACCCAGGGGATGACTATGATGTGTGTGCCATCTGTCTGGATGAATACGAAGAAGGGGACAAACTCAGAGTGCTGCCATGTTCTCACGGTGAGTCTGAACCCTTCTGCACCACACAATGATCCTGACACACCAAGTCAAAGAACTACACATACTGGAGCGTGGACAGAAACCACTGGGACACTAGATTCCTTGGATTCTTTCTGTACAGGAATGATTATTGTTTTATTCTGTAGATAACAACTATCCAGTATTATCCCGTTCTCCTATTATTAACCTTTGCTCTATGAGTTCAAAACACATCTAGAGGTACGAAGAGAAGCATCCTGTGTTCACGGTTACTGATAAGTTGGCTGAGTAACTTAACACTGGATCCATTTGTTTTACTTGGTGAAATATTTACAGATTACTTCATTGATTAATTGTTTGGTCTTTAAAGTATCAGAAAATGTTGAGCAAGGCTGATAATGCTCCCCTAAAGCCCAACTCATGTCTTAAAATCCATTTTCCCCATTCTAAAGTCCAAAACACAAAGGTGGTCAATTTTCAATGACATCAAACAAAGACAAGCAGGAAATGTTCACAACTTGGAAGCAGAAACTAGGGAATGTCTATTTTTTGTTTGAAAAATTATGCATTATTAATGAACTGTCAGGCAACTAATTAAAACAACAACCTTTTGTCCTCAGCCTACCACAGTAAGTGTGTGGACCCCTGGCTGACCAAAACTAAGAAGACGTGCCCGGTGTGCAAGCAGAAGGTGGTCCCCTCGCAGGGCGACTCCGACTCCGACTCAGAGGAGGGGGAGAGCGGTCCTGAGGAAAATGAGGAGGTGTCGGAAAACACCCCGTTGCTGCGTTCTCTGGCCTCCACCAGTGCGCACTCATTCGGCACCATGTCTGGAGCATCGCACTCAGAGCAAGACCGGGAGTCCTCCGAGTACGAGGACAATGAGCTGGACAGCAGTGACAGTGAGGAGGAGGTCACCGTGGAGACTGTAGTGGTGCAGATGCAGCAGCCGTGCTCTGAAGGCCTCGAGCACGACCTGCCCCGAGCTTGACTGGTTGCTGGCTGGCCTGATTGGCCACTATGGACCCCACCCTCCCCAACTTCACAGCTGCAGAGACGTTAACTGGGGGCACGTAACAGATCTATCATTCAGATCCTTCTATCACTGCTTGCAATACATTATAATGTATCCTCCCATAAGTTCTAATACATACCTGTTGTTTTTTATTTAACATCACTGATGATTAAATGTTGTGACAGGAAGTCAGTGAGCCTATTTTAAGGGTTTCCTGGCAGATTTAACAGGACTGATGGAACTGACATACAGTACGCTACTCTGTTTAGTCATAAAACATGATACACAGGTATCACAGGTCCTATACACAAGATCCCACTTGACACAAAGCTCAGTAAAAGTAATTTGTACATATAAAG
The DNA here is from genome assembly GCF_001952655.1 of Monopterus albus. Classification (NCBI taxonomy): domain Eukaryota; kingdom Metazoa; phylum Chordata; class Actinopteri; order Synbranchiformes; family Synbranchidae; genus Monopterus; species Monopterus albus. Next base: position 2,116,257 of record NW_018127911.1, on the reverse strand, counting down.
TATAGCTGCCTAAATAAATTACCTTTTGATTATCTCTTATATATTTGATGTTTCGGGAAGGGCCATTATTGTACATACATGTTCCTGCTAAACTGGCACATCCTCAAGTGCTATGCAGCATCTTTTTTGTAAAACTAACATTCAGCATGTATAGAAATATTTCAACCACGGCAATATGGTCTTGTCAGTGTGTTTCCGGGCTGACATATGAAGGAGCCCAGGTGCTCCCGTTTGTGTTTTGTGCCACAGTTTGTCTGTTAAAGTGATTCACAATAAGAGAAACTGACACCAAGCCAGAGTGAGAAACCATTCGATGCTAAGAATGTGCTCTCCCTGTGACGTCAGCATTATGTTGTGGGCTACACTAGGTTACAGCGTCGAGACACAGTAGAGTGAAAACTGTGTCCACACTGCTTGTGTCCAGCTTCTCATGGCTGCTCCAGACCTATCACTTCATGTAACACAAGCAGTTATGGTTGATAGGCTTTGTAATACACATGTAACTGACCTGATCTCATTTTAATACTGTTTATAGTAAATACGCAAGTTTTCTTTTCATAACATGGTTTGATTTTTTTTTTTTTTTTGACAAATCCTTTTGCCTTGTTCAGTCTAAACTTTTGTTTCATTGTTGTTCCCTTGCTCATGTATTTGTTCTCAGTATGATATCAATAAAATGAGAATGACGTGACAAGGAACCTGTTCACTGTCAGTGTTGTGGCTAACGATGCGGTCGCCAATCCGGTTGCAGTTTCACCAACTCAACATCGTCATTATTGTCTTAACGCAACAACAGCAGCGTGTTTAACTAGAGAAACTATCTCCAGTAAAACTGTCCTGTGTAATAGTCCATTCACATTATACAAATCAGCCTATTTATTTGTGGCATAGCTCATTAAGCAAGTGGAAATTAAGGGGCCTTCACTCTTGTCAAATGCCTTTAATTTTTCAGTTAATGAGTGTAATTTTACACAGGGTTTTTTGTGGTGCCCTGAGGGTTTTAAGTAACAACATCCACTGTGCACGTTATTCCCCATCTCTCTGTCCCCTCATTTCCTGTCAGCTATATAATAAAGATGCAACAATGGGGTTTCCTGTCCCGTCCACTGTGCCATTCTCCAGCTTAAGTGTAAATGCCACTAGCTGACACAACCATAGCCCTCAAGGTGCATTTAGTAGCTATTCTGAAGCTTTCAATCGTAAGCACATTTACACAAGTTCAATTTGATGTATTTTACCTGTTACTTTATACTTCTCCACAGGGATGTATTGCACTTTTTTCTGCACCACATTTTTACTTGACTTTTGAAAATATACATTTTTAATGAAACAAGTGGTTCCACCCTCTTTGACTTGATCCCTTTACAAAACAGTGTGTGTAATTGTGTCTCATTAAATCCTGGGTAGTTATCACCTTGACTGGGTTGTCAGCAAATGCACCAAAAGGAAATTTCCACTCTAAAATGGCACAAATTCACTTTACAGGGACAGTTCATGCCTCACTTATTTGAGGCCCAAAAATGGTAAATTATCTAATATATTAACTAAAACATAGAGCTGTCTGAATAATGAATCCAGATTTCTGTATCATTACTTTTTCCCTCTCCCATTATCTAAGATATATAAGCTTTCATTGCTGTAGCTCCAGTTTAACTAGTCCAGTTTTCTGTATCATTACTTAAATGTCCCATTGCTTTTGTTTAGTTTCCTCATGCGCTAGTTGTAACTTCAGAAGTTCTCTTTGTTGTTCAAATGTTAAAAACACAGTTACCAATAGTCCATCTTCCAGCAATTTGTTTTTACAAATGTTATTGGTGTGTTTCATACATTTTTCCACAACTTCGGTCCCATAATTCTCAGCAATCTTCAAAAGCTTGTCCTTTGTACAATGTTCCAAAAGCTCTTCTGAGGAGGACTAAAGAGGCCATAGTACAATCTAAACAATAGTAACTTACTGTGTACTGTTGCACAGTAATCCAGTGATACCAACTAAAGTAGCCATACATCAATAGTCAAGCCCCTTGCTAACTAAGACTGGAACAAATTATCTGCCTAACTCAACCCTAGTCTTCATAGGTATTTAATCACAAAAACCAGTGGGACCCGAGAGCATCTGCTATACAGCCGCTCCCAGAAACCCAGACATGAACCTGATCATATAGCTCTGCTCACTTTCACATGGACATAAACAGCACAAACACCCTAAACAGAATTTACGGGATCAACCTACTAGGCAGGAAGAGACTCCAAATTTAGGCTAAACCTAATTTAGGAACCACTGGATTACACTAGTTGACTGTATATAAAGCAGTTAAAACTAGCACCACCTACAACAGGTAGCAATAATACTCTTTACAAAAGTGGGAATTTCAATGGACTTTTACTTGTAATGGGGTATTTTTACATTGTTCCAAGTTGTGAACATTTCCTGCTTCTTCCACTACTGTTAATCAGCAGAAAGTTGGCCCAGTTTGTGGAAAAGTAACTGTCAAATCTTCATTTCTATCTTAACATGGTGGTTTAAAGTTGTTTCAAATCTAAGTGCAAATCCAGAAAGCGCTCAAAAGGTTAAACAGATGTTTAGTTTACCCTCATATGTTCCACAAAATAATAGGATCTGCCAGTATGACACAATACAGCTCAACAGCCTCCAAGTGATTAGTTAAACCTATACCAGAACATTATAATCTGGCCATATTTATTGCAGGACTGCTGGATTCAATTAGCTAAGTGTACCTAATAAACTGGAAATTAGTGGCTCCCGACAAGCTAGTAAAACATACCTGGGGCTAAAGGATTTCATCGACTGTTTCCCAGACACGAACTGATGCTCAACTTCAGCACAAACAATAATGCTGGTGGACACCTGTGCAGTGAACTTTTAACAGCACCACAAACCCCAACCAACTACAGCCTGCTTCACTGAGATGGAACAACCAAGAAATTGAAAAGGTTTTTTGGCCCGTTTCATTAAGCAGGATTTACCAAGTAGGCTGCAAAACTTAATTTAGAATGGAATCGAGTCATTACTGTGCAGAACCATGCCAACACTTCAGTAATCCTGTTTCTTGTTACTAGTAAATTAGCAGTGCAAGTTTCTGGAATACCTAGCAGTCTGGCTTTACTGTGGGTCTTAATCCACTTTGTTAGAATACCTGTATTGTGTATAAACCCAGGGTAGCCGTTTGTCTTCCAGTTCCATGCTAAGCTAACAGGTTACTAGCTATAGCTTTAAACAAATAGCCAGACATGAGCAGAACTGGGTCTTGTCTGACTCTCAGCAAGAAGGTGCACTTCCTGAAATCCTTTAAAGAAGCAACATACAGCATGGAGGGAAAAAACATGAAACAGACACATTTGGTTGGAATAAATTTATTTGATCTGTCTGTAAACAAGGTGATAAATCAATTTATGGCATTTCTTGGTTTATGCATGTGAAATCTGATGCCTTAAAGATAACTGTATCCCAGATATAGAGAAAAAAAAAAAGTGGCAAAGAAAGGAAATGAACAAATGCAGCAAACAGGACTTGAAATGGGTTTCTGTGTCTGTGAGAGTACACATCTCCCACAAGGCCTAAACAGTGGAGCTAAAACTAAAACAAAAGTGCCAATGAAACGACTTAAGTGGACAGTGGGTAAAATCCATCTTACAGTAGCAACAGATCTCTACATTATGGCACAGGATACACAAGTTCTGTAGTGAAGTTTCAACAAGACACCCAGAAGCATCTTTGTTCCAACCAATCCCAACTCCCATTATTTCTACTTTTGAAAGTCCCCCCCCACCCCTTTTTATTTTAAAGTTGGACATTACAGTCAGCAGTACTGAGCATGGACAGAACGTGTGATACCCCAGAGCTCGGTTGACTAGAACAGAAGGCAATTTATTCCACAGTTTTGTAGTTGTCAACACAGCATGGGTTTGTACAAATGTAGTTTGTATTCTAAACTGAGAAAACGATACAATGTAATGATACTCACACTCTTACCTCCCCTTTAGCGTCATGTTTAACCACAGTATTACTGTCTGATTAAGTGTTTCCTTTATCAAAAGTTAGCAGTCATCCTTCACATGATTTAGAGCATCTGTATAAACACCCGAGCTTCGACTACACTTGGTCCTATTAATAAAAAAAAAAAAAAAAAAAAAAAATTTATTGGATATGTCAAAAAATGGCAGCCTTTATAAAAAAAAACACACATTACAGGAGCTGGCAAACAAAACCGTGTTAAGTGCCTGAGCCATTGTTACTGTGGAATGTCCAAGGGTGCTCATGTAGTCAGGAGGTTGACAGGAGAATAGGCTACTAGCATCTGGACAAAACCACTCACAAAGCCAGTTTATGATCCTTAACTGAACCCTAGCACACAGGTTACCCCCTCCCTTTTCACAACATGTATTCAGGAGAGGGTGGTGAATCTGAAGGGAGAGAATAGTTAAGAGGACTGGTTGGGTGGTTGTAGCGTTTGAAAATGAGCATCCCTGTGATGTTTATAGCATCGCCTCCTTTTGAGCAAACAGGATGAAGAAAGGAAACAGCAAATTTTGGCAGGAGAGAGCATGGGAAGGGGACAGTATGGGTGGGTGTGAGAGGAAGTGACCGTGGACTGAGATATACATGCAGTCTCCCCTCCCAGACATGAGGGAAACAAAAGAGGAAGACATGACGAGCTTGGTTAGTGCTCAGGTGCTCCAAAAGGCATCGGCTGCTCAGGGTGGGAGTGTGTATGAGTGGGTTTGGAAGGGATAAAGTAATGGGCACCATGACAGGAGAAAGAGACAGCTACTTCAAACTGACACTGTGGCTTTCATTGTCCAAGTGTTTGGCCAGAATTGTTTTTGCTGGTCTAAGTACAGATTTGACATGACCTCCTGTTAGCAACATGCTCATCTTTGCTATGGATCAACATAGTGCTTAAGGTGGTAAAGAGTACATAGCTCAAGTGTGCTGAGAGGGAAAAAAAGGAGGATGGGTTAGGGGAAAAAAGGATAAATGGAGGAGGAGAGAAGACAAAAAGAAACTACTAGTAGCATCTAGGACTGAAGTAGTGTGAAATGCATCAGGGTGGTAGGGTGAGCTGCTAGGTGGCTGGGTACAGGTTGCTTTAGTATCCAGACTTCCTCAGGTAATCAGACATCTGAAATGCTTTCTTGTTGAGCTGCCCTCCATGGATACCTTCCTTTCCCATGACAATAACCAATGCTGGAGTACACAAAAGGGGGAAAAAACAAAATAAATGAACAGATATGGTGATAGCAGGGCTGGAAAACAATACTTTTTATTGCCACTTAAATGTGGGGCTACACTGTTGAGGACAGAGCCTGAACCCTGTGTTAGAAACACTCCTGGGACTTTTTTAGTAAGACCGTTTGGGGTGGGGTGGGGGGGTTGGAGACACAGGCTTGACAGTAATTTGGGTTTTTTGGGTTTTTTTTTTTTTTTTTCCTGTTTTAAGTTTTGTGTTTTTTGTTTTTCTTTTCATTAGTTTTTTTTCCCTCTCCATCAACTACACCACAAACTACATGAAAACTAGAAACTAAAACCCCGAATCCCTTAAGTATTTTGCCATCGAGTATGCCTTCTTATTCAATCCGCCTCCATGGACCCCTTCTTTGCCCATTACCAAGACCAAGACTGAAAGAAAAGAGACAGAAGGGACATTTAGAGAAGGTGTGGAGATCACACAAGTGATAAGAGAAGAGCACAGAGTCAAAAGGAGCAGGCGGACAAGACAGCGACGAAGGAAGACAATGACACAGCACAGCAGCACCTTTGGTCTGAAAGCTGCATTGAGCCCAAAACATTCATTTTCTTATCTGCTGCTGCTGGTCAAACACCACGTTATGTCAGGTTACAATTAAGACAGAATGAGTACAGCAGGAGAATATCAAGGATGAATGCAAAGCAGTTCATCTGTACAATTTTTATATAGTGATACCATTAAACATCACTAAAAATGAAAACTTGACATTTCTTTAACTACTGATAAAGGAAATCATTTTTCCACATCTCTGGCCTCACAGTAAGGTCACCAATGGACTGGAGATCCAGGCCCATTTAAGTTGTGGAGCACACATTTCAGAAATGACGGGTCTAGGTTAGTAATATTGCTTCCCCAGTTCTTGTGAGCAACTCGCTGCTTTGAAAATGGCCTGAAATACAGTCAGGTTGTGACCGCACTGATCAGATGTTTATCGCTTGAATAAACAAGTTTACATCCTTTCTTTTCACGTCCAACTGTAAATTCAGTGAACATTTCTCAAATATTTAGTTTATCTTCCTCAAAACTTAAAAAACCTCTTCTGAAAGCAAACACTGAGCAGAATATCACAACATCTATAGTGACCTTTCTGGTCTGAAACATCTTGTCAATATGCCTCAGACATAACTTGCAGCCTAGATGAGTGGTAGATTTCAATTTACTAGTCCAAATCGTGCTTTCACTACTTCAGATACTTTAGTACCACATCCAAACAATACTTGTAGTGCCCTGTAATTTAGTGTCCCTCTTAGTACTACCTAAATTTACTGCTCTCCACTTGAAATGTCTAGTTTTTTTTTTCATTTCATCTATAATCAATATGCACCTTGCCAGCAGCAAAGAATAAGAAAGTGAAGATTCTACTAACTACCATCATTAATGCAGCACATGTGGACACAGCAGCATGCTTGTGGTACCTCTCCTCAATACATGTAAAAACCCTGAAGTGCCCGAAAAGACATTTTAACAGGAACAGAGTGGAAGCATGTGAGCAGGGGGACAGGTTCAAACTTTGACAGGGGGCGTTGACTAGAAAGAAGAAAAACATGCAGTTCAGGATGTCTTCAGAAAATCCCAGCACAAAGAGCAAGCTCAGTGTGCAGAGTAAAAAAAAAGTTTGTCCCTTTAGAGTCTCACCTGTAAGCCTTCATTTCTGGGAGAAGTGGGGACAACGGGGCCCATACAGGCAACATGAAAAATGGCACAACTCTCAGGCAAGTCCCTATAAAGGGACTTAACTTCAATTTCATAATGTGTACCCATTGTTGTATGATACAAAGCAGAGTTCATCATTCTTAAAAGGACTCACATTTTACCACTTTAAACCAAGTTATTGACTGAAAATCTGCAGGGATCTATGGTTTTAACTATTTTACATAACTTATGCATCAAATCAAATTCATTTTAACATGGAATAACCATTAATCACAATAATACTTAGATTTTCTTTAAGCACCTTATAAGGCCTTCAAATAGCTAACCACAAGTGAACTGTGACTCCTGTGGTGAAGCGTTTCACCTATTCAGGGAAGAAATCACATGCCAGCTTTGTTGTTCCGACATGCATCCAGTTGGTGGAAGTTATAGATTTTAGGATTGATATTAAAACAGAAACTGCTAGAAATGTCAAAGTCTTTGATTAGTGATACTGAAGGACCTCAAATTTTCACACAAATGCTTTCCTAAAAGTTATGGTATATAACAGACTGCATATTTCTACACATTTATCCAAGATTCATCCCCCCCCCCCACCTATTATGACATTATGACAGACACTTTAACCCATGTACATCATATATTGAGGAAAGGTGCATTCAAGATCTATCCCACATGCATAAACAATAGGCATAATAAAAATAGCTAAACTAACAGCACTTTATCAAAGCAGGCTATGGTGTCACTGTAGGACTACTAAAATGCACGAGACTAAAATCAATATGGAGAGTAATGCTCACCTTTGCCGGCTCTGCCTACAGAGACATTGTATGTTGGCTCTCCTCCTTGACTCTTTGTCCGGATGTCCATTGTCCAGTCACCGTCAATTTGGAGGCTGTCTCTGATTACAGAGCACTTTTTATCGCCTAAGGTCAGCCCGCCGGTAAAGAACCCCTCCCGGTCCTTTCCTACTAAAACGTCGATTTCTTCAGGCTACAAGGAGGTACAAAAGCAAGAAATCAGGTCCAAGTATATCACTGCCAATCTTGATGCAGAATATGAATCCATTCATGTAGAGACTTTGGTCCTTTTGTTTTCCTTAGTGATGACTTGTGGCTGGTTTTCCACTGCTCTCAAATATCTTATTCATGACCCTATAGTGCAGGTGCCGTGAAGCCTTTTAAGAGTAAATGCTGCACAAACAACTGATTTTCTCTACCTCTCAACTTGCAGTGCTATTAAAAGTACTGAACGTTGCACACTTTCAGCTACACTACCAGTCAAAGGTTTGGACACTTTCCCATTAAAATGCCATTTAAGAAACATATTCTAGTGTATATGCTGGACTCATCTCAGAAAGTGACTTGTAAAAACAACTTATCCTATTTTGGTGATCATCTTAGATGACACTGGTTTGAGAATTTGAATTCCTACATCCTAAGCAGAGTAAATATCAAGTTGATGCATCAGCCTCTAGCAACAAGAACTGTATTTGCAGGGCATCTTTGGATGTTCCATTTCTCATGCATCCAATTTTGGTAATCTAGGCCCAAAATCGTGTGCTGCCTCACCTTTGACACACTACATTAGTACAGCAGCCAACTTAAATATTTTCAAACCTGTAGTTTGGATTGCACTGGTCTGAACCAGTAGATCAATTAGTTAACCGTTTTCCCTTCACAGAAAGATCCACAAACCAAAACGCATCACTACAAGTCATCTGTTAACATTGCTGCTCCTATCTGTGTTCCACACCAGTAAATAATCATATGAAAAAAATTCTTTGCAACATGGAGAAATGGCACAACTGGAACTTGCTCATATCTGTGATGATTATCTGTGCAATACAACAAAGATATGCCAACAGCAGCATATGGGACCCACTTAGCTCAAGCTTGCAGGGCACTCCTTGTAGTTAGTACCTATCAACATTAGATCACATTTACGTCTCAAACGAACCACTCCAGAGTTTGCTTGGGACCAGCCTGACAACACAACCAGTAAAGGCGGTCTTGGTGCCGTTGTTTTGGTCCACACTTGAGTGCGCTTACCATGTTCAGACCTGCTCAAATGAACCGCACCAAGAAGGGAAATGTTTCAATTTAACCATACTAGGGAAGATAGATGTGGAGAACACCCCCCCAAGATGTATGCTTCATATACACATTTAGAATGTAGTATCACATGGGCCCTGAGGACAACTGGAAGAGACCTGATGAGGAAAAACTAAATGCTAAGGACCTCATGTTCAAGTGATAAAACACTAAAAACCTTTTAAGACCAATTTATTTATTTTGAAAGTTGAGGCTTTTGCAGGTTTTGAGTACATGACGAATTTCAATTAACAGGTGCACTGTTCATGATTAAGGGCCTTTACAAAAATTACCCATCTTTTAAGTGCATTATTGTTGCCTAAATACACTCGTCTGTCACTAACAACTGATAACATACAACTTATAATTTTACTAACTTAAAAAGTCCAGTGACAATAAACCAAACCTTTCTTACATCAAATTACTTTGTAGTTTCACTCACCCTTAGTAACAGCATTAGCTGGTAGTCTAATGTAAATTATCCAAACCTGGAGATGAAATAATGTTGAATAACAGCTGTCTGCATTATAGTATCGACGGCGAATCCTGAAATCAAGGTCCACTGCAGCTGACAAAACCATTAAGCATGTCTGACAACTGCTAATGTCACTTTTCCCCAATAACTGCACATCCGACAGGTACAAACGTACACAACTGCCCGCGCTATTACTACATGTTCATTAAGCTGGGTTTATTCTCTTAACCCATCTGAAAAACAAAAGGCGTCGCCGTTCAACTCCAGAACTGCACAGTCATGGCACACACGAAGCCCATGAAGGTGATATACGGGAAGCTCGAAGGGATTTTCTACTGGCTCTGACAACGTTAGCATGTTAGCTAGCTGCATGCTGGGGCCCGCTTAACCAATTCATTACAACAGTTGCTCCCCAATGGGAATCAGTCGCCATTCCCGCATGAAACTTGAACTGCCGTTTCACATATCCTCTTAACTTGCTGCATTCTTTTGAAAAAGGATTTTGACAAGTGTGAACAAAACCAGGTGAGCCAACTCTGGTAGCAAGCTGGGATGCAGGAGCTGAAAATGTGGCTTCACATGGACTTTTTCATGGACACAAGCAAGCTAATGTCAGTATATTCGATCCTTCGTCAAAGGATAACCTTATACTACTCTGGCCACGAGTGGACACTCCCAAGTAACCAACATTAGCCAACAGCGGCACACTCGTTCACAGTTCACTTTGTAGCATGGCATAACAATATTTCACACCCGACTGGCTCCACTAAACGTTTGTGACAGTCACATGACGACTACGCACTCACCTTCACACAAATAATTAAGTTAACTATTACTGACAAATAGTATATTTAACCGACAAAATGGAGGTTCAACGAAGCGCCGGAGACTATTGTGTGGCCAAGTTAAAATTACGAAAATGCTGAAAGTTTCAGGTTTACGTGCGGTAACTTGAAAAAGACAACTACCGCGTACAAGAACTTAAACAGCTTCTGCAAATGATAACCGACACAGCACGTATTGATTAGCTTCCATGAACAAAATGAATAAGAAATTGTGAGTGCATCCACCATCTTGGAAAATAAGGGGCGGTAGCAGCAGCGTGATTCACAGAAGCCGATTAGGAAAAAACGAAAGCCCAACAGCACCACAAGAACGCGGGCGAGTACCGTTAACTTTGCGCTATTACCGTTAGCTAATAATGATTTTCCAGTGGGAATGGCCGGCCTGATTTGAGCTAACTACAAGCTGCAGTTTGCTAATCAATGTTAATATTGGGTTATGCTACTCAGCGATATCGCTGGTAGAATGTTGTAGGCTTCAATTACTAGGCGGTTTTTAAACAAACTAAATTTGTTATTTGGCACTTAATTAACGTTTCTGAGTTGCTCATTTCATTTGACCGGTATCACAAGCAAACACAGCTAGCTTGCTTAGTTAACGCTAGGTAGCTTGCTAGCATTGCGAAGCCCCTTTAGCTCGAGTTCGCGGTACTGTTAAGCACTGATTTTGGTAATCTCCAGTTGCTTTGGTGGTTGTTTCTAAAAAAGACAAGGGTCAACGATAAGGCCACCAAGTGTAGTAAATGTAGTATAAAGATACAAAAACGAGATATTGAAAAGCAGCGGTGCAGGCGTGCCAATGCATCTTGTGAATGACCACAGGATACCATGTGTACCACACCGCTCGCCTTATCCTTATTCGACAAGGCCTGGCTGTTCTGACAAACGCTCTGCAATGCTGAATATACATTTTCCTACAATGTAACCTTAGACATTAATAGACAAAGCACACCTACCGTTATATTGGCAAATATACCGCCGACAAACGATGCCCAGACGTATTTGGCGTCCGTGTAGCCAACAATGGCCGCGTCCTGGCAGCTGCCATCAGCCATCAGGTTGTCCACGTAGCTTTGCCAGGACATATTTGTAAAATTAGTTCTAAGATGAAAAGAATAAGCTGGGTCAAGTTAGGTCACAACCGTCTGTTGAGCGACGAAGAAACTGCGAGGAAGCTGTATTTAACGGGCCTCCAACAAGCAAGAAAAAAAAAATCCCCCCAGCTCCGTCACGTCCCGGCTTTCTTCTGGTCTAGGCAACGAAAAGAAGCCGCTGCAATGGGACAAACGCTTGGGTGTAGTCCTCACTAAATCACTCCGCCCAGGTCGTTGTTCGTCTTGCCTTCTCATTACATGATATAGTACTGGGCGAAGGGATATACGATGGTAATACGCAAATGGGCTTATTTTTTTCCTCCAGAACGTCAAATAATTTTACGAATTAGCCCATTCTTGATATTCTCTCATAACTTTGGATTTTATTGAGGTTTATCCAGTTTAAATGCACGTTTACACGGCTTTATATTTCCAAAGTACAATTTGGTAATTGCTTAAACTAATGAAAAATTCTAAAATTAATTCCTCAAGAAAACTGGTCCAAGGCGTTTAATGTAGTTTATGTAAGCCAGTTTTAAATACACAGATCACTTTAGTTTTTACCTTATGATGATTACTGAAGTCAAATTACCTTCCACAGCTTTAGTTAAACACTAAAAACACTTAATTTCTTTTTCTTCTAACAGGTCATTGGGGTCACTGCACCATGCACAGAAAGAGAAAATTCCTAAAAAGGTCAACAGATAAAACACAAGAGGCAATCAAACATGTGGCAGTCCTACACCCATTCAAGCTGATGAGCAGTTTTGGATCTCCAATAATTATCTTATAGAAGAAATCCTGCCATAATTTAGCTTACATTTTGGACAGTGTGGCAACAAAAACTGGCATCTAATAGTTCATAATGTGTGAAACCCTGTGAGGCTGCCATCCTTAGCATTTGAAGAGAGAGCCTGTATTTCCATATATGTGTATATGTTTACATTTCAACCATAACTAGAACTCCAGAATGTCTTACAATGAATAAACAGGTTCATATTCAGCTTCAGGTTACTTTATTGATACGCAAAAGGTAGATTCATTTGAGTGAGTGATTAATTTATTCATCTTACCCATAGTTTTAGTGTGAGAATCATTTGTATAATGTAAAGTCCTTGTGTACATTTTAACAAGTCTCACTAAAGTGGTGAAAAAGTACTATTTGTGCATACGAGGATAGGGCCTCTTTTGGAAGAAAACTGTGTTTTCTGAAAACATATTGGTATTGTTTACACTTGTAGTCTTTCACCTTATTTGAGAATGAAAGCTTAATTTTAATTTTAAACTAGTTGATAGGCTTTTGATTTGGTGAGCTCAACACAAAGCAAAAACAGAACCCTAAGGAAGTCACATACAGTAACTAGTTTATCTTTATCTAGACGTCTGTCTCTGCCTCTCCCTCCCTGCAAAGCAATGAGTGTAGAAGAAGTTACTAATTGACCAAGCTAAAGAAAGTGAGCGGGACAAAAACTCTTGTCAGTCGGTCAGCCTCACCCATGTCCTGTTCTCCCATTGGATAGGTCAGTTTCCATGGCCACCTCTGTTTTGCACTTCTGCTCTGTCAAAATAGTGCCACACCACTCAGGCTGTATATGAGTCATTGGGATATGGAGAAAAGAGCTAACCTGTTTGCTTTAGAAAAGACCTGATTTTAGACAAGGCCATTAGCACTGGGTATTGTCATCGATAAACACAGCAAATGTTTCATGACTTTCATGCAAGCTACCTCAGCTTCTTTCTTTGTTGCAGATACAAGGATTCCTAATTTTTCAATGCATGCGTGGTGTGATTTTAAAGTATAGTGTTTAATGATCAGTGTTTTACATGCTGAGAGGCAAAGGGAATAAACAGGTCAATAGCAGACAAAGATGGATGTGTTAAAATGGGACAAATAGGGAAATAAACAACCCTAAGGTTCTCAGTGTTAAAGAGTATATGTCAGTATATTGCCCACTGATTTAACACCTGGCATTGTGGCATCTTGTTAGCTCAGCAGCCAAATGCATATGCTATGTGCTTGGAGCTGATTTACAAATTGAAGTGCCTATTGCCTTGAGGTATTGCTCTTTATTTCATAATTTCCTTCTCTGCTTACAGATATTTCTGACAACTTTCACACTACAATGAAGTTCATATCTTTGACAGCAGCAATACTAGAACTTTTACAGTGAAGCTACTGACAGTATTGTTTGCCTTTATGGTCTATGAGCCCATAAAACAAGGTCATGAATACTTTTGCTACCCTGACACAAGCTGCATTTGCAAATTGAGGAACAATTTATCAAACCTTTCCCCCTTTCAGGTGGATGCATTTGAGAAATTACTGGAGGTGGGGAACATTTTTACAATGTTGAGAAAAGTTAGAAAAATAGTTTTAAAACCACTCTGCTAAATTGTATTTTACCTTACTGGTTTTGTAGTAGCTTTATATTTTACTTTGCATTTATATGCTCAGTGTTCTTAAAGTGTAGGTCTGATAATATTATATAAATATATTTTTTTTATAACTGTCAACAAATTCCATGAACAAAAGTTTGAATCTGTTTCCCAAAACCTTTATTTAGAATGTAATTATTTCTCACCTACTGGGTTAAGAATCAGTGTGAGGTCTTTCGCAGTTATGTAGCTGAAGAATCATTTTCTTAAAGAAAATGTTCCCCATATTTCCATTTGACCATAAACCCCCTTTCTTGATCCAGTTGTAACACTGGTGTTTCTCAACACACCTAACTCAGGTATGCCTGATTTACACTTTAATGAACATGAAAGCACAATAAGCTTTTTTTCTTAGTTACAAGCAATTAAGAGGCAAGAGGCAAAAGGTCAGAAGTACAGCTGCCAGACAGGGTTTGATATTGCTGAAGTTATCAGCCTGCACTCCTTATTTTATCTATGACTCCACAGGAGGCTCTGCTTTGTCTTGCACATCACAAGTCAAGCCATCTGAAAAAACTTAGAAAAAATCAACTGGACTAGATTTCTAGGTCGAAGACGTTTCACCTCTCATCCAAGAGGCTTCATCAGGTCTGACTGACTGGTGTTGAGCCGGAGATATTTATCCCCCTCGGTGGTGTTTCAGTCTTTTGATGGCCAACAATGTCCCTTAACGATTATTCCCTTAACGATAATTGTTCCTTAACTAACTTAACTAACTTAATTAGTCCCTTAACAATAATTGTTGGCCATCAAAGGACTGAAACACCACCGAGGGGGATAAATATCTCCGGCTCAACACCAGTCAGTCAGAGCTGATGAAGCCTCTTGGATTTTTCAGTTTACTATGACCTGGATGACTGAGAATCTGCACAGACAAGTCAAGCCATCTTTTCACCCCAATCTGACAAAATATTTTATTCATGACCCTCATTTACCCTTTGTCTGGTGTACCAGTCAAAGAGGTAGACCTATTTTTAACTTAATACATAGAAGCTTGTGATGGTTCATATGGTGTATTTGTAATTAGATGTATTGCTAGATAAATACAATATTCATTTTCATTATTTCAAACTAACTTTGTGAACTCAGTGTGACTGGATGAGGTGAGTGATGCTGCTGTAAATTGCTGTTAAAGCTAATATAGGGGAATTCTATGTTTACCTTAAATATTGGGACAGATTCAGCAGTGTAAATGGTAGTTTTACAAAACAAATCTCAACATAATGACAGTGACTTGAAAACAACGTGTTTTCCATTATTTCTTTCTGGGATGACTCGAACACAGTGCATAGGTAAGACGATGTTCTGGTGCTACTCTGTTTCTAAAAATGTCTCAGATATGTGACACACAAAGGAAATCAATAGTAGCCAAGGCTGGGGGGAACAAAGGATGCACATGTCTACACAGTTTGAAAGATACTGAGGAAAGAATAAGCCTTGTCAGATGTGTTGTCACAAGCTGTTCCACTGGTTCTGGTTGTGTAATGAGTGTCACTTCAAGAATGTATAAGAAGTACTTTTACTCAGCAAGGGAAGGCAAAAACTAGAAAAATACTAGTATCATTTGATAGCACAGTTCTTATTCATAGGAACTTGGGATAAAACAGCACATCAGGTCAAAGCTGGTCCGTCTGCACAGCTAGCAGAGTTAGTCTGACTGTGCAGTCTTTGCAGAGGTCTCCCCATCTGTGGAATGGATTACCATTGTCACTGATCATGACTTCCACGTGTGGATGTCACACACACACATGCAAATTAACTCTGAAAAACACACGTCACCCATTTTCTCAGATGAACAGACACATAATATGGTTGTATGCAAATACACACAACACTTAGGCACCACACACACGCACACATATATATACAAAGTGAGCGTACATAACCCCTGTGACGTGCTGAGGATACAGGGTTTGTTTGGATTTGAATAGCGATGATGCGGCCAGAAGGCTTCACCTGCAATTGACAGAAGTAAAGAAAAGAATTGAAACTCCAATAACAAAGGCTTAAGAAAAAGCACCAATTATCTCATTCACTAGCAATAATGAAAAGGTAACTGAGGTGAGCTGTACCTTAATTAAATAAATATAAGAAACAAATCAATTACACCTTGCATGTGTCCAGCAGTGTGTAAAGTGCTTCCTTAGTGGCTCAGCTCCCAAATCGTGCCTGCATCATTTCCTGTTCCTCCTTGTGGTTTGTAAACCTCGTTTCTCTTGCTCATTCCATAAAAAATGCTTGACAAATGTGGATCATCGAACACCCACCATTAGTCTTCATTAAAGAAGGACAGTTACAGTATAACAAAATTCCTCTCATTTGGTTCCCAAAATCTCTAAAACAATTGAAGAAGACCTATCCTTAGGCCTTTTAACAGCAATCAAGTTTTAGCTTATTGAGAAGGATGGTGTTGTTCTGCAGAGCAACAAACTACTGTACATCTCTGGTAGCGTGGTATGATAATGTACAGAGCAGATATAAAGCCTCACTGTTCTACACAGATGAATAGTCATGATTCATAGTGAAGGTTGAAGCGAGTCTTAATCTGGGTGGACATTTTCATGGCATGATCCATTTCACTGTTTTAAGTCTCTTTAAACTACATTATGATGTTTCTGAATAGGGGTGAAACACAGCTGTGTTTTTATTGGCAGGGAAATAAAGACAGACAGTTTCCAGCCTCATTTCAAGGTCTCAACAATGAAGTTACATGACAGACCAAATTACAAATAGTCAAATAAATAAGCAGGGATTTATGTATTAAATGAGGCCAAGCTGAAAAAGCAATAGCAAATGGAGAGTTTTCCACATCTACAAACCCAAACAGATAAAGTAAACTTTTTACTAAAATGTATATCTTTAACTTGTAAAACAAAAATGCTGTATAACCTTGGAATATACAGTGGTATGCATATTGTCTGTAAGGTCCCAATTCTTCTGGTTTTGTCTCCATCGTTTGTGGCAAAGTGTTAACTTATTTGATGTTTCTGCACTGCACTACAAAGAAATCACCAAGCAAATCTGCCAAGCAGTGTGACGTATCCCTGGAATTCTCTGTTCTGATGAACTTTGATTTATGTGGGCGGTGCTGTTGTGTTTTACACTAGCTACTTGTGTTATCTAACATGCATTGAAAACAGGCCCATAGGATTGTTTCCAGGAGGGATTTACTGGATCTGATGCTTAACAAAAGCAAAAGTGGCTTCCAGGCATCAGTGCCAGGTTGAATCATTCTGCGCTGTATCCGTCAGATCTGAAGAAGCAAATTTGTGGTAGACTGTGACATTGAGAAGATAGTACACAAAACAAAATATTATGATTTGACCACAGTTGTAGACTACCCTGTGTGACTGTACGTCAAAACCTGAGATTCAGTCTTTCTGAGAAAAGAACAAGATGAAATGACTTTTTATAGTCCATATGTGTACACGTTTGATGTCATAGCATTTTTTAAAATTATTTCAGTGATATACACTTTGCTTGTAGAAAAACTGGAGACGTTATTCAGTTCTTAGACAAGAGGCCTGGCACATTTGCTGTGTATAATTTGTGTTAATAAGCAGCTAAACAACACTTTACTACAGGTAGTTTTCCCACCTTGGTACCTTGCACTGTGATTGGTTAACTCCCACATCGGACTGTAAAGGAACACAGCTAAATAGTTGGTGTTAAAAGAAATGTCCACCATATATTGCACTCAGGTTCTTAATCTCAAACTCGTGAGGTGCAATGAAAAATGATCTTTTGAATTCAGTCAGTGAACTTTAGACCAGCTTTTCAGTGGGTTTTTCAGGGTCTGGAAAAGAAAATCAACAAATTTATGGGAATCCTGGAAACAAAACAGACACTAATGCATGTGTTTGTTTAGCTTATTTTACTGCTTATTTGACTACCACAGCAGTAAACACATGTCTAAATGCCTCCAGCCAGGTATGCGTGACTCTGCAGGAGACCAGCTGTGATAGTCTGGCACGCACTGATGCCACTGTTACTTTTTTTTATTCCAGCTGCCTCAGTGATAAACTCCCTTCAAAATATGTGAATCAACTACTCAAAACCTTTTTTGACCTTTGACTACCACACCTACTGATACGGACACACGTTTGCATGTCATATACTGTATAACACGCCCAAAGTTAAACATGTTCACTTGCCAACCCCTACTCACATCTAGACACACACAAAGACCTCACAATCACCAGTCTTCTTAAAAGTTACTGTCATTTGTGAGTCAAATGCATAATATATATGAAGTACCACTGTAATATGCACACATTGTATGTGTGTTTGCAACGGTCAAGCTGAAGTTTGGCAGATGAAGTCTAAATTTCTGCTGCTGTTCATTTTAGTCATAGTTGTTGTAAAATGCAAACATGAACCAGAATATCTTTCTTTTTTCAATACATTATTTTTAGATAGATAGATAGATAGATAGATAGATAGATAGATAGATAGATAGATAGATAGATAGATACAAGTTTTGTTTCCGCACTGCTGTTTGACTGCTTGGTGATGACACCTTGTGGTCATAACTGTTTACTACAGTTTTGGTCTAGTGGCTGGAGATGTACTGACTGGAGTTACAAGCACGGTGTGACACAGATGGCGCACTAGAACCACTGGTTAGTTAAAACTTGGCAGGTCAACACAAGAAAACTGCAGGCAAGATAAAAAAAAAATGTTCAAAGCCAGATCATGTCAACAGATTTGTCAGAAGTCAAAAGGTAGGGTGGGAAATACTAATAAGGAAATACACTCAGAACTGAGTCATTATCCCAAAGTAACAGGTTGAGTATTTCATGTGAAGAACAGCTGACAAATGAAATGTATGCTTACACTCCTCTCTCAGGAACCTGGAAACTACCTGTGCATGTATTATGACATTACTTGGCATGAAATGTATATGAGGTACACTGTAAAGAATTTTTTTAACCTCTGTCACAACAAGCTTTGTCCTAAAAGGTACATTGTACATGTCATTTCTTTCTATAAATGTTTATAAATAATAAATCTGTTTTCGACCAACCTTTTAAGACATTTAACTGCATTTGAACCGATACTGATAAGTGCCATCATTTGACACTGTTATTAGGAAACAAACTAGTGGAATAGCAGTGGCAGTAGTCACAATGGTCCTGCCACCCTCTTCAGGATAAGCTGTTTTGATAATGGATGTGTGGATAGATGGATAGTTATAATGTGGGAACAAATTCTTCCATAAGATTACTATTTGGACTTCACTTGTGGCATCCAAAATGTGTTAAGGGAGATTAGAAGATTCTATTCTTTAGAAATTGACATCATTCTAAAACTTCACCAAGCCATGCAAGCAAATTACAACTTGTTTCTTTCTCAAGAGCATGCATTCCTG
>NW_018127911.1:2090683-2097014 GCF_001952655.1 Monopterus albus | reverse complement strand
AACTATCTGATTTAAATTACACTACAAAGGAAAAAGCAATATCAGTAACCAATTTGATGACACACTGGTGTGACTGGATCATGTGCAAAAGTAAGAAAACAGTTTAAATCTTGTTAGTTGTTTGAGCTGAGAACACCTGTGTCTTGTCTGTAGCTTTGTACCATGTGCTTTTCTGCACCCATTAAAGCACTGTTTACAGAGCTGGTATACTGCTTAAGCACAAGAAACTTAACTCTTAAATGGACATGTCATTAGTTTTTAAAAGTATCATTTGCCTCATTTGCATCACCAAGCAAAACCAATATTTTCATTTATGAGATCATCTTCAAAAAGGTTGAGCTGGCTTTTGAAATTAGCAGTTTAATGTGAATATAAGAATAAACTATGTGATTTAGTCTCACATACCAAGAGGCACATAAAAAATGGCCAAATTGAAGCAGCAGAGGTTTAGTCTCTGGAATGGTTCAAGACCCCAGATGCTAGATTTTATCTTCTGCCATGGCTATTTGTGTAGGTAGACACACTTCCAGTCAAAGCTGAAAACAAGGCCTCTGAGGTTTTTACTGGAAGCTACTGTGAAACTGCAAAAACAGCTCAGACAAGAAATTCAATGATAAAAATTACAAATTAGAAAATTATTTGAGTCCATAAAATTAAAGAAGAGTTATGCCTAAGGTACTGTAAGTTTTTTTAAATGCTAGACTAGTTGTCAACATAGTTACACTGTGCTTCAAGAAGCAAACTATCACCAATGAAAAATCAACACTGAGGCCCCATAGTACAAGACACTATTTAGACAAGTGAACATGCAAGTCTACATACAATGTACGCAAGAGTAAATGAACAAAGAGTAAAAACAGCAAACCCAAAAGTAAATCAACAGTTATTTGGGACATTGAAGCTAATGTGTTGCTAGTACAAGTTAATGCAAACAGCTAATACTGTATATGCCTAGTTTGGTTAGCAGTAGATCACAGAAAAACTCAAATCAACAATTATAACAGCTGTAATAAAATGAACACTTACAGATAAAAACATCAGAATTGATTGTGTTGAAACAATTTGTTGACATATCTGTAGAGCTTTTCACCAGTTAGACAATATCAGAAATTCCCCAATCAAATTTTTTTTCATCATGCTGCTCATAATTACAATTTACAAGATATTGCACAAACATTTTCTCCTTCTCTTGAACTCCACGAGTCCAGTTTGCAATGTAAAACTTTTGTTAACACATTTAATTGTCGAGGCCAAGTTGAGTCGAACTGTGATGATAATCGTAAGCATTATTCTTTTTCAAACTTTGGAAAGCTCTGCCGAAGCCACAAATTGCACTAGTTTTCACAGGCTGAACTGGTCAGTCATTCTGTCACACACATCCAGCCTCACCCCACACTAAACCTCCTGCTCTGAGCTTCTCATAAGACACCCTAATCCCCCCCAAGCCTGGCAATTAAAAACAAGTATCAGGATCTGGAAGATGATGAGAAGATTAACTGATGAAACCTGCTAGTCTAAACAGTATTATGACCTATCAGGTCAGAGGTCAGAGGGAGGAGTTACTTGGGTGGGGAGAGAGGGAGAGGGAAGGGCAGTGAGATAAAACAGTAAAAAATCATCTATTTCTGACACAAATTTAATTGTATTTTTGGGTTTTAGTTCCTTATATAGTGAAGTATTACCTGTGACTGGTAGGGAGTACAGCAGCAAGTCATCATATAGTCATTCAAAGGTCACTGCTCAATGGTCAGTGTTACACAGTTTTATTTTTTGTCTTACCTGTAGTGCAGAAATATTTTAATAGGCTTTCCCAAGAGATACATTTTGTAACTTTGTTTTGAAAGGTGCTATAAAAATAAAGTTTAACATTATTATCAGTAATAAATCTACTAAATGTAAATTTTTTTTTCTAATTTACTTTTTTATTGAAAAAGCACACTGCATAATGAGTACAATCCGCAATGTATTACCATACAATACTTATGCTTTTTTCCTTTTTTTTTTCTTTTTAAATCAGAAAAACAAAATGAAAAACAACAACAAACAAAGAACATGACCGGGGCAGGGGAACCTCTTCTCTATTGGTACCTCACTGTGTATAGATAGTCAATGTAGCTTCACTACTACACAGGCACCCAGTGGTTTTACACAAAGTCAGACCTTACAGGTTTCACATATTCCATCCATTTTGACCACATCTGGTAAAATGTGTCCTTCTGCAGTCTTAGTGAAAAGGACATTTTTTCCATTGTATAAATCTCTTGTATGATGTCCATCCAGTTGTTGGTTGTTCAGGTTTGCTCCATCTTCGTGTGACAGCTTTTTTGCTCGACTAAATGTAAATTTTATTAAATGCACAATAGATATGAAATGTGAGTTTAGGATATTTTCAAGTATGTTCAGCTGTTTGCCGTACTATTTTCTTCAACCTCATTCTGCATTTCTTGTTTGAAAATCTAGTCCTAACAGTCAGGACATTTTGTTCCTGCACGGCAAAGCTTTGAATTTTTGTGGGTGGTGATAGCCAACAATTGTAGGCACTTTAACAAGCAACTGATCAAGGTGGAATAAAAACAGCTTGAATGTATGCCACTTGGCCTTATTTTCACAAACACTGTTACTATGGCTGCTGGCAAATTCAGCTACAATGAAAGTAATGATACCAATTAAAGGATTTGAAGTGATAATCTCGTGGTTGCACAAATAAAGACAGTAGTAGCACATTTGTTATCATTATGGGTGCATTTTTAGCTGGATAATAGAGGCAAAGAATTTTTTCTAGACTTTTAAAATAGAAGAAACCAGTAAGTTATTAAGTTAAACATTGACTCTTTTGATGTGCCTCTAAATTAATGCTTGTAACTTTCTGGGGCCTGTATATAGAAATAGGTTACCATGAGCATTATATAAAATTTACCTGAAAAATTCCAACTTAGTGATATTAAATCTGTGGTGCTCCTTTGATTTCATATTATGCTGATCAGTGACTTGGTGCCACCTGTAGCTACAGTCCTACAGTATACACTGTATGCATCATCTAAACCCAGTCGCCAAGTTCTTTGGAATTTATGATTCAGAGAAAAGAGAGGATCAGCCACTCTTTTATTGCTGTCACTGCAGTTCTTTCATCTGTTACTGTTATTTCATCAGTTTCATCTTTTGACCTTGAAAATGTCTTGTGGCCTATTTTACAATCGCCACATTTTGCAGTTAGCTGGTTCAGATGTGTGCTGTGGTAAATTTGCATATAGATACAAAGACTCCAGTTAGTAAACCAGCACATTAATAACCACTCGCATGCATGCAGGCAAAAGGTGTCTGTATCTAGGAGGGTTGTTAAGGATTCTAGAATCAGTTTTGTTCATGAAAACCTTTTTCTGGGATGAAGATATTTCTGTCAAAACAAGTCAAGCACAGTGATTTTGCTGAATGATCAAGATAAGCATCTGACAGTGGGCATGGGGGCAGAGCGGGGGTTAATAAAAGCAAATTTCCACTGAATTCTTTTTCCTTGTACTTGCTCTGCTTAGGCAATACAACCTCCTGTCTTGCATCATGTAGTGGCTTCAAAATGTATGAATTCTAAAGTGTAAACCATTCAGGAGTAACTGGCATTATTCTTTGTGGTGTAAGAGTTTAAATACTCCAAGGCCCTGAGGTTTGTACTTCTTGTTTTTTGGCAGCTTGTGACTTCTAGTATGTGATTAGGAAATTTAAACACATCCAAATGTCGCCCTCATTACAAAGCACCCAGGATGAGATTATGCAGTGAAAGGCATGAAATGTAAAACCAAAATGTGAAATCAAAGATACATGTTCAGTTTTATTAGTTTTTTAAATCAAAGGAAAATGTTTCATATATGAGCAAATAAGTAAGTAAGTAAGTCTTTAAGTAATCTTTATTTCTATAAAACTTTTCAGAATCACGGGATGCTTTACTGGTTCACAAAAATACAATAGATAGAACAAGAATACAACAAGAAAGAAAGACAACTTAAAAACACTGGAGTATTAAGTTACAATAATTCCAGCCATCAGCTTTTGATAAACTTGACATTTGCATATTTGTAGTGATATGACTGGCAGTAACATGCAGTAACAGCCAGGGTACTGACTGTCAGTCTCAGCTGCTGTGCCAAAAGACTCAAAGGGAGAAAATAATTACTTTGGTGCATATATGTTCCTCTGTGTGTTTCTGTCAGTTACACAAGTTATATGTATAATTGTGATATGTTATAGGCTAAAAGTGTAAAAAGCATTTGCTGCTTGGCAAAATACTGTATGCTTTGTAATATTGTATAATAAATGAACTATGAACAGGCTGCCTCTGAAGAAATTCACAAGGTAGCCTATGAAAACTACAGAACATGTAGTTAACTGCTCTGTCTCCGACCGCAAGGTGCTGCAGTGGGTGGTGAAAACCGCCCAACACATCACAAGGACTCCACTTCCAGGGTGTCCACAGGGAATGCTGTCTCCATAGTGTTTGCAGCATTCTTAAGGACTTCTCAGAGCCTTTTCCAGGTTTGTTGTTTTTAGGTGATTTATTTTGTTTGTTTGTTTACTAAGACACATTTGGAACAATAGTTAAATGTTAGATGGATCTTTTTTGCAGCCTGGGAAAGAAAAAGATAGTCTGCCTTCACTGTCTAGTGACTATGAATTGTTTGTGATATCCTCTTCATTCCTACTTGAACTCAAAACACTTCTGTTACCTGTAAAACTGAAGTGATCTGTTAATTTGCATATACTCTAATCACAGAATACTCCTCTGTACTCATTTCAGCGGGTCTCAAGGGCCCATTTGGGAAGGTTTTGATGGCTGTGTTAATGTTGCCTATTGCAGGAAGGCTTCCATGACTTATGTAATTTGGTTTCTTTCTTCTCAAAGGTTACCAAGGAAGAAGGCCTGCTGGGAAATGTTATTTTATTTATCCAATGAGCTTGTTCCCTGTCATATGTGTCAACTTGCATGACTGTCATGACATTAATTCTTTTTTCAACGGTGCAACCAACTTTTCCTCTCCTCCCTTCTTTCATTCTCGTGATACCTCAAGCCCCTAACATTTAAAGGTGCAGAACATTTTAAACACCTTAACCTTTACTTGTTACAGTATATGCCAAATTTATCCTCCAAGAAAAATAACAAATTGTCATGTGATCACTTTGTCTGGAAAGAAGCTGAAGGCTAGAGACGATCGCTATGTGAAAGATTTGTGGAAGCTGACAGAAGAGCTGGACCTGATAAAGGAAAGGATGGATGACCAGGTCAAAGCCCTGACAAAGGCCTACAGGGAGGAGCTGGCCCAGACCGAGGTAGAACCAAATCTGTGTGAAGAAGCTCTTTTACATAATTTGTCCACTTGTATCAGATGGATGGGGTTTGTTGCTCAGGACATCTGAATACACAGTGTCTCTTAAGTGAGAAACAATAAACTGATTCATTGTCTTGCTTATTTTCATAACCTTTGAAGAATGTGTTGTTGAAATATCAGTTCTATTTCAACAATCATTAGATGGATTGCCATGATTTCTTATTTTCATAACCTTTGAAGAATGTGTTGTTGAAATATCAGTTCTATTTCAACAATCATTAGATGGATTGCCATGAATTCTCAGAGGATAAATCCTACTGACTTTGGTAATCCCCTGACTTTTCCTCTAATGCCACCATAAAGTTGACATTTGTGGGTTTGAGTGACATGTCTCAACCACTATTTAATGGATTACAGTGAAATCTGGCTCAGACTTTCATGCTTCCCTCAGTATTGTAGGTGATCCCTTAACATTTTACATAGTGTCACTGTCCTGTAAAATTTTTAATTTGTCTAACACTTTGGTTCATGACCAACTACCTGAAAAGCTAATCACATCACCATCAGCTTGTGCTCTAATTTGTTGGTGCTAAATAGAAAATGTTAGCATGCTAATATGTCAAATGAAGATGGTGAACATTAGTCTATTATGTGTTAGCATATCATTGTGATCTTGTTAACATGTTGCCAGTGTGGCCGTAAACTTTATCTTCTTTATGCCATTGTTGTTGTTCTTACTAATGGTTGCACTTGTGTTACTGTCAGCAAATTTGTCGGAATGTGAAGACTTACTTACAAGACACAAGACTGAATTGGAACAAGGCATGAAGGAACTTATGGACAAAGAGGTCAAGATAACTGACACAAAAGCACACATGCAAACCGTCATTCTTCTTTCATCTTCATTCATAGCTCTGTATCTAATTATATCTAATCTATGTCTAGCTAGAGAGGCAGATGGAAAGGAAGAAGACAGTGGAGGAGTATGAAGCCATAATTCACAATCTGACAATGGA
>NW_018127911.1:2027698-2087367 GCF_001952655.1 Monopterus albus | reverse complement strand
AAAAAAATTTCAGGAAATCACATTGTATGATTTTTAAAGAATTTATTTTTCTTGCACTGCTGAACATAAGTATTTGAACACCTGAGAAACAGCAAGAATTCTGGCTCTCAAAGACCTGTTACTGTGCCTTGAAAAAGTCCACCTCTACTCCACTCATTAATCTAAATTAGTAGCACCTGTCTGAGCTCTTTAAAGACACCTGTCCACCCCACAGTCAGTCAGACGCCAACTACTACCATGGGCAAGACCAAAGAGCTGTCAAAAGACACCAGAGACAAAATTGTGGACCTCCACAAGGCTGGAAAGGGCTACGGGGCAATTGCCAAGCAGCTTGGTGAAAATAGATCAACTGTTGGAGCAATTGTTAGAAAATGGAAGAGGCTAAAGATGACTGTCAGTCTCCCTCGGACTGGGGCGCCATGCAAGATCTCACCTCGTGGGGTATCACTGATGATAAGAAAGGTGAGGAATCAGCCCAGAACTACAAAGGAGGAGCTGGTCAATGACATGAAGAGAGCTGGGACCACAGTTTCAAAGGTCACTGTCGGTACAACACTACGCCGTCATGGTTTCAACTTGACTTGAGTAGCTACAGCAAAGATTTAAGTTGACATAACTTGATTGTAATAACTTGTCTTAATGGAATAAGATTTAGTAAATTAAACTTAAGTAGTAATATCTGTGTTAATTTCTACATATAATTTAGACTTACTTGATCTGTAAAAGTTAAATGTACTAATTTTAAACAAGTTAGGGTGATGCTTCATATGAGTTCAACTAATATAGTGTTAGTTAGATTAACTTGAATCTATTTTATGTACTTAAATCGTTTGAGTTAATTAACTTAAACGATTTAAGGCAATCACTTTCCTCAAATGGTTTGAGTTCAACTAACTCATCAGGTTTTATAGTGTTAGTTCAAACTTGATTCAGCTCTAAATCGTGCTTCAAAAGAACCACAATCATTTATTGGCCAAGTATGCTTAGACATAGAAGCAATTTGCCCACTGTCATCTTCACAGTTTTGAGCGTGTTCAGTACCAGGTTGTTGCAACCACACCACAGGACTACCTGTTCAATCTCTGCCTGTAGGCCGACTTGTCACCGTCTCGGATGAGGCCGATGACCGTTGTGTCATCTGTGAACATGAGGAGTTTAAGAGAGGGGTACCCTGATGTGCAGTTGTTGGTGTAGAGGGACAACAGCAGCGGGGAGAGCACACATCCCTGGTGGGTGCCTGTGCTGATTGTCTGGGTGCTGGATGTGGGTTTTCCCCAGCCTGACTTGTTGCTTCCTGTCTGCCAGAAATTGGAGGAGTGCTGTGGTGTCGGGGGTTTTTCTCCAGGTGCTCTGGTTTCCCCCACATCCAAAAAAAAAAAAAAAAAAAAAAACATGCAACAACTTGGTTTTAATGTGGCTCTCTAAATTGTACTTCAAAAGCATAACATTGTGTAAAAACAACGGAATAAAAGTCACTGTTTAAACACTGAATCACTATTCACATGTTTAATAGCACCAGCAAGAAATGTTTACATACGTAAACACATTGAGGAATGAAAAATGAATCACAAACAATTCATAGTCACTAGACAGTGAAGGCAGACTATAACATCTAACTGTTGTTCCAAATGTGTCTTAGTAAACAAATAAAATCACCTAAAAACAACAAACCTGGAAAAGGCTCTGTAATAAACGCCCTGGTCAGGAGGAACCTTTTGATACCTGAACAATATTCTGTTTGTGATACTATGGTACTTAATGTTAGTAGAATTCAGAAATCAGGACATTGTGGTACAGCTATTTTTACTTAATTACAGTGGTGGGAAAAACTACCTAATATCTTTTTACATGTAAAAAGTAATAATTCCACCACAGTAATCTTTTACAAGATAAACTTGTGCATTAAAAACCTTAGTACAAGTACATCTGTTATGGTTAGTCCCCCTCACCAGGAGGGTGAGGGAGAACTGAGGTTGGACTCAAGACTGCTGACCCAGGTGCTAGTAAAAATGGTGTTTTAATGGTGGGGATACAAAAGGAACAGAGTCAATGAAGCCAAACAACAGGGCTGAGCAAAGACAGCTGAGGAGAACAGGGCGACCAAGGGAGTAGACAGGGTAACGGCAGGAACCAGGAGAGGAGGAGGTTGAGGACGGACAGGTGAATAGACAGGCTAACCATGAGGACAGGTGAACAAAACGGTTTTCCACAGCACAGGAACTGTCAGCTTGGAAAAAACAAGTAGTGTCTGGCTAACCTTTGGGATTTGTTGGGTTTTCCCTATGTAATAATATTGATAACAGTAAGGTCTAGATCTTACTTTGTAAAGTGTTTTGAGATGACTTTTGTTGTGATTTGGCGCTAAACAAATAAAATTTGATTTGATTTGATTTAACCTCATGGACAAAAAACAAACAAAGAGGTCCACAGCCCAGGACCTGTCAGCGTGCACGTATTGACCAAAAGTCCACTTACAATTCTATTGTCAATATCATTTGTAAATACATTATCAATTAATGTTGCTTTATAAGTAGTTATTCTACTGGGTCTTGAGATTTTGGGATATAGACTACAGCTGTACAGTACATTAATACATTCATCATTTCCTTTATGCTTATTGGGATTTAACAGACGGATATTAAAATCACCACATATAAACATTACTTTATTACTTATTGTTGCATAATTTTCTTCAAACCAATCCTTAAAAGTATCTATACTTGTACCTGGAGCTCTGTATATGCAACTTATTAAGATGTTTTTCTTATTTTCCATTAATATTTCTACTGTTACACATTCCAACAAATTATCCACTGCTGTTGACAACTTGTCCACTATTCTATATCTAAGGGATAAATGTTTATCTACATACAGTGCCACACCACCTCCCAACTTCGTTTCTCTATTTACACATACAGTGCCATGTCATATCCATTTAGTTCAAAATCCATGCCCCTTACATTGTTAATCCAAGTTTCAGAAATTGCAATTATGGTAATGAATGTAAGAGACCACTGAGATAGTGTTTTATATTATGGAAATTAGCATATAAACTTCTACTGTTAAAGTGAATCGTAGATATTCTGTTTTCAGTATTAATTTTGCTGTTGAACTGTTTATCTGTATAGTAAAGACAGTTGTTGTTAGTGTTTGTGAAGAAAAATTTTCAGGATCAATGTCATTCTCCCAGTCCTGAGAGTGATGATCAGTGTATCCATAAGTACTCAACTCCAGCTCATCATACTCAATAATCCTCTGTAGTAAGTCACTTACAGCAGGATGTGAGCAGTTCGTGTATGTTGCCATGCAGAGTTGTCATACTGTCCCACCTTTTGTTAAATTGCCTTCCTTCTGCATCAACTTTTCTCTTCTTGAACAATTTGGGATTAATTGTTGGTACTTCTCATTTCCACTTGTCGGGAAATTGCTGGTTAAATGCTGAAGGCTAAACACTGCGACCTAGTGGCGGGATGCCACTACTTCGCAGGTCTCGAAATCAGCGTGCATTGTGGGAGATGTAGTTTATGGTCAGTGTACGTTTTTAATTAATATAGACTTTTATTTTAAGACAACCGTATGCATTGTAAGCTTTCGATGGCCATATGAAATGATCTGGTGGACCAAGAAATCTGCGCAGTAAAAACTGCATGTATATAATAATTTC
Source organism: Monopterus albus (assembly GCF_001952655.1). Lineage (NCBI taxonomy): Eukaryota > Metazoa > Chordata > Actinopteri > Synbranchiformes > Synbranchidae > Monopterus > Monopterus albus. Next base: position 2,083,703 of record NW_018127911.1, on the reverse strand, counting down.
TTGACTGACCGGACCGTACGAGACTGGACCAAAATTGTTTGATCTAGAAGCTTGTCTCGTAGATCAGTCAAGTCCAGAAGACTAGGACCCTGGGCCCCAAGACACAACACTTTGCCTTGTTACTGCGGTGATATATTGAAAGTGGACCGAGCATGTTGCACTCGTAATCTTTTCCCTCAGACCAGATAAAATAAGTTGCACAAACACTTTGGCTGGGCCTGGGAAAGCCTGGAATGCAAGCCTGCTACTAAAGGAAGGTGTCGAAGTATAGAGGCCATGCTGGAGCTGATGTTGCAATGTTGTTTTTATAGGGAGTTGTTTCCAAGTCTGTTCAATAAGGAGTAAGAAGCAATATTTATTTAATAAAATATCTAATCATGGAACAAAGGCCACTGCTGTGTGAGCTGTGTCAAATGTCAAATTACATGTACTCTCATTATAGCAATTTATCAGCTTCTTCACTCTTTTTTAGTATAACATCAGAGAGCCAAATACATGTTTCAGCAATATAATATTCATAAGAGCAACTTGTAAGTAGTTCTCCAAACAAGTAGTCTTCTGCTTATAGCATATTTTGGTAAATCAAGTGATGATCTTTTTCTTTTGTCATATTATCCGTTCTTTACACGCCTCATGAAATGCAACAAGAGTAAAAGTCTAATTGTGCATTTTATTTTATATGTCAACCCATATATTGAGCTGTTTTCCAGTTTCTTTGTCTAATATGAGGACTGCATGAAACTGTTTCTGTCAGACAGACCTAATGAGTCAGCACCCGGACATTATATAACTGTGTAATTCAGGGGAGTAAGTTATTTTAAGTCTCACTATTAATCACCCATGTAATAAACACACACACTAAAGCTTGTATTACCACCTTTAGCTTTGACAATACACACTGATAATACTTCAATATTAGATTCTTCTCAGTAGACACCTAGAGCTTTACTGTGAACACTGAAGTTAGGACTTTAAAAAGTGGTGGGAAGTCATTTTTCTCAAGCACTTTAACTAATATACAATGGTTATGCTGCTCCAGGCTCATCCTCAGGGGAGGTCTCTCTTTATAGAGCATAATATTTCCATGTTCTGCTTCCCTCTACGTACATTTCAGTGGGAAATACTATACTTTTTATTTGACAGCTACACATACCCATTATTTTGAAGACTAGCATTTTACATACAAACCATATGGTACGACCTCAAGCAACCACTTCATTAGAGGTTTATGAATTCCAAACTAAAAATAAGGTAGTTAAAATAACGACTTCATTACTTAAACATAAGACAACATCATGACTCATTTCTTCTTAGTTGTGACGTGTTAATCTTATGACAAAGTGCCCTGCAGTCAAGCACAAGCCTCTGATGACGTTTTTGATGCAATAACATCCAGTCCATCAGTTCACTGCTAAGGAGTCACTACCAGGGAACAAAGTCATTAACACAGTGCAGATGAAGTCAAATAAACAAGGTACTTCTAATGCATTTTGCTTTTGAAAACATTTCTTCTTACCCAAATGTTTTAACTGGGTGAGCCCAGTTAAACCTTTGTGGGTCATTCACACCTTGATGTTATATGACATGAGTAATGAGTCATCATGATCATATGAATTAAGAAGTGAATTGTGAAGCCATCTGGGCAGTATGTTATGGTGACATTACAATCTTATGATAAGAGGTGTGTCAAAGGCTACAGCCCTCAAACATTTCTGTCTCAGATGTGAATATTTCTTTCTTCAAGAACAACCCCTGTCTTTTAAGAAGCCCTCTCACACTATAACAAAGGCTATACTTTAGTGTGTTAACATGCTAGCTGCTGTTAGTGGACCTCAAATTAATAGAGTGGACTTGGGTTTTACCCTTAGAGGTCACTGTAGTCATGGTCCATATGAATGAAGTATTTCTCGTTTCCTGGACGTGACTGGATACAACACTGACCACCAGCCATACACTAGTATTATGTACTGAAAGGCCTTTTTGTATTACTAGCTGCTTGAATAGAGGACAGGTCTGTGCTGAACCAGTGTTTTCTGTTACAATATTATGAAAATTATTTTGGCAGGTGAACTGCTAAATTTACTTGGCCCAAAGAGTTGTTTGTTAATGTCTTGCATGCCTTAATCTTTACACTGAAAGTGCTGACTGTGCTATGACTAAGAAGCAGCTGAATGGTGAGCCTGACTTTCAAACAACAAAAATGAGTCACGTCTAGTTTTGCCACAGCAAATTATAAGTCCTCATTATGGCCCATAGCTTTCTACTTCAGATTTAAATTTTCAAACAGGAGTAATGTGAAATGCCGTTCTCTATTTTATGTTACTTAGCTCATGATTTTTAAGTGAGGTAGCCTATTTGATTTTTTATTGACCTTTGTTTCTGCTTTATGTGGCACAGGAAACATTGCTCTGAGATGGAAGGGAAGAATAGTTTCCGCTAAATATCATCAAACTCTGGATGAAGTCATTTCAGGTTTAATTTTTTCATTCACTATCACAAATCACAAATTTGCCTCAGGGGACAAAGACACTTTCTGCCCTAACACACCCTCTGTCATAAAATTATCTCTGAACATGCAGTGATCTGCAAGTTTGAGTGGGTAAAATTCCTAAATCAAGTCTAGAAGGATAATTGCCAAACGGGGGTCACTAAGTACTACTAAGTTAGTAGGGTACCCAACTTTTGCACATGCCACAGTTAGTAATATTTTTAAATGATTTTTAAAGTTCATGAATTAAAAAGTAACAGTACCTGTGCGAACATTTGAAGAAAGGCTCTTTCTAGTGTGTATATGCTGCTATGTATGTGCAGCCCACTTCTTGTCAGTTCACAAGCTAATAAAATATGTCATTTGTCATCTATCTATCCATCTATCTGGCATCCTCCTTAAGTCCTTAGTCAGTATTGTCCCAAAGTAAGCTGAATCTGAATAGGATATGCACTCTAAGACATTCCAGTGATGAATGAGTCATTTGAATACAACTCTCATGACTCAGTTGATTTGAGACATTGTCTTTTGACTGCACTTTTTGTTTCAGAGTTTAATCTCAGATAGAAACTGAATTTTTCAATAAAGATCTGTTAAAAATATACTTCCAAAAACGTTTGATCATTTCTGTCAGTCAAATTGAGATGACTTAAAAGGCCATTGTTCCACAGCCTATGGTGGCTGTAAAGAGAAAACAAACAAAAATTCCCAAACATGTTAAAGTAGCCTATTTGTTGTTAATTAAGTTATAAGGTACCAAATATGCAATTACCAAATTATAAATTTTGCATAATCAAAAAACTAACATCTGTCAATGGATTTTGCTGGATTTTTGAACTCTTTTCTGTTCTACCACTTGGCACTGATATTGTTTCTTCTGCCAATGGGATAGCAGTTAAACTTATAAATGGGTAAGTGTTAGATCCCAAACTCAGGAATAGATAAAAGTAATTGGTTAGGAATAGGGTACCGTTGGGGTCTGGTTATGCATTATACTGTAAGACATGACTGGTTAGGGCTAGGGTGAAGGTTTGGCTCAGATTAAGGTAAGGGCAAACATATAGGCTATCTATGGAAAACAGACTACTGCCCCAGAATCTACTTGTGAGTCTTAGGATCTAACCCAAACCATTACAAATGTATATTGTACCCTTAACTTTTTTAATGCAACTTTTTCAAGTTGTGTTTATTTTATGAATGTAATTGTTCTTTTTCTTTCTTATTTCATTTATCCTATGTGTTGCTGGTTCTGTTTTTTTTTTAATGTTTTGTAAAAAAAAAAAAAAAAGAAGATAAATTTTTGCTATTTTAACATTGTTGACAGTCATAACAGCTCATAAATGGCACATAAAGTAAAAGTGTGTGGTGCAGTTGATTTGTAAATACATATATACTTTTATTTTATATATATCTTGTCTACTTTTTGAGACAACAGAAAACTAGTTTGACCTCCATACCCAGGATACACTTCACTCTTGCCATCTTGTTGAACGGTTAGGTTAGAAGAGTGGCAGACAGGTGTTAGCTGCCCATGCCAACAATAAATATAAAAATTCCATTAAGTAAAGCTGAGATCAAAATTATTATCAAGCAATATATGCATAAAGTCTGGCAAGAATATCAGTGACACAAGAAGATTTGGTGGGCTCCACAGAATAGGCAAACATGCAACTGGACTGTGCACATGATGTAATCAGCCAGAAACAAACATATTACTTGAGTGTGATAACTACAACGCAAAACTGAGATTTAATAGCAGCACTAAAGGAAGAGGAAATGGATGTCACTTTACAGTCTTTTAAAAAGACTATTTAGTGTTTTAATTAAATACGTAAAGGAAACTAAGATAATAAAGAAATTTTCCCTGCCTTTTTACTGTTCCACATTCCAGTTCAGTAGGTGGCGGTAATACACATATGAAGTTGTTGCCAACCGGCAATAAAATCTACGGAAGAAGAAGAAGAACAAGAACATGAAGAAGTGGTGAACTGCCCGTTAGCCTACTGCCGCTGTGCAAAAGTGATTATCAGTCAGCTAGCTGCTATTAGCAGCTACCTACACTGAGCTGTCTACTCGGCGAGGGGAAAAACTTTACCACTATTGAGACGTTTCCTCTATTTAAACGTCTATCGCTGGATTATATTTTCTTTTTTGAAAGCCCATGGATATGGCTACATTGCGATGTCGCACATGCTGATACAGAGGTAGGAGAAACTAGCTAACATCTCCTAAATTAGCTAGTCGGCGAGAAATACACACATAGCTGAGAGAGAAGAGTGGGCTAAGAGACCGGGCCCACCTCAGACTAAAGTACCGGTGGCAGCTGGTGAACAAGAACTTTGATAAGGGCCTGTCTCCAACACCGCTGCCGGGACACTAGAAAGACCGACCGGCTGTTAGAGAAGTCGGACGAGGACACCGCGGAACGTTTCAGAGGGTTTGGTCTCGGTTGTGACACTTTTCTCCAATAAGAGTGAGGAAGAGGAACGGTGTGGAAATGTCCTGTGACAGTAACGCTGCGTGTGTGTGTCATATCCTTCAGCTGTGAATTACTTCTCAAGACTTTAGTCCAACACTTGGTTTCATCTGGGAGCAGTCAGACTTGACAAAGACAGTCAACATGTCGAAAATGCCAGCAAAGAAGAAAAGTTGTTTCCAGATTACGAGTGTAACACAGGCTCAGGTGGCGGCCAGCAGCATCACCGACGACACCGAGAGCCTGGACGATCCAGACGAATCCCGGACAGAGGACGCGTCATCGGAAATATTTGACGTTTCTCGGGCTGACCTGGGGGTGTGTGATAGGAGTTCATCCGAGGAAACCCTAAACAATGTAGGAGAGCCTCAGGAGGGCCAGCCGCCTACCACAGGTCCTGTCAACGGGGGACTCTCTTATAAAAGTATAGGCACCCCACATAATTTAGGAGGAAGTGTGCCTTTGCCAGTTCCAGCTCAGCCTTTTGTTCCAGGCTCAGCCAGTCATCCTTTAACAGTCATTAATACGGCCCCTGCTGCCACCGTAGCCACCAGTGTGGCTCACATAGCTCCTGTTAGCACCAGCTGTACTTCCCGTTTCAGGGTCATTAAGCTTGACCATGGAACTGGAGAGCCCTTTAGAAGGGGCAGGTGGACGTGCACTGAGTTCTATGACAGAGATTCAGATTCAAATGTTAATCGGACTGTAGATACCATAAAGCCAATTCTAACCCTTGATCACAGTACAGACAGAGACAGTGGGCTAGGGGCCACCAGTGGTTTTGTGGTCACCAGCAGTAGTTTTTCTGTACAGGTTTTGGAGAACACATCAGAAAGTGGTTACTCTGTCGGGCACCTGGCCCACTCCCATCCTTCAGAGCCTCCGCAGCAGGGCTACAGCCTGGTTCCTCAGATAGGGAGCGGAGCAAGTGCCTTCCAGCCCACAGGCTATACAACTACAGTGTCACAACAACCAAATACTGCTTCCCAAAGCTTCCTCGCTAACAGCCTCAATGGTGTGCACCAAGCTGCCATGCAGCAGACGTCTCACAGTATGCCTCCTGTCACGCAGCCCCTGCAGTTTGCCTATTCTGCTCATAACACCGGCCTATCAGCTGGCCAGCCAGACTATCATCAGCAGCACTTTGTGTCAAGCACTCAGAACCTTCCCATGACGTCCATTCCTGTGGGGCCTCCAACCAGCCAGATACCCCCGCCTCTAATAATTCCTTCTGAGCCAGGAGCCCAGGGGCTGTGTGAAGAAGCAGCCTCAGCCCAGGGCCTCCTTCTACAAGTGGGCAATGCATCAGCCATGGCCCTCATCCTTCCAGGAAGTATTCAACAGCAGCCTGTCAGCCAGCCTTCAGGAGGGTTGGGTGTTGCCCCTGCATCTTCCATCACCACCACCACCACCACCACCTCTCACAGTGGTGTCCAGAATGTGCCAGCCACAGTGCCCAGTACCACCAACACACTTCCAGGTGTGTCAAATCAGGCACCTGGCACAGGGGGACATGTCCAGCCCCAAGGAGCCCATGGAGGAGCCGCAGCAGGACTGCCTTCCAGCTTCAGCAACCAAGTTGAAGATATTGGGCACAAGCCTGAGGCCCTACCTCAGCCCAGTGCTGGTGTGGTGCCAGGGAAAGATGGTGTAAAGCCTTTCATCAGTGGGGGCCTGTTTGATATCCATATCACCATGGATGTGGATGAGGACAGGTAAGAAGATATAATACAAAATGCTTAAGTTCTTTTGCATAAATATTGTTTACTGCTTGTTTGGTTAGCTGCGATCAATCAGTAATGTGATATGTTCTGGAAAAGCTATGGTATTTACATAGTGAATACAAACAGTGAAAGATTGTTAGAGGTAGTAAGTATGTACCTGGAGGTTTGCCCCATATTAAACATTCTTGTTGCATGCTACAGCATTGTGGTCATACCCCACTCTGTGAACAAAGTGCCAAAATTAGGCTCTCTGGAAGTAGAAGTGCTAGATTGTACCTAAAGAACAATGAAACACAGCCAGTGAAAACTGGCAGAGGCAGGAGGATGGCTTTTGTCTTTGTTTTTAATAGGCAACCCTCAAAATGCTGGATAGTAACTTGCCTCTTAGCCACCCACAGCCCTCTCCTTCATGCCTCCATTCAACCATAGAGGCTGTTTGGGTTTAAGGGGTGTGGCAACCAGCACTTGGATAAGTTACAACATACACAGTAGCTGTATATTGTAGCTGAGAGGAGAATAACTCCCCAAACATAGGTGGGTGGTTTTTTTTTCTCCTGTCTGTGAGAGACAGTTGGCATATTTTCCCTGGGCCATGATTCCACCCTTCCAACTTTAAACCTTGTAAATACTGACTCTTTATGTGCCTACAGTCATCTTCTAATGTATAGACTGTGGCTATTTTAGGGTGTTACCACTCTTTTCCTTTCTAAAGAAAGCGGAAGAGAGTTGTGGAGATGATATTTGAGCCAAGAATGACCTACATTAGAGCTGGAGTCCACACATACCCGTGTGCTCAGTGCTTACCATGAATGGTATAGGCAGAGGATGTGAGTTTACATTTTAGGAAGTTGAGGCCTGTATTTTTTTTTTTCTTTTTTCAATCAACCTCAGTTCAGACATTCTCAAAGTTAATCATTGTTTACACAGAGACTTTATCCCAGTAGCATCACAGATGGTTTGATAATGTGCAAAGGTCAAAAACAGTGTGTTGCATCTGATTTTATGAGAGGAACAGCCGGTGCCTGTTTTTAAGTCATTTCTGTGTGTATGTGTGAGAAAGAGGAGTGACATCAGTGGCTGTCTGTGTGATGCTATGGTGATACTGGCAGCAGGACAGGACGTGTCAGGGAGGTGGAGAGCACAGGCAGACGGGTGCACAGACACACACTTGCATTACACATACTTGTGACAGCAATAGCAGACACGTGACCCTCTGTCTCTGCCTCTGCACCGGCGATGACATGGCCAGAGTGAATCAGCAGGATGATGGCTGCCCTATCTCTCACACAAGTTTATGGGGACATATAAGGAGGGTGTAAACACACACATAATGCAATATGTTAGAGGGCCTCAATGTTTTGAGCTAATCTGCATAATTTAACCCCCCATCCGCCCCGCCCCCAAGGTTTTTATTTCTTATACAACATATTTGCAGCAAAATTGCTGCATAGCCATAAGTAATTCTTTGGCCCTTTGTAGCCGTTTTTTCAATAAAATAAGATGAACATTGCCATGAGAATGTAATTTCACAGTGCAGAATTTAACACTGAGGCCCAGATGAATCACACTTCATTAGGCTGTTTAGGATTGATTATTGTAATCTTTTAATCCTGTGAATCAGGACCCTGGTTTATGTACGGCTTTGATTGATGTCTTAATTTATGCAGGACATGATACAGTATCCATGATGTAACTGCATGGCGCTGGCCTATCTCAGACACACATACAAGTTGTTCTTTTGTCTAGTTTAGATAAAGTGCCTGGTGGTTATTTGATTTATGATGAAAAGTACATGAAGGAAGGTTTCATTTTTATGTACCCTTTTCCCTGAAAGTATTTTATCTAATGTTCAGTATGCACCACACTTGTTGCATTGTGGACCAGAGAATAAATAAATGTTTAACATTTTTGCCATACCAGTGGATCACATGAGCGCCACACTTTTGTCATTCAGTTCAACTTTTAAAGACCTACTGTTTCACTACTTACTACTGTGTTTATCAGAGGTACAGATGCTGCCTTAAATCCCATTTGTGGTTGCTAGTAGCTGTATGTTTGTCATTACTATTGCTTTTAGCAAATCTTTCTAAATGGCTTTTGCCTGCTTGATTAGTGGATATATCAACTTGCAGTTTTGAGAAGGGCTGTGGGGCACATTGGCGATTGCAGGTATCATCAGTTGTTATTAAAATGCTTTGTGAACTTATAACTTTGTTGTAGATGTCCAAAAAGAAAAAAAACAATTCAGGAACACACCCAGTATGACGAGGTGCAGATTTTCAGACTTTCTCCTTGTCAGAGGTGCATTGTTCTGTTCCATGATTCATTGGCTGGCTCTGCTTTGAATTACCGTGGAATTACAAAAGTGGAACAAAGCATTGCATGGGTGGAGTTGTGAGATGAGAGTGATTTCCCCTCAGCTTGGAATGTTCACAAGTCCGCTTAGCATGCTGCATCACTGCCAGGTAAAGTAATGAAGGTGCCCATGGGACAAATTGGTTTCCTTCAGTAGAAATACTTGGCCTTTAACCCAATTAATTTTCCCAGGGCAGACCACCCTCCCCTTTGCTTTACTGTCTCAGTTAGGAATGTTAATTACAAATCCATAATTGATTACAATTTCACAAGTGGAAGAATAGTTGTAGCTTAATTACAGTAGAAATAAATGCACTCTCTGAAACTATAATTTTCTAATCATGTTTTTTTTTTTCTCCCATTTATTTCAATAAGTGACCACTCATGAACATCCCAGAGAGCCAACCTTCTCACTGTCAGATGCAGGAAGGTTTTGAAGGAAAGTTGTATAATATATTCTCTCTCACTGGAGGCATACGTTATCAGTTACTTGGCACTATATATTCTGAATCATATTGGTATTTTGATATCAGCACGGAATACACCAAGCTTGAGATCCAACCATGAGGACTGGCAAAGATGCACATCAAAAGTGAAAGCACTGTGTATCAATGATGATGATGATGGTGGATTGGTACAGTTGGGTACAGTAGTCTTTTTTTTTTTTACATTGCCTGGGTTAATTTGTACCATGCAAATACTACTTACTGCACACTGTTGCTTTTATTTAACTGTTCCTCTGCTGGTTTCCTTTCCTACCCTACACACCCCTCTTCTGTCTGCAAAAACAGCCTGACACTGTTGGTTGCAGTGGTCCAGTCTTGCTGGGACACAATGCGACTTTTGTTCTAGGGCTGAAAATGACCTTAAGAATATGATATTTTTGACAAATTAATTAGTTTTTGTGACTTTTGGCATTGTCTGTCATGTTGTTGCAAGTGAGTATTTTGTGTTGGTATTGAGCAGGTAGTTACTATGACCATATTTGCATCTGCAGGCTTTTTTCAGAATGATCTTGAGCATGCACATTCACACACATCCACAGGTTGCAGTTCACCACTGGCGAGTATGAATCCAAGTGCTTGAATGAGGGTTAGTTAGTAATGGGAGCTGAACCTTACAAACCTTATAAACTTCAGTTTGTTTCCACCAGATTAAAAGGCCGTCACACCTATCGGCGAACAAGCCAGCAAACCTGGACCAAGAAAAGGACGGTAAACCAGCTGCCAAATTTACAAAACTTCCTGGACTTATCTGATAGCCAACATGTGATGTCATGGTGCGACTGTAGAAACTCAAATACACACACGATTAGCAGCTCTGCACACACACCGAGTGTCACATAAAGTTGTAATCTGATTGAAAGGTCAGCTGCAAAGTGGGTATGAGTTCAGCTTGGTGGAAATTGTGAGTTGTCCACCTCCAACCAAGGTGAACACAGCTTCTTTGGCAGTGGCTCAGTTGGTGAAGGTCCTTTTGCTGGCGTTCATGTGGAAAAATGGAAATGTTTGCTGCTGCTGCTGGGTGCCAGTTACAGCTGTGTTGACTTGAAGTTTAGTTGGAGCTTAGCTGTGTCTTGGTGGGTAGCACTTAGTGGTTTTCAGTTATATTTGTCACCACACTATTGTTTTACCTGCCAGTCAAGCAGTGGTGGACAGCTGTGAGGCAGAAAGAAGAGATTTCCTAGCTACACCAAGCTAAAACCATCTAATACAGCAGTCCCATAGTAAATCCTCCCTTCATGAAGGTGATAATTGGTCATTGTTTGTTTGAAACAGTATTAGAGAGGTGTTTTGTTCAACTTTACGATCATAATGGAAGCTGAGATTTTTGCTGCTGTTGACCTGTGCTACATTATACAGAGAGATGTGCCGTTATTTAGCTTAGCTTCACTGATGTACAGCAAATTAGGTGGAGAAAATGACAATTTTATTCTGTCTATCTAGGCAGCTAGCTCTCTATCTAGCTAGCTATCACTCTAAACCATTGCTGCACATGATATTTAAAGTGACAGCAAACTGTTAAATGTCTCTGTTGTTAATTGGAACTTTTCAACAGCTGCGAACATGTCACATTATAATATGGGTGTTAACATGAGCTTAGAGTTTTTTCCCCTCGTGATGCACACATTCACGTGAGGACACTGAAAATTGTGGTCTTAGTGTTAAATACTTGTACTGTAGCAACTCCCCTGACTTTATCTTGACAGCTTGACCCAAAGAGGGAGTGTGAGAGGACAGGGCGGAACAGAGAGTCAACTATGGGATGGGGGTCTGTGTGTTTTGAAGGTTGTAATTTGGTTGCAGCGGTGCCTGGAAACAAGGCATCAGCTTGTTTTCCACACATAGCTGACCTGCCTGAACTACCAGTGAGCGCATTCCAGGAGCCCTTGAATGACTGTGATTGTCGAATGCCCTGGGCTGCAGCCTGAGTAGACAGGTTTGCACCAGCTCTGGTTTTTGGGTTGGATGGCTGGCCTGTCTCTTGTGTGTGTGTCTCTCTTTAATCTGGCTACTCTCTCCTGTTTGTTTTTGTTTGTTTGTGTGTGTGTGTGTTTATCCCTCACTGACCTGTTAACACATCTCCCTTCCTGCTTCTCTAGTGCTGATGGAATATATTTTAATGATGTCTCATGGAACTGCTGTGATAGTGCTCATCAAATTTGGACCCATTTCCAAAACTTTCTGCACAGAGGCCAAGCGCACACAATCTACTTTTGCAGTGTTACAGTGTTTTTAAAACAAGTCAAGGTTGCTATACTTTTCCCTTTTTATGAAATATAAAACATCTAAAGGGGCCGACAGTATGAGATAAAGAGGTTGAATATGATGGCATAGCAGGACCCACCGTGCTATCTCAGCAAGATGTGGTCAGGGGATCACTTCCGATTAGAGTGAACCTGCCAAGGCAAGTAAGCAACCATGCTCCTGGCGGCCTAGCATAACTAACTCACTCTGTGCTAGAGGCAAGGCCATCGAATCAGCTGCAGGTTTTGTTGTAGTCTGTTCCAGGAATGAGGACAGTGTGTACAAACTGTTGTCGTCTCTTCTAAAATATTCTCAGTACATAACAGGTTGGACCCCTTTCGAGTGATTAAAGTGTATTTGGCATGCATCGACTCATTTCAAAGGAAGCTCTCCATCCAACCAAGGAGAAAACCTCTTGATGGCTTTTGTTACCAACCTTTACTTGCAACATGGAGAAGTGGGAATATGTTGAGCTAAGTGATTTTGTAATGTTCCATAATGAAATAATATAATGTAATGAAAGTTAGTATCTCAAAATCCAGGTTAGCCCCAGGCAAGCTCAGAACTGAGAATATGGGTCCATGATGACACCTGCTGACAAGTGGCACCAAATAACCAAAATAGACAAAAACATGGCTCAATATTTGTGGTATGTTAACAGTGTTTATAAGCAAGTAATGAGAAGAAAAGGGTATTTTAGGCAGAGCTGTAACCTATTGAAAATTTAAAGCAGCGTGAACATTGTCAGTTGTTCTTACTGACAGTTTGCAGTAATCATTTATCAAACACAGACTATTGGCCATAACCCCCCAAAAAAGTAAACTGAAGCCCTGACCCTAGTGTTAAGGAAAGTTTAATGGACATTATACTGTATATTATGTCATTTTATGGACAGAACAGATGATGAATTGTCATTCATTACTTACAGTTCGAGTGCAACATAAAAAAACGATGCTTGTAATTTTTGAACCACAAAAGAAAAACCAAAGCACAACAAATGTTTTACCACTTGATTTGACCCAGTTCACCCAGGCTAAGCGCCTGTGGCCTGCAGCTCTTACTGTTAACTAGCTCACTCTGGCTGCTTTTTGTGACATTGACATATGGTTACTGCTGTTTCTGCTGACCTAAATTTACAGAATGGTGCGCTCTCACCATGCAGGGTGACCTGTTAAAAGATTCGATTGAGCAGTTCTTTCAGCATTGGGAAGTGAAAACCCGTTCACTCAGTGGTTAGTCCAAAATCAGCCTGAACTTTTTGGAAGTGGTGTTTGTTTTAGGGGGGGGAAAAAGTGGAAACAGAACCCCTTCTGATAATGCTGGTGCCTTAGAGTTTAGTCAGACTACATCTCGTTTATTTCAGATTTTGTTGTCTTCGCCCTGTTGGTTTACAGTAAAGTGAGATATTCTGATACCAAACTGGGGAAGTGAAAGAGAAAAAGGTTCAAGGTCTATTTATAGGACTGTTTCTTTGTAAGTGTCAGATGCTACAATTTCTGGACACCCAGTGGGTAGAATTGGCCACATAACAGTTTGTCTTTCTTGCTGTCTCTGCATTTGTCATGATAATGCTAGTGACAAGCATAATAAATTTCAGAGTGCAGGGGGAAAAGATATTTCAGAGCAAGTAAAACACAGGGAAGGGGAAGAAGAAAGGACAATGCTTTTCTGTAATGGAAGGGTTTTAAAACTGACCACAGGTCATTGCTTGGACATGGCGTAGAAGATTGGACTGCTCTGCACAGTTGCACCTTATTATACTTTATATTACTTGTTAGACCATCCACCCATTGCACTAGAGTATTGTAGTAAATTATTGTACAGTGTTCACCACATGCATTGCTATTGCTCTATCTTTAGTCTCTATTCAACCTTATTTTTAATCTTTGTTTTAATTATTTATTTACTGTTTATAATTTAGCCTTTGATGCATTGTATGTTTTATGTGAAGCGGATGATGCAACATTGCAGTTTGTCTTTCTATATAAATGTCTTCGTTGCAGTGTTCTTCTTAGTAACCAGTCATTGCTGTTTATTTCCTCTAATCTCTACACAGATGCCTAATGGAACATAAAATAGTTGATATATTGAGGTGACATCTTCAGATTATCAAATGGTGAATAACACATTTATGTTCAGTAACTATATTCTGTTAGAGTCATACAACTGAATTATTTTTTTTTTTTCCCCCCTTCACAAGTTCTCAGCTGTGAGCGCCGCCTGCTCTGAAGGCCAGCTAAGGTCATATGTGTTCTGCAGGTTGAATCAAACATCAACGCAGGCAGTGTAGATTGCTCAGGATGCAAAAGGTTTAGAAGAACCACAGTTTCCGGCTTTCCTTTGATGTTGTGTTAACCCACTGCGTTTTCTTAAGTCAGCTTAGTCTTGACTGTCTCCTGCTGTCAGCATTGAACCATTTTCAAACCCACCCCCCCAGGAAACGGATGCGAGTCATTGTGGCTGTGTAGTCTGATAACGTTTTATTCACTCATCCGAAGTAGCAGTGTTGAACAGTTGATCCCTTTAACTTATCACTGACTTGGGTTGGATTTATTGTAAGTGTCTACACTCATCCTCTGACAACACTGAGATATCACTTATCTCCTTGTTTCCAATGAATAACTTCCTGCAATTATGTGATTATGTATAGGAATGAAATAACCTTTATAACAAACTAACTTTGAACTAAGTGCATTGTGCTGCTGTGAATCTGATCATCATGCCTGATTACATCAGTAAAAAATATAGAAATCTATAAAAAACCTTGGCAGTCATTGTGGTGGTCACAGGTCTCTCGTTACCTTGAAGCTTTTTTTAAGTCACTTGCTTAATACTGATACTGTTTTTTAGCCTTGTAGGAAACAGTTAATCAGCATGAGCCATGCTGACCTTCTGTCGAAGCTATGGTGCGGTTCATAATGAACTTTCACACTGTTGTGCCTTCTAGTTCTTCATCTGAGTCAGCCTCTAAGTTTAACATATTAAAACATTTCACCCTCCTGATCTCCCTTACAGTTGTGAAATATGACCACAGATGAAAAGTATCATCACATGTTATCTTTTATCTTTTGTTGCAAAAAACCCTGTTTGATCCATACTAATGCTCTCTCTCCATAAGCATGTGCCCTTGAGATCTATGCATCTTTTGATTTCAGCACTTAGTACTGTTGCTCTTTTCTTTTGCTGCCTGTGTGTAAAGCTCTGCCTTTCTATCTGCCACCCTCAGAGCAAGGTCAGCCAAAAAGTTCCATGCCAAACAATGGAAACTATTCCTCCCTCATCTCCTGTGCTTTCAGTGACGTAGCCTTGGCTGATGGACAGCAGTTGAAACCAGGAAGGGCAGCGCACTGGCATTTTATCACAGGATCAAATTGCAGTAAACATGTTTAACACTGTGACAGCCACTGAAATGTTTATTTCATGGGTGTGGGAGGCAACATCGGTCCCATGGAAGAGGTGATATTTGTTTGGATTTATTCAAGTAAAATGTTTACTTTTTCATATGTTTGTGGTGTTTTCTTATTGGTAATTAACTAAAAATATAACTATGCTGTTCATGAGAAAGAAACATTTAAATGCATTTTTATATTAGCACAAAAATCTTGTTTCTTTAAATAAGAGACTAAAGTAAAATGGTTTTGGTGTCAGGTGTTTCTAAGCCATCCTGAAGTAATTCTGTAAGTAAATGTGTACAATCAAATCATAGTTAACTTTTAGGCATTGAGGGCTAAATTTAGAATGGGGTGAATAACCTTACAATGCTAAATGCAGTAACTTTGTGCTACATTCATCATCAAGTCCATGTCTTTTGTGTTTTATGGAAAAGCCCGTAAAATAAACCATGGCACTTCACATTTTGTGTATAAGAGAATGCTTTAGATCAGGTAAAGTTTACCTTGGGGCAGTCTAATGCCCACAAGACACACCCAGTGTACGGTATGTAAAAGGAGTTGGTTGTGATTTGTCACAGGAATCTGCTAGTGTTTCATCTGCACGGAGATGTGAACGCCCAGGCAACCAGCAATACAACAGCTGGGGAGGCCTCGGATCAAAGCCAGTGTGGTATTATGGAGTTGCATAGTGCAGAGCCTTATGAAACCTTATATAACAAACTGAAGGAGTATTGTTGGGTATTTGAGATAAAAAAAGGGTAAATAAACCTATAAAGAAACCTACAGCTATGTCACACCTTGTTTAGTATCGAATGGCGTACTGTATGTTTACAGAATGGTGACATACAATCTATTATATTATTAATGACATAGTTTATTCAGAATTTGCAAAAAAAATCTCAGTCCCAGTTCTTTTATTCCTTACAGCCATGACATTGTGACCCCAGATGGTCTTTCTTAGTTACGGTCGGAGGTAAACTGGAACAAGATTGCAGTGATTTTAACCATCCCTATTAAGAAGAGTAATTTTTGTGACTTCTCTGTGTGTTCTACATAGTTTTTGTCAGACCTGTGCTCTTCAGTTTCCTAACCTGCCTGCTTGACTACAGGCAAAGTCACTGGAGAGTGACAGCCCGTTATGACAGTGCAGCTGACAAGTTGAGACGGGCACAGTCCTAAAGCCAAGATGGCAGAGTTCACTGAGCCAGCATTACTTTTCAGGAACCAATTCACTAATTCTACACTTGATTTAACAGGCTCAGTCAATGAACTTGAGTCCCGCTGAGTGAAAATGAGCAGATAGGGTGGCTCTGTAGCTCCAGGATAATGCTGTCAGCTGCCACCCAGGTTAGTGAGCCACCTCAGATCCTGATTTGTACTGACTCATCGCTACTCATGGTAACAATTATGTGTAACCCAAGTAGAAATTAACACTGTCGGCTTCAGAGAATGCTCATATCAGTGTGACCCATTTTCACTCATGTTTCACTGACTTCACATGTTTGCCAGAGGTGTTGCAGCCTGCCTTTAACATTGCTAAAGCTTGAGCTGTGATCTTATTTAAGGTTTGTTTTTTTAAGTTCAGTGACAAGCACTAACAAACCCTCTTTTCTGCCTTGTATGCTAGAGCTGCCCATAAGAGAATGGGTGAGGTTGTGTTTTCAGTGGTAGTTTGCTGCACAGCTGGGACTTTGCTTAACTGGGGAATGGCTGCTTGCTTGGCCCCATGCAGAGGGTCACGTCCCTGTTTGCCATTGAGCCTTTTGTACTCTCTCCCACGGCATCTCCTAATCACTGTTTTATGAGAAGAACTCCTTCAACTGTTGGGTCACATCTCATGCCACAGTCAAGTATAGTCATCTTCCCACTATATCTGGCTTCAGCCATAAAACTCAGCAGAACTAACTTTATGAAAAGGAAGAGATTTGTATGCATGAAGATAAAGATATACAGTCGCATCTGTGCACAGCTAAAGTTTGCTCAGTTCTCTGTGCATGCAGGAACATCAAAGAGCCAGTTGCAGGATATTGAACTTCAGTAAGACAGCTTGCAGTTCAAAACCCAGTATCTGCAACCTGTTTGGTCTTTTGCATCATTCTGCCCAACAGAATGATCCTTATGTTTGTTGATTATATTGACTGAAGACCCCTTGTTTTTAAGTTATTTTAAAGGTAGGAAATTGAATGTTGCTGTCATCCACTGAAAGAAGCTGCTCTCCTCAAGTGACCCGAGTGAGCATGTATTCGTTCAGACCAGTAAAACAGCCTTTAATGAGACGGCTTAAGAGCTGAATTGGGTTTTATAGGCAGATTCCCATTTGTCAATCTATTCTTCACCGTATGTATGATATGTCATGATCATTAACCTGTCAAGCACAGGGATGTTTATGGGCATACTTGTTTTTACGAGTTCCTGTTTTGCAGCAAGGAGTTGGAACATCAGTAGACCATTATGTTATGTTACTATAGCTATATCGTTTACGAGTTCCTGTTTTGCAGCAAGGAATTGGAACATCAGTAGAACATCATTATTATGTTATGTTACTATAGCTATATCACATGAAATAGTATCCAAACGACCATTTTTGTTTTAAGAACACTTTTGATCCAAGTCAGATTGCACAACATCTGGATCTTTGGATTCTGTTGCAAATAGTTCTGTAGCTTTGAGTTGACAGGCCCTTTTCATGTGACATGACAAAGCTAACATAGCTTCTTTGTTGACAGAGGTTCTGACTGCTAAATCTCTTGTCAGGCACATATCATGAGATTAGGGACCGGTGTCTCAGATCTGACAGTATGGCGTCACTTTGCTTTAGGCTACTCGCCCAATGCGAGACCCATTTTTGTGGCATCTTTTTGGTGGGCGGTTACTCAGTTTTGAACGTATTGTTGCAAAGTGTTTGGCACAGTGTTTTTTTTTTCTAAACTGTCTCACAGTACAACTACTACTTTTATGATCTGTGTGGGTCTCTAAAGTCATAAACACCTTCCCTATGCAGTGTCTGTGCTCTGCTGCAGGAACTCATTGCAGCTTTCTCTGCAAATGTCTGTTGAATATGTATTTAAAATGAAATTCAAGACCTACACTATTAAAGTGCATAAAGCAAAGTACAGTATATCCCCAACACATTGTGATATTAGTTTTATTTTATTTTAACAGATTCTCCACCACCACTTCTTAAAATTAGTTTTTAAATTAGCAATGCAGTACATTTTGAATTTTCTCATGATAAATTTAAATCTGTTATCAGACTGGATGAGAAAATCATCAAAATTTCTTACCTATTTGTTTATTACCCTACATAGTTTCTGAAATCATCACTGTCTAGTAAAACCCATGGAGGTGCATTACGTGTGTAAGTCAACGACGAACGGACGCACAAGCACTGTCCTGAGCAGGAGGCGCTGCAGGGCTTCTCTCAACAGTCAGCATAAGGACCACCAGTCTTACTCTGATCAATAGAAACTCACCTCAAGATCAATTGTTTCCATTACACTTTCTAGCTTGGCTCTTTTGGGACTATAGATCAACCAGACAACAATCTTTCTGAACTTGCACACCTACCTAACAACATTTGGTCTTGTTAACACATCTACCACCAGACCTATTTAAGCTGCATTTTCTTAGTCGTCCATCTGACAGAACTCGTTTACTTCAGTTTTAATGACTGCAGCTGCCTACAACAGCTGCAGGGCATTTCACCTTCACTCATGCTTTATGTGCATAACTGTCACCCAGAGCATCATCTGACACTTCATCTTTTAAGTACATGATGTGTACCGAGCTGTAGGCAGGCGCTTCTTACTATAAAACAGAATTCACTGAGGTGTCAACACTAATGAAGAGCTGCAGCTGCTGCTGTTTTGGTTTTGCTGTGTTGTCTGTGTAGCAAAGGTGCTAATCCCTTAAAGTGAAGTGATGCCTGTCTGCTTTCACACAAGATCTTTATGCAGTCACCAGTCAAACCAAATAATGTTGTTTATTAGCTTGCTTCACTACACTAGACAAAAGAAATTAGCATTAGAGAGAACTGAAATAGAACAGGAAAATAGGTGGTGACTTTTTGATCATCTTTATTTAAACCGCGAATGCACAATTACCTTAATTTACAAAAAACAAATAAAAATAACTGGAAACAAATTATATTTTATTTTGTCCACATTTTTGTGATCCCTCTAAACATTCTTGAACTGGGCACTAAACCTTTAGTTTTATATAGTTTTGTTTACATACGTAAGATGGTCCTTACTGAAAAGTCTGACAAGTGTTGGGCTTGTAACCTTTCTAATTGAGTCCTTCATTTCTTGCTGCAGCAGGTGAAGTTACTAAAGGGAATGCTGTTGAGGTGACAGCCTATGCCTCCCTGTTTGCCCTGACCCTGTTTCTCTCATTTTTAGCTGCAGCTTTTCCCTCAGCATCTTTTCAGATATCCCTGCCTATCTACTTGTTGACTGATGAACTTGTCATGCATACAAGAGCATAGGCCTGTTCCAATAAAACCAGGTATTTTGGTTCATTAGCAAGCCAAGCGTGCAGCTGCTGTGTCAGAGTATGTTGTTTGTGAGCTCCTTAAATTTGCAGCCTCTCAATACCTCACCAGTGCATGAGGAAACTGGAAGGTCTTGACCTGCTGTTTATGGGGTGTGGTAGCCATAAATCTGTCATGGGCCCTGATATGGAAACTTGGCTCTGAATCACTCATGACAGTCAACTAGAACATTAGTAGTAGTTAACCCAGCCTTTCTTGTTGAATAGATTTTCTTTCTCCCATCTGCTTTTTTTGTCCTCCAGTCTCTTGTATATTGTAAAACTGTCCAGGTTACACTTTTGTAGATGATCTCTGCTCTTATTGTTGGACAAGCCCCCCATAGAAATTTACATTTAGGGTGCAGACAGCACAGTGCATGCACTTGTCCAGTTTGTAGATGCTTACCAGTGTTAACTTGCCCCATATCAAAAATAGTTATATATGTAACTGGACGTTATTAAATATATAAAATAGCATTGAACAACAAGAGGTGGCAGTATTGCATTTAGTTAGAGATGCTATACGATAGAGCTAGGACTTGGACAAATGTAGTCTTGCTACATTGTGTCCTTTCTGAATAAGGCTGAGCAATTTGGGTTGTATCATCACTTCCTCTGACCTCTCAGTGTGGTTCAAGATCTTCCTCTATTTCCTTGTTAATATCCTCTTTTCCTTTCAAAGCATGTGCCTTTCGATCTCTCTCTCAGCACAAGCGTTTTTCTTCCTTTACCCATGTTTCTCCTGTCTCTGTTTTCCCCCCCGTTAAAATGCAGGAACCCATCCACTGCTTTCTACCAGGCTTTCCGGCCTAGCAGATTACAAGGGTCAAAGCCTGTCAACGATAGGTATGACTTTGGGTGTGTGTGTGTGTTTGTGTGTGTGTGTGTGTGTGTGTGTGTGTGTGTGTGGTCTGGACTGGCTGGCTAAACCAGACTCTACAGCCCTCATAACCCAGTGCACCTTGCACAAAAAAGTCATTTTTTTCCTGGTCATTTAGCTATTTAAGTCTTGACGTGTCATTTTTCTAAAAACACCAAGAACAAGCTGAATCAGTGTCATCAATTTTCAGAGGAAATTTGTTTTGAATTCAAGACTCGAGACAATATTTCAGTTGTTAAAAGACTCATAAGTCCAAGTCTCACAAAATGCATTTTTGATTACATTTTTTATATTTTTGCACATTTTATTTGATTAAGAAAGTATAAAAAGCACAGTTATAGAAATATATACAACTTTAGTTTAGTTCCCGATTTAAGATTTTTTTGACCTTTTGGTGGATAGGCCTACATGAAAGACTTGCTAAATTTAAAATAAGTCCCTTAGACGGAACAAAGTTTATTTTGTTAAAGTAATTTAAATGGCAAGCAAATATAGAATATCCAGACAGAGAGAATTAGTGTCTCATTATGTTTTAAATTTCTGCCATTGCCAGGACTAAATGTTTGGGCTTAAAACTCAATGTCCTGGAAAATGATTGCACAAATATTACATTCAGATGTTTCAATAAATGTTTATTTTGCTCCATTGATGGACTTTTCTCCTTGTTAAAGAAACATGGCATTTTGAGACTGGCTATTTCAGTAGCTGTGACTGTCTAATGCATGGAAAAAGCATGCTACTGTGCTGCAGAAGGTCCCTAGGTGCATTTTGTGACACACTAATCTGGCAGCATTTTAGCACTCGGTGACACTTTGAGCGACTACATGCTACCAGTCACGAAGATCCAGCACTCAGGTTTTTCTTGGCCCTGTGGTGTGTGCAGCACATTGCCAGGGGATTTTAGCGGAGCAAATAGCAGATCGCACTGCGATATCTTGACAGAAGCTGTGCTACATGATGCCATATTCTCTAAAATCTGTCATTGGTATACTGGGATAAGAAACGCGATTATCAACTTCAGTTTATTAATTACATTTTAAAACCAATTCTGATCTGGTTAGAATTCATCCTAAGGCCAAGGACATTCGTTTCTGCACTAGGAACTAACCTGTTATTCACCATGCAGGCCCCACCACTTTGAGAACCCATTCACTAGACAAAAGAAAATAGTAGTGCTGAAACATTTTATTGGCTAAACAGTAAATGAAAACTATTATTAGTTGCAGTCCTCTAGGGTATAACTGAAAATTCAGGTATAATTTAGTACTATTATTCAGATAGAAGAAAATTAAAGGTAGTGCAACTATGCTGCTATAGGTTTTAGCAGATATCTGTTAAACATGCAGCCTATTTACTTACTTCCAGGTCTCACAGTGCTTGGAAACTAGACAGAAAAACTGCATGCGACACCATTTTCATTTGCATGACTACATATTTGTTGTCTGAGTTTTCCTTTTGACACAAAAGGAACTGCATAGCTGTGGAGTAGAGGAAGTGATTTATTTAATGTTTCAAAAGGTTATGTTGCATTATATGTGGGCTGTTAATTATTCTAAAGCATGTGAGGACCTGCTGAGTAATGTAATTGTTACAGCGAAATGAATGAAAATTGGTTTGAACTTGGAAGTAAATGTGTGTGGTTAGCATGAGTCAGAGCCATTTTCTGTTCCCATGTGTTATCTCATGGAGGCTCTTTGAGGTCTTGACTCTGTGCCAGAGAAAGGTCATTAATTGCCAACGAACACCAGCAAGCAAACTTTGAAGTTGAAGTGCCAGCAGGTTGAGCATGCAGTTGGCTCGACAAGTCATGAAATGACATGAGAATGTCTGAGCAAATAGCTCCAAGGCAACAATACCCAGTATGGGTCCAAGGAGATGAGGATCCTCTGGGGGGTCCCTGGGTATCTGCAGGAAAATTAGGCATTTTAATTTAGATTTTTGCTTAATTTGCCAAATTTGAGACCAGTAGGACGGTGAGTAATGTGCGCTCTGAACTGATGAACACATACCGTTTCAGCTCATGATCTTGATCCTGAAACAAAACTGGTCTCTGATCTAAATATGACCAAGTTTTATATTTTGCAGTGGTTGAACTTAAATTTTTGTAAAAACACTGCTGTGAGGGAGCGGATGCTAACGATTGTTAAATTTCTTACTGTAGTTTATATTGAGGCATGCTGCCTAATTTGTTTTTGATTTTAATTGTTATTTCATTATTGTAATCAGAGGAACTAGGAACAGTCAGTACTTGATTGAATCAACATAGATCAGTGTTTGATAAATCATCTTCCAGTTATCTGTGTTCACATGAGCTGTTGGCAAGTAAACGCAGACGATTAGTGGCATAAAGCAGATGTAACTATGTCATGAATCCAAAGGTTATGTAATGCACCTAAGTGTATCAAAGTCTATAAGGCCCTGTTCTTCAAAGTGAGCTGATCCAGCTGAGTGTGTGTCATCATGACCACCGAAACGTTTGCCGCTTCTGTTTGTTCCTCATCCAGCTCATGTTTGCCTCTAGGTTCCTGGGGCTAACAGTGTAGCATTGTTGAAGACTTTTCAACTAACTGTAGCTAAACCTTGAGTGAGCCACCTCGTTCCTCCTCCCTCTGTCCTGAACCAGCTCTCCTGCAAGGTCGGGCTTGTTGGAGGTGAAGGGGGGGACTGCTCACAAATACAGTTTGAGGGCATAAAAGAGCATTCCTGAAAATGACAGCTTTGTGAAAAATGTAAAACCTCAGTTGGATAGTGTGACCTTCCAATATTTATGCAGGCTTGTACTGCTTTGTGGGAATCAAAGCACATTTATCTTTACTATGTCACATTCGCTGCAGCCCTGTGGGCTAAGAGATGGGGTGAAATAATTAGAGCTTGTGAAATGATGTTCATAATGAATTTCACCATCAGGGGTTGTGTATTATCCTTTGTAAGTGAGCGATAGGACTGCATGAGAGGTTCAAGTTTGTGTGGATGTAATTTGTGCACAGCTTTTACACAGCTTCAGTTATTTTCACAGTCTGAAATTTTGCATGCAGTCCTTCACAGATTTACAGAAGTTTATAAACAACCACAGAGTTACAAATTTCCACCCATCAGGTCACAAATCTTGACCCTTATTTGATCAATTTATTTTACAACTGCAACAAGATTCATGCATTTTAGTTTGTTACAAGTTACTCTACATTTTTAAATATTTCTGGAAAGCAATCTGTTGATCCACTGAACGGATTCATTGTGAGCCTGTGATTGGTCCCAGGTAACGCAGCAACAGCCCTTCTACTGCCCTCAGTCCACAATGATCAACTTTATGATTACAGACAATAAAAAAAAGATGGATTTATGTTCGAACTGAGCATACCTGATCAGCGGCCCCACACTCAACCATGGAGACTTATTTGATCAACACCAGGTATATGGTTACTGTTTATGACAGAAACAAACATTTCATTATTGAGGCGAGGAGGAGGAGGGAAACTGAATGTGGGAAAGCTGCAGTTTCTCTCTTGATGCATTGATAGGTGAAAGCCTTGGGAGTGAACTGCTTCACCAGCTTGGTTTCAGCATTCTCATTCCTCCATGAAATGGAGTGCCTTTTATAAACAATCACCAATTTAGTCAACATTAGTTAAAACATAGCGTTTCACCAAATACTCCTTTCTCTTGGCGTTGAGCCAACTGGAGCCAGGCTCCCCTTCATGTAAACAAAGAACACTGTAATTGCAAACAGGCTCTGGGGCAATTCAATCTAAAGGTCTTTTTCATAACCACACACAACAGTAAGTACATAATTTTGAACGGATTACCGAGCGGTTGTACAGGAGGCTCCCCCTCCAGCCAAATCACTAACTGCAGAGCCTTGATGGATGTGAATTCGGTTGGCATTTTGCAGAGCTCTGACCTTGAACTTAACAAGCCTTTTTTTTTTGATACAGATGGATTTGATATATTTTAAAGGTTTTAAACCACTTGTGTAAAAATTGTTGTTACACAGATGGAACTATATGGGACACGGTTTTTTTCTCTGTCACCTTTGTCTTTGGAAACGTTTGATCTTTAATTATCCAGGAAATGTTTTCTGAGCACATGTGTTTGGCATTGTCTTTCGGCTGCTGTCACTTTAAGGTGTTCTCCCCTGGGAAAACCCTCATATAACCACAGCCTGACATTCTCTCTGGACCAGCACTGTAGGCCAGCAAATGGCCTATACATGATTGCCCCTATAGTTAGTTGATAATGGAGAGTAGTTAGTTAATGCATTTCACCTACGTATAACGGAATTGGGGCTGCAGCTAATGGTTATTCTTATTATTGATTCATTTGTTGGTTAGTTTCTTAATTAATCAAATCATGGTTATGAATAGTCGCAATGAAGAGCCAACTGACAGTTAACTGGGAAAAAAAAAAGGCTGACTCGGAGCATCCACAGAAGAAGCCCAGATGACCCTTGAACTTTAAATCCTCTCCTGAATACAGAGTCCCATTAGCAGTGAGGTACCAGGATTCTCCAATTTAAAGCCTTGGCTTTATAATAGAATAAAGCCTATAGGAGTAACAAAATTACTTTTTAATCAGTCAAATTTCATTTCTATAGAACCTTTTGTACAGGTTCATGATGTTCATAGTGCTTTACAGATGACTGACAAGCTGATAGAAGATGGAAGAAACAGTATACGATACAAAGTCATTGGCAGTGTCTGGCATCTCATGAATCCCTTTTCAGACATGCACTGGAACACTGAAATCTGAAAAGTATCTAGATAATATCCAGAGAACACACGTCAGTGAGTTGACCCAGACATTAAGGGACTTAAGTACTCCCTAGTACAAAGTCTGTGTAATGTCTGAGTGAGCCAGCAGCTTAGAGTTTGGAGTATTCACACAGAGCTACAGTAGTTGGCATGTTAATGACATTTTGTCATGTGGCTGGCATGCGACCGGAAAGCCAGGTCTCATTCTGATTAGTAGCAGTTGCTGTCCAGTCTTTGTGAATTCTTAGGTGTGAATGGCCCTTTAATCAATGATCACACGGGAGGATTACACTTGATGACGACAAATCACTTTATTTACAAAAGAAAAACATTTTCAGCTGCCCAGCCTTAATCAATGTCACTGTGAAGGTGACGTTTTGTCTTTTGCAAAGGAAGTGAGTTAATGAGTGTGATCCTCCTCTGCGGTCACTAGTTTAATGCACCCTTTTTTGTTTTGGAATAAGGTGGAAACTCTTCATGTAGTTTATAATGGGTTGTTAATCTACATTAAGACAAATGAGTGGAGCAGGCCCAAATCACTCAGAGAGGCAAAGAAAAGGGCTGCTGCCCTCATACATATGACATCTGATGGTCACAGTACCCTCTCTCCATCAGTTCTTCAGGAGCTCAGCTACTGGTAACAGCCTCCAAACAGGCTGAAATAATCAGATCTTCCCTAACCCATTTAAATTAAGAGTGACTGATAAAGCTCATTCACTGTTTCAAGAATTAAGAGTGTATTGTGTATTAGGAATCCACCCTGAACACATCTTTGGAAGTCTTTTCTAAGTGTGTTTCATGCCAGTTTCAAACTTCAGATAGAATTCTGTTCTATCAAGTGTTTCAATCCACACTCAATCTGAGCCACGTGTCTCCCCTGGAGCGCTTGTGTTTTCATCAAGTCTATGTTTTAACCTCTGCCACGTTTAGTGAAGCGTCATCTCCACAGTCAGCTGTTTTAAAAGACCACAAACCTTGATATTTTCTGTTTCTACTGCTATCTACTATGACTGATCAGGCTGCTTTGAGTGTCACTTTCAATTTAACCCTCTGTAACGAGCCAGGGAAAATCAATAGTATCGGTAAATCCATAGACTACATAAAAACACGATTTCTTCCTGATGAGCTTAGATGAAAGCTATTTTTGCCCAGTACACTTGCATTGGCCTGGTGAAGACTGTCCTGCTGATGGGCAGACAGCTGTTCTGATTACTTTAAAAAGACAGAACGCACCGCTCACATCTAGTGGATTGAATGGAATCGTGCCAGTAGAGCTGACGTCTTGCTTTTAGTGTGGATTCATGCTCCCGGATGGTCTGGTTCATCCTCCAAGATGTCTGCTAGAGGTATGTCTTATAATAGAGGACAGGCTGGTGGGCCTGGAACATGTCCTGCAGGGACACATGTAGGACACGGTGCTGTTTGTGGACAAGTGTGATGAGGATGCGAGTGGGACAGTTTGGTCTGTTTACAAGGAAGCTCGGTGGCAGCTGACACACCTACTCATGATTCTTATTTAGTGCTGGGAAAATAAACCTTCCATCTCCAAACAAGGGGTTCCTGAGAACTGTAATTATTTGTTTAGTCTCCATTGTCGGCATGGACCGCCCCTTATGTAGACAATAAACCACCATGTTCATAGGTGTATATTAACATGCCTCCATCATTATGCAGTTGTCTATTGTTTGAAGCGTCACAGTGCAATATTGACCGAAGCAGTTAGTCAAAATTCTTTCCTTTGTGACTGTTTTAGTCAGGCATGTGAATTTAACTCGAGGAGTTTGAACAGTGCATCACCAAAATACCATGTAACTTGTCTCTCCCTCATAAACCGCAGGTTTCAGCTTATTCATTTGGGTCATGACTAACATGAGGATGGCATGTAGGTTCTTAGTTTCACATGTGTTGTAATGCAGGTGATCATTTTACACACAAGTACTGCACAGGTAAAAGAGAATTCCTAGCTGCCAAGATTACGCTGCTTTAATCTTGTCTAGTTTGAAATGATTCTAACAACAAAAAGGACGGCTTGCTTATAGGATGAGTTGGGTAGACAGTCTCTCACATTCTGGAAAGTTGACAAAACTGATCACATCATCCATTTATTAGCTGTTTGGAAGCTTTTGATCTTATTACAACATCTTCCTCAGTGTGTCTGGTTGTCATGGAATAGTCCTGCAGTTGTTCAGACATATAATAAAATATAATATTTTTTTTTTTCTGAAAATACTGCTCTCTGTGTTGTCAGAGAGGGTGATCATTAGTTGAGCAGATCGCTGAACTAATGAGCAAGGGAGCAGGGAGGATGGTTGCAGGGTCATGCAGTTGTTTTGATCTTTTCAATAAGTTGATTAGAGAAGCCACTTTGAGTTTCAGTCTCTGAAAACATATTATAGTTCCATCTTCACTCACAGCACTGGGCTGATTTTACAGAATGTGTTGGGGATGGTACTGAGGACTTCACTTGCCAGATGACAACTACAGTGTTTACTGGACATAGCAAATATTCCAGTGGCATATTTTTGAATTT
Source organism: Monopterus albus (assembly GCF_001952655.1). Taxonomy (NCBI): domain Eukaryota; kingdom Metazoa; phylum Chordata; class Actinopteri; order Synbranchiformes; family Synbranchidae; genus Monopterus; species Monopterus albus. The sequence goes on along the minus strand of NW_018127911.1, from coordinate 2,055,833 downwards.
GCCTCATAAACAAGTTGTTTTTTTTATTTTTATAAGTAAACTCATCTTTCAATTTAAAAAAATGTAAAATGTTTTCATAAAGTGGAAGCCTCTAGTTGATTTCTGCCATAGCAGTGAGTTCGTTGTCATCATTAGAGGAAGATGTGACTTATTTGCTCTTGCCTGGAGATGTTCTGTAGGTTTTCACTGACATTTTCATCAATTCGGAGTCTCTACCGCCCTCCTCTGGTGCTTCAGCTGAACTGCACCTTTCAAGACAATGAGAACATGGCTAATGCAGGTCTCTGCATGTGAAAGAAGGCCACAGCGAGTGGCCAGTGAGCACACCCCTCTTTTGGTACACCCCCCACCCTCCAGCTATTGTTTTGAAATACACTCATAGAGGGGGTAGTTATCACTGAAAGGCTGAGGTTTAATTGATTCAGCTGCCTCCTCCCACAGTGAGGGTTTGCGTGCTCTGGGACAGGGACGTGTGCCGGCGCATCTGTGCCCTAATGGATTTCTGACGCTATGCGACGTCATGTGATAAGCTCAGAGAGATGGAGCAGACCACACTTTGCTCCTGCATGTGTTTCGTATGATACAGAGCTAGACATAAAGCACAATAGTTCATCTCCCTTGTCCTGAATGATTTTGAGTGGGAGCAGTTGAGAGGCCTGTGTCAACCACAGATGGCTCTAGCCGTTATCCAAAGCTGAGTGGTTAGAGGACTGTTTTGATAACCAGTCCTCACTGAGGAATTTGGTTGCGTGTTGTCCCAGCATGATGGTGGCTCTGACACAGATGTCTGGGTTTGCAGGCGCTGGCCTCGGAGCTGGAGGTGTCCAGAGCTGGAATGTGCTGCCTTGTAGTCGAGTGCATGTGTGCGCTGCCGCGGTCTGTGGGGAGGGCGCCTGTTGAGGTTAACACAGTGAGAGGTCCTTATGTAAACTGCCACATGTCTTTCTCCTTGAATAAAATGGACAGTATGTTTTGTTTTTCTTGGACGAGGAATGGCAGCAAATTAGTTTAGGAATTTTTTTTGGTTTTTGTTTTCCTAACATTTTTTATCTCCTTCCGGCTAAATCTCTGTCACTTGACAAGCGAAATTCATCCGGCCAGGATATCTTGTTTATTAATTAATTAATTGATTAAAACACATTCCCACCTAAGCATGAGGATGTTCTTCTCTCACGTTGTCCCAGATGTGTAAATGCTCCTTTTAAAGGGAGGGGTGTCTTTGCCTTGTTTATCAGCCCTTAGATGTCATATTTACCCCATTTTAAAAATGTCTTATGTGCTTTGTTTTTTTTGCCTTACCCCTGGAAAGAAAGAGAGGAAAGCCATATAAACATGGAGCACTGCATTATGAAACTGATTACTTGACAAGCTCTTGACTTCAGCCATTGGATTCAGTGTGCCCTGCCATAGTGTCATATACAGTTATTTCTGTACGTTTAAATGTCCTCTGCACAGATTTAACATTTACCTGCTTAAAGTTGCTTTCCCTTAACACTGTTGTCATAGGATAATCCGATTTAAAAGAGCACTGAACAGTCAACACGTGGAAAAACTGGATTAAAAGATCGTGTATGAAACCTGTTGTGGAGATAAACTCTGAAACAACAAACCGCTTAATTCACTTTCAAAAAACATCCTGGCAGTCTGTCACTTCACGTGAATAGTGTGCTTGCTTCTTCCCATGAGTATGAATGGGCTGAACCCCACCCCTCGGTTTGTCAATAAATGACGAGCGAGCTTTAACACATCAGCTCGGCATTACACAGTGGACTAGTGTGGACGAAAACTTTGGAGAGAACATGCGCTGCAAAATGAGCTACAGTCTGCCCTGCTCCCCGGTAACTTCACCCTCACATTCAGGACGTTTGCTGTGCTACAGGTCCAGATGTGGAAGGTAACTGACTTATCTATACTCTCTGCGATGTGCGTTATCGACATATTAGTTAATTCACCTATGGCATGTGTGCCTGCTCGGATTTGTAGTTGCATTGCCCCTCTTATTGTGTGCGTAATTTTATTTGTTCTTGTCATTTACGATCTGTATTTCAGAGTTAACTTTGAATTTATAGAAACTTTAGTGGCGTGTTCCTACAGTTCCAGCTCACGTGCTTCTTTATATGGACTTCAGACGTGCAACTCTTCCCCAAACTGCAGCTGCGTGTTAAAGGCTCTGCTTTGACACGATAGACATCCAGTCTGCTCAGTGGCCATTTGCTCTCCCTCTGTGCGCTACATGTGCTAAGTGCTTTGCCATCAGCTGTTTGGTATGGAGGCCACTCTCACCTGTCCGGTCGTGTCACGCAAGCATGTTTGTTTTGGAGTGTGCCATGTCTTCGGTATGTGTTCGTAGTACGTGTTCCTCGAGGTGCCCACGGCGCAGCGTAGGCTACGTGCGCTCCAGCACGCATGATGGACATGTGGGATACACCCTGAAGCTCCATGTTGTTGTGGGTCACAGTGCTGTACAGTTATGACATTTTGAATATAAAGGTATATGTGAATCTGAAAGTGTAACTGCGGTTACTGAACTTGGTCTTCCATGCTTCACGTTTAGGTCTACTTTGCTGCTAAAACTTGAACTGTGCTTTCCTCCGATCCTGCCTACTTCGGGCTGGTATACAGCTCTTACACGGTTTTTGTTTTGATTTGCTTTAGTTTAAAGCCCCTTCCAGGTGTTACCAGAGGCCATCCGCACATCGTGTTCCCCGTCAGATTCATGTCAGAGCACCTTCTAGTGGCACGAACAAGCACCGGTCCTTTGTTTTTGCATCCACGTCTCAGCAGGGAGGTGATTGTGCAAGACAGCGTTTCTGGAGGATAACGTTAAGTGTAGACACAAATAAAGATGCTATTTTTTCCCTTTCAGTGAGGTAAACTCCGAAACATGACACGGTTTTGTTGAATGAGGATCTGTAGCGCGCAGTAAGTAGATGGGCTTTGTGTTTGAAGCGGGATGTGGTGGTTTGCTTTCCTTGTCGGGGAAGGCCAAATGAAAACAAATGATGTTAGAAAACGTTTAAAGAGAGGTGTGGGGTTTTCACCTCCCCGCACAAGATAATAAAATGTGTTTATACAGAGAAAGGGGAACAATGAGATGTTGGCTTATCGGTGTAAGACGATCGCACACAACAGCCGCACCAGTAGCGCAGCTCCTGCCGGAGAGGAGCCGCTTTCCCTGGCTGAGATCTGGTTTCATCTCAGTGGAGTCATGCCTGGATAAAAGCTGATATAACTGAAATGTCGCTCTTTAAATGGTCTCCGGGAGATTTGTTATCGCGGCTCCAGTCGTTGTTTTCTCACGGAAAGATTTTAGTGGAATGCTTTGGATATACATCGCTTCTTCTTCTGTGGCTACATCATTTTTAGACAGAGTCACGGGGTCACCTGTTTATGTGTATGCTGTCAGACTGGTGATCCATGCATGGCGCTGTCGTTAGTGTGTCCTTTGTTATTACCAGGCTGTTCACTGTTGAACACTTGGCTTGATGAGACGATGCTTTTCTTAGTTGACTGATTTAGGGGACGTTTATACTTTGTACAGTTTAATAATGTAATTCAGTATTACTCTTAGTAATGATGATACGTGGGACTGTTTGTTGATGACAATATTGTCAGTATTTAGGGTTTTTTTAGATCCATCTTAATGTCTGGTGTCTGAAAACCACAGAAACTCAGTTTATTGATGTTAGACTTGGTTATCTGCAACTTGGCTTAGCTGTAGCTTAATGCAGAAGTTTATATACAGTAAATAAGGGTTTTGTGGACAAACAGGAGAGTGACTTGTGCTCCAGGTGGTTTTCTTTTTATTTTGGCTGTAGTCCAGGTTGTAAAATGCATTGAAATGTAATTACTTCTTGACCAGCTTAAAGGCCATGTTGGGAGCTGCCCAGCCCAACAGTGGAGAGCGTTAACATGTGACACTTTTTGCTTATCACCTACTCCCTCTCTGGAGTAGTGATTAACATATCATTACTTTTGTGCAACTTTGCCTTTAGTTACATGTAACAGTGGAAGTTGAAGGTTTTTATCTTTGACACTTCTAAAAATGGTATATTTCTATTTTGATGTGCATGTTTATGGAAAATGATTCCATCCCAGATCTGTTTATCTCCTAACCCACATGATGCAAAGTAGTCCGGGAGAGTTTATTTTTACTTCCAAAGGACAATGAAATCTCTGAGGTCATGTTCAGCATGTCAAGGACCGGCTTCGGCAATTTGTGAATGTGAACAAGCTGATATTAATCTGAAGCACGTGGTAAACACGAGATGAGTATCTCGTGGTAACTCTTGCTCTTTCTCTCCACAGTGCATCCGGTGCCAGCGTCGTCGCCATTGATAACAAAATTGAGCAGGCAATGGTGAGTTTGCCCACATGTAATAGTTGCAACAAATGTGGTAATCATACACACTCTCTGCAAGCCTGTACAGTGATCTGTTTGATGAGCTCACCACTGTTGACACTTGGTGAGTGATGCAACTGTCTCATAGACAGGATGAACATGACAAATGGCCTTTCATAATCTTATTGTTGCTGACGGAGTTGGACAGGTCACCTCCTGAAAATGCAGTTGCAAAACCGCCACAGCAATGACTCCCCGGCAATGACCCCCCAGTGCTAAAGATAAAGCCAGAAAAAGATCACACGTTGCCACATGCTCAGAAATGATGTTTGTCCTTTGTTTCTTTTTTCCTTGTGTAATTTGCTGTGTTTTTATAAACTATTTATGGTCTCTTTTTTTTTTTTTTTTGAGCGTTTTGTGTGCTAATATTACTCTCTCTGTTCTTGTCTTCTCTCAGGACTTGGTGAAAAGCCACCTGATGTATGCTGTTCGTGAGGAGGTGGAGGTGTTGAAGGAGCAGATCAAGGAGCTGTACGAGAGGAACTCGCTGCTGGAGCGTGAGAACGCCGTGCTGAAGTCGCTGGCCAACTCGGAGCAGCTCAGCCAGCTGTCCAGTCAGCTTAATCAGAGCAACAACACGTCGCCCCCGCTGCAGCAGCAATACCCGTTTGTCACAAACACCCCCGCCTTGGCTCACCATGAGGGAAATCAGAGCATCTCCCATCAGCCCAACATCAGCTCAGCGTGATACCCCTTCCCCCGATTCATACGCTCACATGCCCACCTCCTTTCAGACAGGAGTGGTAGAACCTGTTAGAAAGACAACAGTTACTACCGTCCCTTTAGCTCCATAAAACAAAAGCCTCAGCTCTGCATTCAGTGCACTCCATTTGGGGAAAAATCAACAACAGCAACATCTGTTTGTCGCCGAGAGCCATGCTTTAGTGTGTGCACACTGCCGGCACCGAGCCTCCTCGGTATTAAGACATTTATCACCCATTGAAAAGTCTTATTCTGGCTCTGTGTTTGGCTGAAAAAGGAGGGGCGGGGGAGCTGGAGCACACCATAAAACTGCATGCTGTTCTTGTGCAGGAGATGAGGTCAAACAGCACACAGAGCTCGATTTGTTGGGGCAGCAAAGTGGTGGAAGAGGGTGGTGCCACTCTGCGAGGGGCCAGCGTAGTGACGAGGGTCCTGTAAAACACCCAGCAGGGGTGTCCTCCCGGTATCCCCTCTCCACATCACTCCGGGGCTGGAAAAGGCCAGAAAGCCGAGGGAAAAGAGGGGAAAATGGTTCGTCCTCCCCGAGCAGAGGAAGACACCAGCAGGCACTTGGGCTTGTTATTTGCTGCAACAAAGGCATGTGTTGTTTTCTCAGAGCTACCATACTTTGACATGGATCATAATACTTTTTCATTAGTTCAATTCTAGTATTTGCATTTATTTATTTCATGGCTGCTATTTTCATTCAGTAAATTAGCAATGTAATAGAATACTTTCTAAAAACAAAAAGAACCCTTTCTCTTTGGTCCTTTGGTATTTTAGAAACTGTCACGTATTAAATTTGTTAGCAACAAGTGGAGCTCAATATGTAGGCATTAAGTTCCATTAATTTCTTCTTGTGAAAGAGTGCTGACACTAAAGCCAAGCTTACATTAGGTGAAATTCAGGTTGAATGTATATTTTGTAAAGTATTAAAGATAAGGAGTGTTTGTGCAGAAGAACCTGTAAAGATATGAAACATGTGATGGAATGTTTTGAAAAGAAAATTAACTTTTTCTAGACTTTATCAAAACAAAAAATATAAATGAATTGTGGAGGTTTGGTTGGGGAAATGAAAAGCTGTGAAAATTGTTCAACCTACTTTATAACCAAAGATGCAAAGCTGTGTAAGTCTCATTTTTTTCCCTTCATTTTTTTTAAATGCACATTTTTTTCTACACCCTCCTTTATATTTTGTTGCTGTTTTGCATGTTCTGCATGAGCTATAATCTGATCACTGTCTTACCTCATGTTTTTACCCAGCACTCTTAATTTTCCATCAACTTATCAGTCTGTGAATGATAGAGAGGATTTATAAACGAGAAACGGAACGATGGGGCAGAGATGTTGCAGTAAGTTGTGGAGGGTAAGACTAGAATAAGGATTGGACATAGATGGAGGGAAGGGCCTTGTGCACAAATTTAAAGGAGCCATTTTTTTTTCTTTCCTATGTTGAATTCTATATGCAGAGGAGACGTTTAGTTACTTTGCAAATTGTAATGTATTAAATTTCATTTGTATTGTACTAACACTGCTTACGAAGAAAATATGGGACAACATCCACACACAACAAAACAAACGATGGAAACTATTAAACATTTCACACCTTAAAGTTGGAACACAGTTGATTATTGTATGAGCATATTATGGGTTGTCCTACTTGTGTCATGTCTTTGTGCCACCATCTGCTGTCGTCAGAGGGTTTGTTTTCTTTCTCTGCGGCTTAGAACCAAACCAACATGCTTGGTAATTATGCAATCAGTCATCTTTCTGCAGGATGGACTGATTTCTTTTTTGTTTCTGTTTTCAAATTGACTTAAACCTTCTATCTTTAGAGATTTTTTTTCTTTCATTTGAAGGAGATGCTGTGTACATGCCAAGTGTACTGTATGAAATTGATCACTGAGCCTTGGAGAAAGTATCTTAACGACGCCCTTGTAATGTGCTGTTCATATGATTTTAGTTTTCAGTCAAAAATAAATTACTGTTTTATTAAGAGAACGTCTAAATGTCTTTTTATTCCCATCCCACACCCTTTTTAGAGAAATGTGGGTCTACAAAATACAGAACGTTTTCAATTTGTTCCCAGCTATTTTAGAATTAGCAAAAAACGGAGAGGTGTTACTCTGAAAGTGTCCCAGTAAAGTGTGACAGTGGGTCGACACGCACAACACTAGGACCCTGACACAGCTCAACAGAATTTGCCCATCATGCATTTTATTATTTTGTATACCTGATCTTACTGTGATGTCACAATAACCACAAATCTCTGCTTTCACAGCCTGGAATGCATCATCCTGCAAGTAGAGAAAGAAAAGGGTCCCATATTTTGTAGCTTTGTAATTGAAAGGGTTTGCCTTTCAAAATAAACGTTAAGGCTTCCATGTGCATTAATCCAAGATTTGATCAGCTGCATTTAAACAGGAGGCATTTCTGGATATACCCATTGTAGAAGTGTATGTCGCCTATCAGAGAAAAGAATTTTATGAAACAACCATAGTACAGTACATTGATTCAAGTACATTTACTCAAGTACTGTACATCTGTTCTTTAATATGAAAAATACTACTTTTACTTACATAAGTAAAGGATCTGAGTATTTCTTCCATCACTGTAAAGGTGATGTAAAAGATTGGAATTACAGCAGCATGTTGACACAGATAACTGTCACGGTTTTATGTGACTGACAAGACTTGTTCCAAAACGCAGAGCCTGCCATAAAATGGATGTTCAGAAAAAAAACATAACAGCCACTTTCCAAGAAGGATTGAGTCAGAGTACTGTCCACTCCCTGCCTGACTTAAATGTCCTTTAAAATGTTCTCTTTTGAGGGTAAGGCCCCTATTTTTTATAACCTGCATCATTTGTATATCACCAATGAATACTTTGAACCTTTTTATCTATAACCAAAACAACAAAATAAGAAGAAAGAATCTCTGGCAGTTTGGTCTGCATGATGTTGTACTTATTTTACATTTCGCTGGAGTAAACACCAGCTCCTGTGGTTTCTGTGTCTACAGGTATCACCATGTAAATCCAATTGAGAGTTTTACAGAGTTAATTGCAATCTAATCAACTCTCATTATAATGTATAAGACGCTGGGGGGGGGGGGCTGACTCTTGGATTGCCTCAGATTTTTATTTGATCTAATTTTTATTTTTTCATGTCCAATCTGAAAAACTCAACTGGACTAGGTTTTTAGGTCAAAGATGTTTCACCTCTCATCCAAGAGGCTTCATCAGTTCTGCCCGACTGACTAAAAACCTAGTCCAGAAGTTTTTTTTCAGCTTACTATGACCTGGATGGCTGAGAATCTGCACGGACATGTTTCATGTCCACTATACTGTTAAAAGGTTTTTTCCCCTCTCAGCTGAACGTTACACTCCTTGCCAGGGAATGTTGAAACACTGTTATAACAGGAACAAAAGACGCCACAGGAAACTGAGACACTTGTTGATAGATTTTATTCAACCTTTAGGCTAAATAAAGGCTTCTGAGCAGATTTTATGACACATTTCTTTTTCCATGTTTGATATACTGCATGCTACATGTCTGCTAAACCTTATGAATGCAGAACATTTTGATTTAACTTGTTGAATAAGACAACAACAACTGTCACCTCTGTGAAGGTACAAATTAAAAGAACAAATTTCAAAAGCAGTGTTCGGCTCCTGCTGACACAGTGTGGCAAACTAAAGAACTGGATGAACCAGGCTTTTTGTCACTGTGACAGATCTTCCTATTCACCTACTTTTTACTCATCCTGTGTGTTCATGCTCCAGCATGTTGCAGCTCTGAGTCACAGTGACTCATACAGGGTTTTTGGTAAGAACAGGGAGTGTTCCGAGCGTCACAGTCGGTAAGGTGAAGCTGTCACAGTCGGTAAGGTGAAGCTGTCAATGAAGACTGAAAACTACAGTTGGGGGGGGGTTCAGTGTCTTGCCCAAGGACACTTTGACACGTGGACTGCAGGCACCGAGAGTCGAACCTTCAACTTTCCGGCTGGGAAACAACTGCTCTACCCACTGCACCTTGATTAACAACTTGTCATGATTTGCAGTGACTCCTGACACATATGGGCCACCTGTCAGGAGTAGGACAGATTGTTTTGGCCGAGGTTTGGTCTGCATGCAAGCTTCGAGGCAGGTGTTGGTACATTCCCAGAGGCCTCTGTATTTTACATATTTCTAAAGGGTGAGGAAATAAAATTAGATTTTACATTTTCTGCAAGAGGTTCGCCAGTAATAATTGAGCAATCTTCTTGTCTCAGCATCAGAGCAGGCCTACCAAAATTTTAAGTGTCCTATGTCACGCAGCGCAGGGGAAGGAAATCTTACATAATCCTGGTGAAGATTTGTGTTTTGCAGGAACTGCCCACATTGTGTCCTGCAGTGTACAGTATGTGTATTATGCAATGGCAATTACTCACCCTTCAGTCATCCACAGTTACTGGGGATGAGGTTTACTGTTCCACTCTGCCCTCTCTTGACTTGCCACTGCCATCAAGTCATAAAACTGATTCATGTTACTTTGTCTACATGGAATTAATACACACTTTAAGACTGTAGCCCCATCATGTGGGTATGTTATGAAAGTAGCTTAAAGGGTGTAGTAGGGAGCCAAAGGTTGTATTTCAGTGTTGTCCCTAAGCTAAATATATCACATAAAAGTTAACCTTTTGAATTCAATAAAAATAACAGAAGGATTACATTTCTCACTGTGGATAAAATCTCAGTTTATACTTATAATATAATGTATGTATGTATGTATATATAATTCCCCACTTGCCCCCCACTTTGGGGCGGTCTTGTATTCCTACCTCTACCAGTCATATACGCAGTATATATATATGTAGATTGCATTTCTTTTGTCCCTATTCTCTTCCTGTTTTATTGCACCTACTGTATTTTCCTATTCTGAATTTGAATTTTATTCATTTTAATTTTTTTGTTGCCTTACAAAACATTGCGAACTTTTGTACTAGAGTGAAATTCCTTGTGTGTTTAAACATACTTGGCCAGTAAAGCCGATTCTGATATTAGAGTAAGAATTTCCTCAGATGGCTATCACTGCAATATAGTATTATATGTATCATGATAGAGGATTTTATCTATATCTCATACTTCTATCTGTGCCTTACTGATGCCCTTGGCTTGACATGCTAAAAATGTCTGCCACACAAAAGAACTGTAAGGACAAGAAATACAACCAAAGAAAGACTTCTCATTTTGTTTATAATGTTTTGTTGCACCCCGTGTCAGCTGGGATAGGCACCAGCACACAGTATAAATGTTAATATTAAACTCAGTCTTCTCCAGCCTGTAGCTGTGTGTTCTTCTCATGTGTCTGATGTTTATGAGTTGTTTGCAATTTCCTCTCTGAATCCTTGTGTTTAAGGCCCAAGGAGGTCAAAGCATTTCAGTATTTCACAAAACAAAGTGAAACTATCATCCAAAGTCCAAAACTGAAAACGAATTTGTGTATCAGAACTTTGTTTTTTCCCTCCCCCATTAATCATTTCATAACCCTTCAGATTACGTAGCTATAACAGTAGACGTCTGCTGAGTTACACTGGCTTCTACCAGTCACTGGGATGAAACAAGTACTTTTGCTCTGATAATTAAAGTAATTAATTATCTTATGCGTTTTTACTTAAGTATGATGTTTCATGCAGGTCTTTTAGGCTACTTTTAATATAATATTTTCATAGGCTTTATTGGTACTTTTACTTAAGTAAAAGAACCACTATACATTGTATGAATCTAGATGCAAGGATGTGTGTGAGAGAGTTTAAACAGGAGGCAGCAGTCATAGCTGCAATGCTCCCAGTAGGTGGCGGTAATGCGCCTTAAATCGGCTTGCAAACCGCCATCATCATAAGAAGAAGAAGAAGCTGCAGCTGCAGCTGCAGCTGCAGCTGCAGCTGCAGCTGCAGCTGCAGCTGCAGCTGCAGCTGCAGCTGCAGCTGCAGCTGCAGCTGCAATGTTGATTTTCAACAGCAGGTGGCAGCATTAAGCAAAGTTTTCATATTATTCTAGAAAGCGCTTTCTTCACGGACATCACTAGTTTTAGTCGTTAATCTCTATCTCTGCAAAATAACAGCTGACATACAGCCAAAACAGCAAATGAAAACAAACTGTGGTTTTATTTCAAGGTAACGGTATTATGATGGTTAAAAAGTGCGCTGAGAAGAGGGAAACACATCCGCCTACTTGCTAATGATAGCAGGTCTTGCGTTCTCCGCTATTTTGGCTCACAGCTCGGTCAGGCAGGCAGGCAGGCAGGCAGGCATGACGGAAGTCTGGGTGACACTTGCAGGAACCGTGTTATTGCGATAAAACGCTGTTGTACAAAAGAAGGCTGGAGGCGACATCGGGAAAGCTGGCAGCTTTATACAGAACACCGGTCCTCCCGGAGGACATGGAGATTTCGACGGAGGGAGAGGCGGAGGAGAGCAGGTGAGTGATAGCTGGGGCTGGGCTAACTAGCCTGGAAGCTGGGTTAAGAGTGACCGTGGTTAACGTTACATAAACGGCTAAACTAGAAATGGTATCACAGAGAACCCGCTTGTTGGCTAAACCAAGACGTTTGTAGTGGCATCTTAAATTGAGCCCCTGTAAAAATGTAAGCTAACGTTAGCAGTGGACTACAGACCCTGGCATTTAATTTAGCTGCAGTTATAGGCTAGGCTAAGACGACATGTCAAGATTTGACAGCTTTAAATCCAGTAACATTAGCAGTGCAGCTGCAAACTGTCACATCCAAACTGTCAAATTATGGATTTACTGCACGGAAGTTTGGTTGACGTAAAGCAATTCTTGTCCTTGTTGTTGTTATTATTAGTCGCTAGTACACTGACTAGCTAATAGTTAAGTGTTGACTGTCCCTTAGCTAGGCTGTGCTAACAGCTAGCTTAACAGGCTAGCTGTCAAATCAAGTTGACATTTGCACGTTGGCCGTCCCTCTTTTGTTGGTCAGAATTAATTTCACACATTAGTAACATAATTCAGAAGGCTGTCATTGCGATTTAAGTAATGGAATCATGAGTTATGCTCCTACAGACTAATAAGAGATAATTTGCTAACAACGCTATAATGTTTTTGATTGTGCTTTGAGTAAGTGCTGCACGGGTTTGCTGTAAAAATATAATTAAATGACCTTTTCTGTATGAATAATGAAGTTATGGTGTGCTTATTGATTTATTCTCGTTAGTGTGAGTATTTAATGCAGAAATGTCTGTATTTTTAGGACATTATAGGTAACGCAACACTGAAAAACAGGAAGATTACAGCTATTTACACTAATTGATAAAGGAGCACTGTCGGGAAGAAGGCCGCATCCAACTTAATTAAATAAAAATGACAGTATAACAATGTAAACACTCTTATAAGTAACAGTGTTTAGTTTGAAATCCTACTGAAGTAAATTAAGTATTAGCTATATGTACTAGAATATGAAAACTTAAGAGAAAAACTGCCCCTGTGAGAGAGATGTATAATAATAGGTTGCATTAGTGGTCATACCCCCATGCATAAGCAGCAATTTACTGTTGTAGCTGCTGGGGATGGAGCTACTGTAGGTTTAACTGTTAACTGGGGAAGTACTGCTGTTAGAGGGAGGGGTGGCAAATTAAGCTCAGCAGTGAGGCTACAGTATTCACCTTTAGTTCAGTGGTGGAGGGGACACTGTTAACAATATTTTTCTGTAAGTTTATGCATGTTTCATGGGTGTTTTGATAAATTGCTTATTTGCATTTTACTCACAAAGGTTCCATTTCATGTTCAGTAATGAGCATAGTTCAACCTGATTTCTTGTTCTCCTCCATGGCCTCTCGGCCTCTTGTATAGTCTGTTTGTGGAGAAGCAGAGCCCCGCCCATTGTCAAGCAGACAGAGATCAGAGGAGAATCATGATAACCACCAGATCCATATTTTTCAGTCTACTCTCACTCACTGGTGTCTTCAATGAAAAGCTCCCAGTCCATACAGATTGAGAACTGGTTTAGAACTTGCATCCCTAGGCACTCAGTCACTCACACCAGTGCACCCAAATAATTTTTCACATCAGCACACTAATTTTCACTTGCATATGTGAGTGGAGAAAAACGCCAGCACTGCAGAGCTATGTAAAAGTCAGATTGTATAAACAGCCTTGTCTTAAGGCTTGTACTGGTGAGGACACTCACTGACAAATGCATTTACCTTACTCTAATTTTTAACCATCACAACTAAAGTGTAAGTATTTAATTAATAAAGGGGAAGTGAGGTAGTGCCTATTTATCCTGGAATGATGTTACTGTGAACACATTTATTTTTGGCCAGCGCTACCAGCTAGTCATTGAGTTCGTAGATGAGTCACATCATTCTAACTAAAGTGCTGAACACTCAGTTTTTATTTCCGGGGGAAGTTGTTGTCCATGTGATGATTCAAGCTACAACATTGCTAACAACAGCACTTCTTTACCTCCTTCCTCATTTGGAAACTTCCTGCCTCACTCCTTCCTGCTGCTCTGTTTTCCTTCCAGGAGGGAGCACTGGAAGCTGCTGTCCAGTCTGAAGACCACAGTGGAGGGTCTGGTGTCCACTAACAACCCCAACGTGTGGTCACGCTATGGTGGCTTGCAGCGGCTCCACAAAGACATGAACAACATCCTCAGCCATGGACTGAAGAATGAGCAGGTCAGGAGATCTGGCTGACACCACCTTTCCTGTTTTATTATTTATCTTTTTTTGTGCAGTCTGGTAACAGATGGGATTATTGACTACAGCTCTGGCATTTGCAGGTCAAAGCTAGCTCTTGTTAAACTTTAGCCTTTGACTTTACATGGTTGGTCAATAGAAGTTGTTTCAGTGCAGCTTAACATGGATATTAGTGATTTTAGCTGTGTCCTATAACCCTGTCTAGTACAATAACATGATGAGACAACAAACTGCAGTATCGTTTGGCTCAGTATTTATACAGCTGCACACCACGTTGCGCAGGCAAATGATGGATTACAGCCATAAAAGCTAAGATGCATGTTACTGATAAAAAAAGATACAGAAGTAATTATTACTGGTAAACATAGACTGTAGCCAGTCTTAATGGGCATTATCTGTCATCATCGGTTGACCTCCACAAAATTCAGAGAATAATACTGAAACATGAGAAGCACTCCCTCGTCATAATGTAGTGTTTATCAAGGCCATAGTCTCTGTAATGGTCTTGTACTAACAACTGGCTTTGTGTTGCAGGTGTACTACAAGCAGAGAGACTACTGGCCATTTGTGTGGTGTGTTCGATATGCCAACCCTCACCTTGCCTCACATGTTGAACAGGTATGACCCCTGTCATCATCATGCGATTCATCGTTATCTTACTTTGTGCTGATGTTTTCCCACTCACAGCTTGCATCACACATGCTCAGGCCTGTCTTAACACAGGATATCTGCAGGCCTTCACAAGTCTTAAAACATACTTTTGATCGCCCACCATAGGCTCTTTGTTGTATGTAGTTGCATGTTGTCAGGAGATGTTACACATCCATCAACTTGGTGTGAGGAAGCTGTTAAATACATTTTTGAGTTTCACACCTGTAGCAAACTTTGTTGCTACAATAAGCTACAGTAGCTAGGAAGTGTATTATCTTGTTATCTGCAAATGTCATAAACTGAAATTAATTTTCATTCACTTTTTCCATTTCAGATGCATATTTAATTGATTAATGCATCCTTCAGTTTTCTGCCACTTACTTGGGTCTAAATCACACTAATGAATTAATTATATTACTACAAATTACTGTGACAATTACTTGTTTCTTCCTCTGCCTGTCCTCAGTTCAGTCACCTGGAGCCAGTGTTGAGCAGTGGGTTGCAGAGTGCAGGTGAAAGCTACAAGGCTGAACGCTGGCTGCTTCACAGCTTGCAGGTACACATGTTGTCAGCTCAGCTCCGACCTCTGCTCAGGCATCTGGGACATACACGGAAATATTACAATGGTGAGTGGTCCAGTTTAATATATATCACATATAAGTAACTGTTATTTATTGTAATCTGAAGTAAGTAGCAGCTAAAATCACTTTTCTGTTCCCCAACTCCCTCTTCCTGGGAAGAGTAGCTGATGTCATTACATCAGCTAATGGGGATCATTTTAATAAAATGTTGTCTGTTATTGTCCTGTGCAAATTTCTCTCCTGTCTTATGTTTTTATTTTGAGTCTTTACTTGTGCTCTGCTCTTATCTCTCTCTTTATCGCTCTTTGACTCCTCCTCATTTTTTGCTCCTTGTCACAATCTCTGTCTGTCAGATGATGCCTTTCTGATGAGCGAGCCACATGTGATTGCCATGTTCCAGTGTCTAGAAGCTGTGGAGCAGAACAACCCCAAACTGCTGGCCCAAGTAGACACTGTTGGGGTGGGTCTTGTGAAATGATTTAAATGCTATAGCCATGATGTCTGTTTACATGATCTTAATCTTGTTTGCCATAACTTTGTTTTTCTCCTTTTGTGTATTTGTTTGTGATTTTTGGTGTGGTGCTACGATCTGTGGTATTTCTCATTTACAAAATTTCTCTGTCTTTTGTGTTTCTGACATGTGGTTTATCACTGTGTTGTAATGTAGTATGTTTTATTATTGTGATTTTTTTTTTTGTTAGGTATTTATTTTAAGTTGAAGCAAAATCCGAAACGTGTACAAGTGCACCCAGTGTTGGTACCTAGGTAGTTGTAAAACACAAAAAATCGTGCTGCATTAAGTGGGTTGCGTGCGTGTAGTGGAGGGTGTCAAACTCCCTGTGTACAGTCAAAACCCCAGCAGTCATGTCATTACATTGGCATGTAGGCCTGGTGTGTGCAAGTCATTTTTTTGAAACTGCACACAAGAGTACGTGAGTCCTTGCCAGTGATTGGCTCTGTAGTATCATGTGACCAGAGCATCATATCTAAACTACAGGCATACTGTTAGAAATTGCTTGAAAATACTTCTCATCATCTTTGAGGCACATCGTTTTTGTGTGTTTAATGAAGTTCTTCATGTTTAATGAACTTTAATGATCTTCTGTCCACGTCTAGTTTAGAGGGCCATCATCCTGGCATACAGTAAATGCCACAAATGCAACAGGTCCACTTCCTCCTCATCATCCAGAATTTAATTTCGTCTACAGTGCTGAAGTGCAGTGGAAACTCCGCAAAGCCTTCCACTGCGAGTTTGAACACATAATGATTGGTGTTATTTTTCAGCCATATCAAAATTTTTTAGAGGGCCATTCAGAACGAAAAGTGACTTTTAAAATGATGGTGTGTGTTATAAGGAGAAGAACTGGGACAAGGCCTTACGTTTTTTATGTCCTCTCCTTTCACCCTCCAGCTGTCCCCACTGAAGGGCCTTTTGAAGAGCCAGAGCTTGTGCGTGTTGCCTGGGGCCTGGAGGAATGCTGACTTAGCCCCCGGAGGAGACCCTCTAAACCGCAGACTCACCACGTCCAGCTGCTCCCTACGAGAACCAGTCTCTTCCAGCCATAACTCTGGGAACACTATGGGAGTCGGACCCCAAAACAGGAGCAACACAAGTGAGGAAAAGCCGAAAGGTGACAAGTGTAGGTTCGATAAGAGTTTTTGGGGTGTCGGGTTCATGTTGTGGTTTTTTTTTTGAGGTTGTACATTCAGTGGAGCAAATGAGGACAAAATGGTGTCTATTCTATATTGACTACATACAAGTATCCAGGGAGTGGAGACAGGGGATGGTACTATGAATGTGCCACAGTCTGTATGTGAATAGACTGACTGACTGAAACTTACAGAGGCTTGATTGTTTGTGAACATCAGCAGCTACTGAAGAATGTGTTGACGCACCCTCCAAAGTTCCATGTCCTGTGCTCACTAAAGTGGATAAAACCAATGTGGGCATAATATTTTTACATTTTAAAAGTGTAATAAGACAGTCAGTGAGGAGTCAGTTCATTTTTATTTATAGGGCCCAAACTCACAAATTTGCTTCTATGGGCTTTACAATCAGTATATCATATACAGTGCTTTTGTTCTTAGACACTCATTTATGATAGAGAAAATTCCAAAAAAACATTGTAATTGGGGGAAAAAAGGAAGGAGGAATCACTCTTACATGACAGACATGCAAATAGTAGACAATAACAAAAGTAAATTACAATATGGAAAACATAGTTTAAACTAACCCTTGTCAATTCTCTATCAACAAACTGAGTAGTGATATAGTTCTGGAGAATGATTTTTAAAAAGCATGTCTCGGCTCACCTTATCATATCTACCTGTTGTGTTGCAGACACTACCTCTCTGTCCAGCACTCTGGGAGCTCCCTGGGTGTATGTGTCTAGGCCAGGGGACAGTGAACAGGGTGTGACACCCTATTCTGGCCCTGTCTCAGCCCCTTGCACCTCCCTAACAGAGTCCCCCACACCCATCTCCGTTCAGCCAGAGGCCGGGGACTCTGCTGACGGTGACTATGACGATGGTCCAGAGTACCTGGCTATTGGTAACTTGGGACAACATAGTCGCCGTGACTCCAGAAGCTCCAGCCACAGCAGTGAGCAGGGCAACACCCAGGACCAGTGCCTACAAAGGAGGTCCCAGGCTCCATCCACAACCAGACGCTCATCTTTTTCAGAGGGCCAGAGAGGCCCTATGAGGGGGACCCGAGGACACATCCGCTCATTTTCTGACACAGGGCTCAATCATAAACTCAGGAGTGGTAAGTAAACTCTGTGTTGTTGTATTGGATTAAAAAGGTTGAATTTAGGTGTCTTTGCCAAGGAACTATTTTTCTATGAATTCATGATTAATCATTCATAATCAGTAATTAAAGTAATCCATAGCTTTCTGCATATTAAAGGTATAGTCAGTGATTCTGATTCATTACACATTTTGTCATATTCAGCTGAAGTTTCCTCACATTTCCCTGCCTCGCCTTTCAGTTTGTGTACTCCGCAAACCCCAGGTGGCAGTGTGCTGTGCTGGCTGTAATAGGTGAAAAAAGGATCGGAGTTGGGCCAGCTCATTTGAGCCAATCAGTTTTTTAGCCTAGACAGCTAAATAACCATTAAAGAAAGGCAGAAGCACAAAAATCTTTTTGATAAGAAGGACTATATCGTTAATCAGGCAAAGTTGGAGACACAGCCACCTTTTGCTTTCCAGAGATGGAGAGCTCTGGGATTTAAAAAGGATGAAGACGACACAGAGGTCGCCATCCTTCTGCTGGCCAGGCGGGTCAGTTATTTGCTATATGCCACTGAACATTGTTATGGTAATAGGCTAATCTTTGTGGTAACGTTAATATTACGTTAGCAAATTGGGCATTATCCGTGCCACATTAGCCTGTTTGCTCAATCAACCTTTCCTGTAACATTCAGCAAAATTCCTAATTTGCAAATATATGTGATTGTTCTGACTTCAGCTATAGCAGCTGAAGATTGTTGTGAGAGAATAACACTAGAGTTTGCAGCTGTTAGCCACACGTTGTGCCCCAGTTGCTAGTATTCTGATGTCTCCTTTGGCATCTTCTCCCAGACACTAGTAATATCGCCATGTCGCTCATTAATTATGAGTGACATGGTTACAGGCTCCTAACTGAAATGATTTGTGTTCATGGTAAAATATAAAACTTTTACCAGAATCACTGATTATACCTTTAAAACGGCAGCACACAGAGTATCTAGGCCAGTTTACCTTGTTGTTGCTATGGTCGTGTTGTAGACAGACCTTCATAGATGTTTATGTGAATATAGTATTGCATATTTTTGCATAAAATAGAAATGTGGCTAGACCACGTTCTTTCTGGGAAGGTGCACACTTCTGGCTGAAGGTTTTAAATGCTTCCCACTCTACTCTCTCTGCTCATTGTTTCTCCTTTGTGGCTTGGGGTAACTTTCTCTTTCTGCTCTGCCTTGTTTCTTTTGCTCTTTTTACTACTATTTGTGCGAAGGAGGGGGCCACCGAAAAATCACCATAATAATAGAAGATCCAGTAGCAGGTTGGCACTGCAGAATCACTGTACTCCATCACTTGACTCTTCCCACCCCCCTTTATTTCTATGCATGGTGATGAACTCCCTCTCATTCTCAGTCTTCCTTTCAGCTCATGATATGTGCTTTTATTCTTTGTGGCTCTTTTGTTTTAGTTGTTGCTGTATTGTTTTTATTTAGTTCAGACTTTCAGTGTTGTCCATTTTTGTTCATGCACTGTCTTGACCATCAGTGTGTCGTTGAAAGCATCATGAAGTGTTCAAATGTTCATTTAATTAGTTTTTCTAGTGATGTCCTGGATGGAGTACTAGCATCTTTATTGAGAATTTTTCCAATACTTTCCAATAATGTAAGTCCATGCCAAAGACACAAGCCTACGCATAGAAGTGTATCTGAAATTTTTGTCTGCGGGCAGAACATTGAATGTCTAATATAATTACCAGCTGTCATTGTGCTGGCAACAGTCAACGTTCACCTGTCATATATATACTTTTTTTTTTTCTACATACAGTAAAATGAGCCATCTCCACAGATTTACTTGATTGTTTTGACACAGTGTTTAACCAGTTGCTTTTCCTGCTCTGGGTATGAATGATGATGCATGTTCCCATAAATTTTTAAGGATTAAGTAGTGATTTAAGTGACTCTGACATTTAATATAAGAAGCCCTTAATATGGACCGTTTGCCTCTTAGAATCGACAGGGGATGACTGCTCTATGAAAGCCTACAGCCCTTTCTCACCTCACTGCAGTGATGCCAGCACCTCCAGTTCTCTCTACACTGAGTCTTGTGAGTTTTCTGGTACTATGTTTGCAATACCTCATAATGCCGTTTTTACAGATACATTTTAGCTGGTGAATGTAGAATGAGAACACTATTAGGAAAACCTGCTGCTTCTGCCTTCTTTCAAGTTTCAACTCAGTTGCTCCTACAACTGGCTTTTAAAGGTGGATTCTGTATAAAATTATTATATATTGCTTATTAATAAAACTTAAACCAAATTATTTGTAACAGACATGTACATATTAAAACAAAATGTCTTTTTTTCTTTTCTTTTTTTTGTCACTGATCATGTGCTTTTATCCAGTGATTGCTTAGATCTCAGCCAGAGAAAGTCCAGTGCAAACTAAAACTGTTCTTATGTATTAAAGCTCAGTTGTGTATGTTTTGGTTGCTTCAGATGGGTCCCAGTACAGCACTGTGCCAGATGGGATGTTCAGGAAGCCGTCAGAGGGCCAGAGCCTCATCAGCTACCTGTCAGAGCAGGACTTTGGCAGCTGTGCTGACCTTGAAAAGGTAAGACCTTGGACCATGTTAATTTATGGCTGATGACAACTAGTGTTCTTTCATTTAGTCAAATGCACTTTTAATGGAAATTGGTATAAAGTGCTTTACTAATGCAATTTTGATTTGAAGAGCCCAGTACTGAACTTGTAAAAATCTAAATCAAAATTCTAAAAAAAGTTGAAATTGTTGTCTGTAGAATGGGTCAACCATTGGAGTTTGTCTTCTCCCCTGTGTCACTTTTCTGTCTTCTGTAGGAGAATGCTCATTTCAGAATTTCTGAGTCCCTTATTGCCGCCATCGAACTAATGAAGTACAACCTGCGGCGTCAGGAGGAGGAGGGCGAGGAGGAGGGAGACAGCGACTGTGAAATTCAGCAGCTCAAGCAGAAGATCCGTCTGCGGAGGCAGCAAATCCGCCGCAACCGGCTGCCGCCCTGTGCCACCTCCCAGCATGGTAAGCCAGCATTAACAGTGTGGTGTTGTTGGATGAAACAGGTCTGTAGAGATACATGATGTTTTCTTAGTGTGATTCTTGGTTAACAAAGACACTTGTACTGATTATTTGCTATTTTATGGTCTTTTATTGCTGAAGAAGCTTCTTGTTATTAGATTAAAAAAAAGATAAATCTCACAAATATACATTGATCTTTTAATAAGCACTAGATTTTAAGAAACACAGCTCTATGAAATAATGCTTAGTAATATGATACTATAAAATGTTTTCTTGATAAGTCATATTGAAAAGAAATGGGTTTAAAATGTACACAATAACTGTGTAGATCATGTTAGAAAAGGCAGCAGGTTTATACAACAGTGCAGCAGCTGGTCTCACGCTCAGCTCTTACTTAAATTCAACCAGCTTCAAAAAGTTTGCCTCACAGGCATTATAGTATAAACAGTATTTTGTGTATATTGTTATCTACTTCTGTTGATTTCTGTTGTTCTTTAGTCTCAAGTCTTTGTCTCGTCTCCTTTCTCTCCTGCAGTTTTTCACTCCACTGACAGCGGAGGCTCCAGGAGGAGCTCCCAAGACTCCTGCCAGGGCCTGTCTGACTCAGGATCAGCCGAAGAGGTGGAGGAGTGCGAACTAAAAGGTAGAGAGAGGGAATGAGGGATCACCAGGAGGAGAAATGTGTATCATTAGTTTTAGTTCAGTCGAGTATCACAGTAACAGATCAGTATGACCAAACATTCTCACTCTATTTGACTGCATGTTTTATGTTGTCAGCTTATCCAGCATCATTTTACTCAACAGTTTATCTAACTACATGAACACATTTGTTTCTGTTCCTGTCATAATTCATAACATCACCATAACATCACCACACCATCTTCATATTTCACTGAGCATGTCATATTTATCATGGACCATAAGCATGTAGGTCTGAGGTACAAAACTCAGGCTGGTAGTGTTTGTAGGGTAGGATGATTTTATTCGTGTTGCTAATAATACAGACATTACATTCATGAGCTTGCATTTTTAGGATTTACTGTAAATGGTTATCTAATTTTAAAGGGTGTGGTTGGTGTCGGAAAGCTTCTGTTTATCTGGGCTGCAATTTTGAAATGTGAAACTTAGTTAGGACAGTAGATGTCAAATGCTGTGTTGTTTGACTAAAGCAATCATGAGATTAATCACTAACGTACAGAAATATTGGTATGGAACATGAAAAGCTTTGATACTATTAACATAGGTTGTGGCACTCTATGTGTGCATGTTAATGGGTTGTACAATATATTTGTGTTAACATGTTTCACTGTGTTTGTGTGTAACTACACTATCTTGGAGCTATATAACTGCACGACTTCCACATGTCTGGTATCAGTGCAGTGTGTGCTGTTATCATACCTGTGGTGATGGTTGTGCTCAGTGTTAGTTTCTGTCTCTCAGATGGCTGTGAGGGTCAGTCCCTGCTGGTGGTATCTCAGAACGGCCTCTCCCTGTCACTCGCCTCCCTCTTCTCAGGTATCTGCAGGCCGGATGTATGGGCGAGACTCCACAGGCTGTGTATTGTGGTGGTGCTCCTCTGAGAGGAAGCTGACGGCTCCACTCCAAATCGAGGATTTCTGTCTTTGATCCCACCTGCTAAAATTGATGGTGCTGCAGCCTTAACTATAACAAGTTACTATATGCTTTATCAATCAATCCGGTCTTTATTTATATAGAGCTGTTAATCAAATACATTAGACAAAATGTTTCACAAATCAGTTAACATGGACCATAAAAATGAAAAGATGCTTCACCATGGGTTTCGTTCTGATGTTACGTGAATATAAAAGGCATCTACCAGTAGACCTGAGGGTTAGAAGAAGGCTCATAGACATTAAGAAAATCTGATATCCAAGTAGGACCAAGACCGTTAAGAGCTTTATAAGTCAACAAGAGAATTTTAAAATCCATTTTGTGACAAACAGGTAGTCAATATAACGGCTTTATGATTAGTGAATTATGTGCTCATTGCATATTTTGGTCTTCATTCAATCACATTTGATTGTTTCTGTCCAAATCCGTGAAGAAAACTGCTCTTAGTACAGTTAAGTCAACCCTAAAACTTTCTGATTGATTTTATAAGCGTCAAATCATTAAAAACATCTTTTTCACATTAAAATTCTTTTTATAAAATCTCTCTATTGTCACCTTTCACTCTTGTTTTTGCAGTTTTGTTTATACTTGCACAAAGTCATGCAGTACCTTTTTTTTGGAAAGAAGAGGGGGTGTTCAGCTCATCTAATACCCAAACTTCTAAGATGGGAATCAACACCACTGTTAGAACCGATCCTTCAGCGAAATCAATATGAAGTTGCCTATAAAAATGTTCAACTGTTTGTTTGAAAAAGTCACGGTAGCTGTTGTACTCGGTGGCCATATTATCCAGATAAAGTTTATTTCAGTATGCTGCAGAAAATCTTGTAAAGTCAGGTGCGGAACTCCATAAATGTTCAGTTTGGAGTCGAGCCAGCTGCCTCCTCACCTCAGTTGAACTGTGTGCTTAGCTGTTTGTGCTGGTGCTTGTTACTCAGTGTGCCAGGGTTTTGGTGGTGTGGGAGGACAAATGTGCCCGTACATGTTTGGTTTTATCGAGGCTCAAGAGCGAAGACGAGTGAGTTAACAAGTGGTATCCTGTGGCGTCTAACTACAGTTTATTCACTCATTCATTTCATCTACTGTATATATTCCACTATTCATTATCTCCAACACAGTCCCGTGAGAACTGAGGTGTGATTGCTGTCACGTACACATTCCGGTGCCAGTTGTCCCTCTGGATTCTGTTTTTTGTGATCACTTATAAGGCCCGACATAGCTCGGGATTTTGGCTGTGGTAGTGTTGCGATACTGACTTTGTTAAATGATGCATTTTTCATTTATATTGGGCTGTTTGCTGACATTATCTGTGGATGCTGCTGCCTGGCCTGATATCGCCAGATGATCAACACTTAATTGCATCTCTTTACCAAAATAACTTCAATGAAATTCTTTAACCTAATCATAACCAAAAAGATCTGAATCTGAATTAATCTTGCCTCACGCCAGTGTGATTAAATATTCCTCCTAATCTCACCCAGCCTCTGTGTTGCAATTGCACCTCACTTCTCTGGACACAGAATTACCAAAGGTCAATCTGTGTCTTGTGCTTTTACAAATAAGGCCAAAGAAATCAGACGTACTGTGATTGTAGTCAGATGACCTTCATGCACTACTGGGCCATTCTGACTAGTCTTTATGTAACAGTAACCTCATTTTACATCTTTTGATTGATCATTCCAATATAAAGTATTTCTGTACCTAAACAACAAAAGCCATCTGTTGCTTCCTGCTGCTGGCTGACTTGCTTCGTACCTCTGCTGCTCTGTAGCAACTTTTGCTATCCAGACGGACTCTGAAGCGAACCAGTGTCTTGCGTGAACAAATAAGAATGTTGAACCTCTTTCAGAATGAATCTTTTATGCTGATAGAAGAGTTCATTCTCCTGCCAAACCTGCACTGCTTGAAGTCTTGTGCTGTTATGGTAGTATTGCTTCTCCTGTAGATGTTGTTTGTGAAGTGTTATTGCTACTCTCCCGCTGAGTCTCTTTGGCTTTCCTGAATGCAGCCTGCTACATTATGCTTCAGTTCAATTAGAAGTGTGACTTTTGGTTTTTCAGGGAATTTCAGTTAGCTGTTTTTCAAGGGATATTGTCTTCCTGGATTTGTCTTACTTTTGTATCCCTGATCACATCTCTCTCAAATAACTTCATCTCACAGCATTGAATGCTGCTTAGCTGTAGCAAATTGAGCTATTTCTCTTGTGCTGGTATTTAACACTAGCTGTTTGCTGGTACTTTTTTTGTCAAGTCATCAATCATGTGTTGACTCTTATTCACTATACAAATCAGAACATTTGGATTTTATTGCATAGTTGCTAATCATCCCTTTGCCTCTGTGGCTGGTGGATAAAAAAGGTTTTCTTATGCTCGTGGCTGTCTGCTCCTTAGTGTTCAGTTCTCTATATTATTTTACTGTTGTTGCCCTCTAGATGCAGACATAAAGCGCAGTGTGAGCTCCAGCAGCCAGTCTTTTCTCAGCTCAGAGTCCATGTACCGGTAAGTAACACAGACATTTAATGCTTTCTGCTGATATTTTTATGCTTCTCTGTCAGAGGCTTTATGTTTTCAGGTTGTCTCTCTGTCTGTCTTATTCTCATGGATGTGATATTTCAGGAACGCCTTGGGAATTTCTTCGCATTAGATATATATATATATAGATATATATATATCTGTCTGGGACTCAAGGATGAGTTGATTAGATTTTGGTGGTCACATGTCAAGGCCACTGTGACCTCACATTCATCCCAATCTTGTGAACGGCTTATCTTAGTAATGATGTGACAAAGCTCTCTGTCACTCCTCTGTAAAAATAGTTTCAATGTGAAGACATGTTTCTCCCTAGAATTGTACCCATCAGTATAGTAACTTCCATTTTGCCCCACCCAAATACACTATTTTTTAATTAAATTCTTTCACAGTTTTCGCTACATATTATAAGGATCTGGCCTGACACGCATGTAAAATGCAGCTTGACAGGTTGGCATAAAACTGAAGTAGTAATTTGTTAAGAATCTAAATAACTGTTACTTAAATGAATCCCATCAAAAATTGCTCACTGGTAAAAAAAAAATTCCCAAGACCTTCCCCCAGGGACTTTTCCAATTTTAGTGGTAATATGAACCATGCTGAGGATTTTACTGTGTGTCAGCTCTGTGTATTTGTTGACAGCAGAAAAAGTTAGTTTAAAAATGGTATTTTTTATAATCTGTTGTCTCCTCTGTGTTGTCAGCTCTCCATCCTTCCTGCAGTCTAACTCTGCTGAGTCAGTAGCGATGGGCTTGCTCAGGCAGTTTGAGGGCATGCAGCTTCCGGCAGCCTCAGAGCTCGACTGGCTGGTCCCAGAACATGACGCTCCACAGAAGGTACAACATCTTGCTTACATACTGTTTACTACTTAGCAGAATTCAGTTCTTCACAAGAGGCACTCAACATGCCAAAGCTAATATAAGTTTGAAAAAAACTTGACTTGCACTATGTAACACTTTTGTTAAACATAGTTGCTGTGATTCACACACATTAGGAGAACAAATTTAATCTCCTCTTTGTTGTTTCTCAGCTGCTGCCCATGCCTGACTCTCTGCCGATCTCACCTGACGACGGTGAACATGCAGACATCTACAAGCTGAGGATTCGAGTCCGTGGCAACCTGGAGTGGGCGCCGCCCCGACCTCAGATCATCTTCAACATTCATCCTGCCCCCAAGTGAGTCCACACCAGGCATCACCGTCCCTCACTGATGTTCTTGCTTTATTTTTGTTCTTTATTTTGTTCATCTGTTTTTGTTTTTATCTGCCATTCACATCTTGTTGTTTGCTGTGGCATTCTGCTTTCTGATTTTGCCACCATGTCAAATGCAGCTTAAAAAAAGGAAGCCTTCCAAATAGGCACAGGGAGAACACCTTCCTTTAAATAATGGAAACGTATATATTTTTTGTTGCTTATATTGAACTAGTCAGCAAGAACACACACAGACTAAAAGACCAACATAAGTGACTGTAATCTGACATGTTTTAAGATGAAGCTTTTCTGGTAAATTGCTTTCAACTGTTCTTGGTGGTGTTTGTGCTTTTACCATAAAAGTGTTGACGTTCACAAATATCAATCTAATTGGCCTTTAAACCCATTAGCTATTTCCATATTTATAGTGTATATTAGGTTTTATTGCTGTTAATAAAGTTTAGCCTACTGTCCTCACTCTGTCCTACAAAATGTTTTACACATTGTCTTTCTGTCAGGAGGAAGATAATTGTGGCTAAACAAAACTACCGCTGTGCTGGCTGTGGCACCCGCATTGACCCAGGTATGAGCAGAAAACCCAGAAATACTTCTGTAGAACCAGCAGTGATGAAAATGTTTATTTTTCTTGTTCTTGAAATGTTTGTGAGACATTTAAGTTGCATACATTTGAAAATGGTCCCACCAGTCACAACTCTGAGTGCCCACTTACATTTACACTTGTACAGTTTCTTGTTTTTATTTTAATTTCATGAACAGAAGTGCAACTCAAAGTCTTTTTAGAACTGGTGTAAAACTTTTTATTTTCCATTGATACTTCCCTTTATCAGTAGAAAGGCTATTTAGAGACACTTCCACTTACAGTCTCAAACACAGTGTCCATTGCAAATTCTACCTTGTTTGTATTTCTGTTTTCTCATCCCACCCCAGACTATATTAAGCGACTACGTTACTGTGAATACCTTGGCCGTTACTTCTGCCAGTGCTGCCATGAGAATGCACAGGCGGTGGTTCCTGGTCGAGTGCTGAGGAAGTGGGACTTCAGCAAGTACTATGTCAGCAACTTTTCCCGGGACCTGCTGAGCAAGATCGCTGGAGACCCTCTGTTCAACCCTCATGACATCAACAGTGGCCTGTACAAGAAGATCAAAGCTCTGGAGGCTGTCAGGGTGAGCACAGGCCTGGCAGCGAGATGGAAAACTAGGCATTAACCAGATGGTTACAGATTTTATCTAATTATTTTTACCAGTAAGTGTGGTGGAATTGCCACCATAATAACCAGTTTCAATTCTGTTTATAGATTAGCTTATAAAATGGTGTAATGTAAACAGCGACTGTTAATCATTTGCTTAAAGTACTACGGTTATCAGGAAGGGAAAGCAGAATGAATAGAGCCATTCATGTCACTGACAGCTACCATAAAGATGATGCTAATAAAAAGGAACTTGGCTTCTAAACGTGTGTTAGTTGCTGCTCGGTGGCCAACAGCCGTACAAGAATGTCTCCAACACACCACCTGAAGTATTTTTAAATGGCAAACCTTCCAAAGCAGTGACGTGAGAACCGTGTTCTTTGTACTTTCGGTTATACAATATACCGCTGCTATGTAGTCTATGTGTTTTTATAAAGGCATCAAAATTATTTTCAATAGTGTGATCAAGTGATGGTAGGTAGGTAGAACTTTATTGATCCCACAGTGGGGAAATTCCAGTGCTCCAGCAGCAGTAAAGGACAAAACAACATGACACCATAAGAGTAAACACCCCACACATATCGTGAGAAAACAAGATCCAGGTACCCGAAAAACCAAACAAAAATATAGTATTTCAGAGACAATCAAGAACAAGAATAGACCTCCCACAATTTGTCTCTGAGACACAAGTCTGACATGATGTGATTAAGAGCTAAATAAAAATTAACCTCTTTTAATGGATTAAAAAAAAAAAAATATATATA
>NW_018127911.1:1999626-2026304 GCF_001952655.1 Monopterus albus | reverse complement strand
AATAGAAAGTGGAGAGATCTGATGCTCAGCTGGCAGAGACTTTAAACATTAAATACTTCAACAGCACAGATGCTGTAAATGGAAAGTGAAGCTGAATGTTCATGCACTTTATGGCTGTATGCTTGTTCTTTGTATGTTGAAGTAACTAGATATTTTTTTCCATTTTGTTGTTTAGGTTTTGAGGGTGCAGCTATTTCACATGAAAACTCTCTTCAAGACCTGTCGCTTTGCTAAAGAGTAAGATGTCTGTCTGTGCATAGTTTTGAGTTTCACTGAAATTTCAGAATCTTTTGTGCACCAAGTCATTTTCCTTGCAAGGACACTTCATCACCAGTGCATCTGTGTGTATGTGTGTCCCTTTAGGGTGCTGGACCAGTTCGACAGCCTGCCAGGTCACCTGACCGAGGATCTTCACCTCTTCTCCCTCAATGACCTCACTGCTGTGCGCAATGGGGAACTGGCTCCTCGAATGAAAGCGCTGCTTAAACTCGGTACCATGCACGTAGCTGGCTGTGTGGTAAGATAATCATCCAGCTACTTTTTGCCCTTTCTTCTAGTATGTAGTGATTAAAACATTTTAATAAAGGTTACTGATCAGATGGAGCAAGAACTGTTACTCAGCTGTTGTATAGTCAAATACCAGGTATTAAAAAAAAAATCTGGGCTTTCTGTCATCTTTGTTTTGATCTTCCCCAGCTGTGCCAGGCGAAGGGCTTTGTGTGTGAGTTTTGCGGCAATGACAAAGACATCATCTTCCCTTTCCAGCTGAACAAGTGCCAGCGCTGCGAAGGTGAGCCCTTTCTGCCAGGCCTGGGTGGCTCAAGAGCCCCCTCTTCCCACTTCTCTGTTCCACTTACCTGGAGAGACTGGAAGATTTTGAAAACTCGTAGGCTGGCAAAGGTCCTTTCTCAAGACAGGAGAGAAGGGGAGGGAGGGGAGGAGGGTTTAGAGCTAGAATTGGATCAGGGGGAAATAGGTGGAGAGCAAGAGGAGTCAAGGGACATGGCAGAAGAGACACAGGAAAGAGGGGGAATATTCCCAGCGTTCACCCCTGAAAAACTGGTAAAAGCTGTCTCCAGGAGTAAAGGAAGTGAGGAAGAGCAGGAGATGACAGGTGGGACAGAGTCAGAGAGGGAGGAAGAGAGAGAGCAGCGAGGAAAGGATCAAGGGGAAGTATATAGAAAAGAGGCAACAAGGAGTAAGGACAGGAGAGATGGACATGCAAGAAGGGAAAAAGTAAACTTCTTTCTAAAAGTTTTTCAAATAGACAGACTAAAGAAGAGCATCTCAAAAGGAGACAGACAGGGTAGCGACAGTGAAACGTGCAGCAGTACGGAGAATCTAGATGAAGTAGTACAAGAGAGGAAAGGACGTTGGACAGTATCAGGGATACCCAATGTAGCAAAGGGTTTCTTGAAAAGAGTGAGTCAAGAGAAAGAGTCTAAAAAAAGATTTTTGGGGAATGTGATGGAAACTGAAGAGGAAGGGAAAGCTAGGTCTGATGCTGAGGAAAGTGATGAAAAGCACAGCAAAGGCAAAACTGAGGCAGCTGAAACAGTAAAGACAGAATCTGAGAAATTTACAGCTACAA
Organism: Monopterus albus; assembly: GCF_001952655.1. Lineage (NCBI taxonomy): Eukaryota > Metazoa > Chordata > Actinopteri > Synbranchiformes > Synbranchidae > Monopterus > Monopterus albus. Next base: position 2,024,713 of record NW_018127911.1, on the reverse strand, counting down.
AACTGCTCAAACCGCAGCAGCTGTCGGCTCTTTTCTCCAGAGACAAAACCAAGGGAGAGGAGGACAAAAGTGGTGGAAAAAGAGAGGTAGATACTGAGCAACAGCCAGCCATCATAACCCGTGCTAAATGGAGAGGTCATAAAACCCACAAAGCCAGGAGAGAAACCAGGGGCAGGAATATGAGGGAAGGAACAGTAAAGGAGAGCGGGACAGAAGGTGGAGAGAGTGCTGAAGTAGATCATACAGGGGAGTCTGAGCAAGAGCAACAAAAGGCTAAGGTGTAATATATTCAAGCTACTAAGGGCATGAAGTACAGTCTCCTGTAAAGAAGTGGAGAACAGGCTCAGAAGTTGCACAGTAAAACAACAATCAGCCAAATCAGAGTGCACTACATAGCTGAACCGTTAACGTTTGGTGGGTCTGGATAAAACAGTAGCTTTATATGTTCAGATATTGACCACTGATTAATGCATCTTTTTATCGGTGTCATGACAGTCATGTTTACAATAACTAGTAAACTAGAGTTACAGTAATTATTAAAAAATAAAGGAGTAGTTTAACTTTTTATGAAACATGCTTATTTATTTTCCTGCAGATAGTTGGTGTGGAACATTTTTTAACACTTAATTTATACTGTGAATGTTAAGTCAAAGCCAGCATCAAGATAACTTAGCTTAGCATAAAGACTGGAAATGGGAGGAAACAACCAGCTTGGTTTTGTTTGAAGTTGATGATATATGCCTACCTGACTGCTTAACATATGTTTGCATTTGCTTAATTTGTGGGAAAAAAACAACCAAATTGTAAAAACTTGTGACCAATTGTAGTTTTGCTGGGGTCATGTGCCAGGCACTTCTTGGCTGGATGCTTCTTCTCAGTAGTAGCCTCATACTTAGCAGACCTGGCTTTCCAAAATGTCAAACTATTGCATTGCATTTCTGCCTCCCTCTTAATCCTTTCAACTGTCTGGTAGTTGAAGTTTCTCATTCTTCGCTTTTGGCACTGAGTTGCTGGCACTATGGTGGTGGTAGTGTTTATTGGCGTTGGTTCTGACATTTGCACAGCTGGTGAAGCGCAGGCATTTTGATAGCTGTTTCTCAGTGGACATCTTTTGGCTCAGGCTCTGGTGGTGGTGGTGTTTCATCAGTGGCTTAGCTTCCTTTCTTTGGCTCTCAGCTCAGCACTGCACCAAGAGCTGGATTGCTGCTACACAGTATTTTGTAAAAGGAGTTCTTTTACTATAGATGTTAACTTGATCCAGAGTGCTGTTTCTTTGATATGTGTTTTGGTTTGGTCCTGAATTTTACTTTGCACATTTGTAACTGCAGTCTGTCACACGTTCCCCTTGAGCTTGTAGAGGTTTTCATTACAACCAAATAATACTTCAGTTGATTTCTTTGATTGGTTCATCCCTTTCTGAGATAGTGTTTCATTCAATTGTTGATTGACTTAGGTTGTGGTGCCTCATCTGATTGTTTTTAAGCGTTTTACTTATATATAATTTGTATTTTGTTGAAGGACATGTAATTGTGCGGGTGTTTATTGTTTGAGAATGAATGTGTTATTTATTCTTTTTAGTTGCTTTTACATTTGCCTGCTATTATTTAAGCTCCATCTTCATGTGAACCTGAAATAAACTATTTTTGAATTTGAGTTTCCTGTCATTTCATCACATTTTCATTAAATTTTTCTTTAGGAAACAAAGGAAAAAAACATTTCAGACAGGGGTTACAGTAACTATCTGTTGAAGCAGATTAGTGGACAGAATGAAGAGTTGCGAAAAAACAAGCTGTGTCAGAACTGGTTTAGGGTGTGGTGAGTGCGTCTATGCTTTTCTCACAGTCCTGCTTCTTGCTGCGTTCTGCCTTGCTGCCTTTACCTTGTGAGCCTTTTATACTCCTCTCCTCACTTTTTTTTGATCAGCTCTGATCGTGATTGGCTGCTCTACTGGGACATTGCATCTCAATGTGGGCAAACTGGTCAGATTAGTTTGGTGTTTGGTTTAGCACATGGGAGCTGCTCTCTGTCAATGGCATGATCTTCTTCTGTTAAGACATTTTTGCTGTAAACGCTTTGAACTTTTAAATTACTGGCACTTGTTTTGCCTTTTTCAGAGTGCCACGCATGCTACCATCGCAGCTGCTTCCAGACAGGTAAAGGCTGCCCTCGGTGTCTGCGGCTGGCGGAGCGGAGAGAGAGGATGGCATGCAAAAACATGGAGGAACAAGAAGATGAGGGAGGTGGGCCTTAGTGTTGGTAAAAGAGGAAACTCAGAGACAAAAGAAGGAAGAGTGCAATGCGACCATGATTGTAGTGACCGACTACCGCTCTGTTCCAGTCCTCTCAGACCTGGGTGACAGTACTCGCTCTGATCCCAACAGACTGCCAGATGTGCAGGTTTTTCCACATCAGGGTGTCAGGACCATGAATTGTCAACTGGAAAGTGGTTACTGTTTTTTCCCAGAAGCCCTTTTCATTCATGCACTTTACTGTGTGACTGCATCCCATTTGAAAAGGAAGCAGACTCATTTTCTTAAAAAAACTAGTGACTTGTGGGTTAAAGATCAGTTCCCTCCTTTTGCTTGGCAGTCATCCAGTTGAGCTTTCCTCAAAAATAAAAAATAGAACTAGTTATATTGTCATTTCTATACAATATGACAGGGTTATCCACAGAATGAAGTTCCTTACATGATTATTTTATTTAATATCTAATATAATGCATAAATGAAAGTTAAAGCCCCTGTTTAATGTTATCAACACAAGTGGTAGTATAAACAAATCATCTGACTAATTCTTTTTGCTCCAAAAATCTGTTTTAAAATGCGTCAACACTTTTCTGTTTTGTGTCAGGGTTTTATTTTTTTGAGTAAAACTTTTTCCGTGTGGCCACAGTTTAGAAGAGTTGTGTGGAAAAAAAAAATCAGTTAAATTGTTTAGTATGAGAGAGGACAAAAGCTGATGCCTTACAGGTATAATTGACACTGGTTACATGTGTGAAGTGGGCCTTTGTTTTCCTGAGGTAAAGTTAATAGAATTAAGTAGATCAGAAAAACAAAAATTTGCTCAGGTTTGCACTATTGTACCCAGGTTTGATATATCTCCTCGCCTACAGTTGCAGCCTGCGGCTTTAACTGACTGCTGACTAAGCTAATGCTTGTTTTTCTCACCTAAAATGCACAACCTATGAACCCAGTGTATTTTTTTTTTTTTTTATGAAAGTAAAAATTTAGATATCTTTTATGACTTGACTGACTTTCAGCCCAGACATTGAACATGAGTGATGTTTAGGTTTTTGTTTTAATTTGAAAACACTCAAGATATTTAATTAACCCTTTCTTAGTCCTGCTCCTTACTGTAATTTTTAAAAACCTGTTTTAGCCACACTTATGTGCCTCTATGCAGATGAACTGACAGTGAAGCTACATTGGAAAGTTTCAGAGTCAGTGTCACAAATGAAATGTTTTAAATGGAACTGCAAATGCTCTGTTTGTGTGGATGTGAATATGAGCGCTTCTGTGTGTGTTGTGCCTACGTATGTGCACACATATCTACCTGCTGTAATGTACATGCGGCCATGCACAAAAGGTTTGCCCCAAATCAGCACTTGCCTGTTTTCTAACATTGTAGGTTTTGGGATAATCTAGAGATTCCTGTTAATTGCACTGATCCTGTCTGGCTTAGTGCGATTTTTTCCAAACCCTTACTGCAGAATGTTCCTGTTTCGTTAATGAAGCTGCTGTCACCTGAATTGCACTACATTGTGATGGCTCTCAACCCAATCAAAGAGATCCACGATTTAATAGACAATTAGGCGTATTTGTAAGTTATCAGATTGCATTAGTCACCCCCATGGACTGAGGTTTTTCCACATTTAACTGAGTTTTATCCTCCAGCAGATCTTACTGATGCAGTGGTTCCCAACCTTTTTGGCTTGTGACCAAAATGTGCTTATTCACCCTTTTGCTAAGAGTAGGATGCAAAGGGTGGTAATCACTCTTATTATTTGCATGTTAAATATGTATCTTGGGCCAGAAACGGGTTAACTTAGCTTAGCTTAGCATAAAGCACCTCTAAAGCTCACACAAAATAAAGTGTACGGCAGTCTATTAGTGTAAATATCTTGTGTTTTGGAATATTTCTTGAATGGGAGCAGTGGGATCTGTACTGGTTAGCCTAACTAGCTACCAGGAAAACTAACAGGCTACGTGTTTAAGATTATAGATATGAGAGTGCTATTGATCTTCTGATCTAAATAAAAAAGCTACTAATGAATTTTTTTCCTAAAAATTGATTATTTAAGCTCTTTATATGAAGAAGTTACTCCACCTTGCAAGCTATTGGTTTATTTTTCTCTTAGATTATTTTATTTCAGGGACCCAAAGGGCAAAGGTACCTGCATCTAAGGAGAATAAAGCAAAAATGATGAAAGTGAGGAGCAGTTAGCCTATTGTTACATAACAAATGCTTTGTTCCTCCTTTCTTGCCTTTTCTATCATTAGGGGACTCCTATTCATCTTGGTATGGAGCCACTGGTCTAGTATACACTTTTTTTAGATTCTTCACCAGTTACAGCTTACTTGTAATTTCCTTTGTTTATTGTGGCTGACTTAGCTTCACCTCAAGTTTCTAAGTAGTGGTCAACAGAGTGTGCTGTGGTAAATAAGATAAAAATTTAATAAATGAAATTCACTCCCCAGTTAATGATAGGAGGTTGTGAGGAAAAACGGATTTGCAACTGACTGTTTATTCTTGGGCTGCCTTTGCCATGGGGCGTTTGAAGAAGGCTTAAAGTGCACTGCAGGTTAAAGTGTATTATTAAAAAGATTATTGTTATTATGATTATCTGTTCTGTAATTGTCAACAATAAAAGACTGGCTAGACTGTTCACATGGATTGTTTTTGTGTGTTAATAGACAAGTCGAGATCATGAAGCTGATTACTAATGCATACAAAACTGAAGCAGGGCTGCAACGAGCAATTTTCAATATGGTTTTTTTTCTTAATAGTTTAGTTTGTAAAACATCAGACAACTACAGAGACTGGGAGGGGACTGGGGGGACAATTGTGATGTATTGTTTGCTAAATTATAGTTGCAACAATGTAATGGCCTCCATGCCCAAATCCTTTATACATTAAAGCTTCAACAATCAACCACTGGCACCATCTACTGGATGTAATCTAACACACTGGAACATTTGTCTATGTGGAAAACCTCAGAGTGACTGTTTTCAGATCAGTATAAACTATTAATGCACAATGACATGATTTGAAGACAGCTGTCAGGGTGATTTTGGATTTGTAGTGTACAGGTTATGGTGAGAGGCGACCCAGTTTACAGCAATGCTGGTGATTTTTAGAAGTGATTAAGGAAACGTGGTTTTTAATGATGTAGCTTTTGAGTCATCTGACAGTTAACATTTGAACAGATAAGTCTTTATTTAGATAAGTTTATTGGTGTATTTTAATACGATCCTCAACCAAATAAGGGAGTTCCCATATCTCAAACTGCAATATTGCAAATGTGTCCGTATAGTTTTGTAGTATTGAAAAGAACTTCATGAGCAATTATCTGCCCTGTAAATTGCAGGACATTTCATCTGGGCAGTACTGTACATAAAGATGGAAACGCACATCGTTACATGAAACTGTTTCCAGGTTATGAGGAACAGGACAGGACTTGTTGATTACACCTCTGGTAACCACTCACCCATTTTATTTTTCAGCACCTCCACCTGTGGGACCTACACTCTGTTCTGTTCTGTTCTCCAGTCCTGTTCAACCATGAGCTTATTTATAGTTTTATGCTGCTTTAAGAAAAGCAGAAGGCTTACAGGCAAACTTAATTTATTACAATTTACAAATGAATGATGTTAACTGGCATTATATTAGTTAAATGTTTACAGCACCTGCAGCTGGACAGTGTGCTGTACAGTACATAAAGACTTTTCTGAAACAGATGTTATTGGTTTAATGTTCATTGTTTAACTATGCAATAGAGCAATTCATAGCCAAAAAAGATCCTAAGCTTACATGTATTAGGTTTAAAGTATATATAACACATTAATATTTTTCTTCTACATGATAAACATTTCGCTTCATTTTAGGGTTGCAGTGGTATCCCAGTTTCACTGTATACCATGGTATGAAAACTAATGGTTATCACATCATGCACATGTGCTTCTAGAGAATGTGAAGGTACGTCACGCAGTGTTGAATGTAGAAATGGGGGCACCATTTTGGGAGGAGGCGCTCTATTTACCTACTACATACATATATACTGTATGTATGTGTACAGTTAGGACTGGTTGATCCAGATGCACCACATGCAAATAATGACCATTGCATAGCAGGAGATGAGCAGTAGATAGATGCGGAAGAGCAGGTAGTCGAGCACATATCCTACATGGCACCACTGGTCCTGCAGCTCATTCTCCTTTTGCAGTGAGATAAGGTGGGTGTGAAGGTCACCCAGGTATTGACATATCTGTTGCAGTTCAGGCAGAGCAACTGTACCTAATACAGGAACAGCAATAGGAAGGAGAAGATTTTAGATTATATAGAACATGTTACATCTGTGATTTCAGCATTCAAACTTATTTAAAAAAAAGTGTTAGAAAAACCTTTTACAATTTGTTTACTATGTGCATCACTAAATTTAAACATGTTGCACCACACAAACAGTTTTTTATAGAGAAATTAGTTGTTAAACATTTACACCCAGTAAATGTCGGCTCTTACTGGCATGGCCAACACTAGTTAGCTAGTATGTGATTGGGCTAGTGTGAAAGTGAAAAGGGATTCATTGGACTTGCTTTTATGAAAATGCTGTTTAATAATGATGAAAATTGGGAGTATTTCATAAAAACATGATATACATTAAATTACAGTCTTATACCAATATTTGGTTTACGTTAGACTGAGCAACCAAATTACAGCAGTCAGTTTGAATCAATAATTTAAACTGATATTAGAGTTTTAATTATAATTTTATAATTCTAAATGATAAACTATAGAAATAGAGAAAAGAAAAAGAAGATTTCCAGCTAGTTTAGGTTAGTGTTATATTTAGCTTGACTTGTGATAGATGAGATCCATCTCTGACATATATTACATAGATCTTTAAGTCTTTTTATTCTTTTTTTCATTTTTTTAAAATTGCCTTTACTCTTTCAAAATGAGATCACTCGGAGCTCCAAGTGGTTGAGGGGAGTCTGTTTGAATACCTTTGTTGCTGGCTGGGCACTGGACAGGTGTCTGACTGACTGGCTGGATGATGCATGGGCCTGAGCTGCCATTTGAGCTTTTAGGTTTGTCTCTCTCTGGTATAGAAGGATGCTGGATGACCTCTGGCCAGCGGTAGCAGATGAGGCTGGCTATGTATTTGAGGATAACCACCCTCACCCATTTTGGAACCTCTTGATATTTCATGGAGCTGTGATGGAGGACATTGGTGATGACAACCGTCTCTAGTAGACTGATGACCATGAGGGCCAGACACACAGAGAAATAGATACCTGGATGGAAGGACATATATTTATGAGAGATTGATACTCATATTTTGAGCTTACAAAACTCACCCTCAAGACTCTTCTGTATCGGAATATAATTGTAATATTTTCTCACACAAAAAAGTTTATATGGTTTTTAATATATGTGTTAGTGGACCACAGATCATAGTGCACAAATCTCTTTATTTGTGCAGTTATGAAACAACTGTTTTAATCAAATGTACTGCATCAGAAATACACTAGTAAGGGATATAAAGTATGTGTTTGTCTTTGTGATGGAACATGTGCACTGATGTATGCACAAAATTATGAAATTGCAGAGTGTCTTATAGTATTTGCAGTGTACCATGTCAGACCTAGTGTTGCAAAATGTTAACTGTTTTTAGCAGTCCTTCACAAAACAAATACATTTAGGGTTTGCCTTATTTCTTATTTTCACTGGGACAATCTCAAGGAGAAGTGTGATCACAGGACTTAAGTAAGTTTATTCATTTATTTATTTTAATTTAAATACAATCTAGAAACAAGACCCCATATGGAGTTAATTGCATGATTTCTAAAATTGTTGTGAGGCGTTTTAATGTAACTACATTTTAAACTACAAGATTTAAAATATGTTTTCAAGCCTATAACTTTGTAGCTCCCAGCATCATCTTTACAAAAACACCACACATTAACATCTCATTAAATATGTCATTGCTTGGGTAATGAGAATTTTGGAATTGAACTATTTTGTTATTGATTTAGAGATTGCAAGAAGAACCCTGAGAAATGTCAACCTGATTTATTTTTCTGACCATTGTCAGAAAACAGATACTGTAACTTAAATCACCCCTTTCAAATTACACACATTCATTTGATCAAATTGTTAAACTGAGAACTGATCAATGCAGCTTTAGGGTTGTGGGGTGTAGTTACTGTATATTTATGCCATGGATTATCATGATGCTGGTGATGGTGGAATCTATAACCCAGGCTAAGTGTTGTTTTTCAGGATATCTCCTCTAACCTATGATGGGTGTGCCGTTTGCTGTGCTGGGCAGCAGGTCATTCATGATGAGCAGAAACACTGTGTAGCCCAGGATCAGGGTCATCTTGAAGGAGGCACGGTCCACACTGTGGGGCGGCAGGTAGAATGACAGGATGTCAATGAGCATGAGGAAGGAGCTGGGGATGAGCAGGTTGACCACGTAGAGCACTGGACGCCGCTTTATGACCACCTAGGCAACAAGAAAGGCGCTTACAGTTTAATTGTATCTTTGTGGATATGTAATCCTTTGTCATCAGAAACTGAAAAAGGATTCTTAAAAAGTATCTGAAGAGTTTTACCAACTTTACCGTATAGGTCATCAGTAAGCTTTATGTAAAAAGTGAATAAATGAAAAAATCTATTTTGCTGACTTGGGTTCAGTGGAAGCAGTGAGTTGTACACACTTTGTAAGAAAGCACAAAAGCTGATGTGTGATTGCTGTTGCTTTATTGTCTAAAAGCCTGATGTCTTATCTATGGCTGTTATGTTTGCAGACACAACAGTAAACTGGATTCCCTCACCCAGAAGGTGATGATGTCCCACTCATCAATTCCAAACTGAAGGATGGAGGTCTCTCCCAGTATGTCCACCACCTCCCACTCTCCACTGGCTTCCAGGTAGCGCTTTGAGTTTAGAGACATCTCTTTAAAGGTCACGGCTGGACTGACCCTCACATCTCTTACTGTGGAACAGTGCGAGAGGAAAACCTGGCCAGACAGTTCTATAGTACAGTATAAAATGACCTAAATAAATGCATTAGCTCAACACTAAGTTAGCCAGATTGATCTCATAACAAATTATATATTGCTTATTATTAAGTTAGTTTTATTAACTAGCTTTTTGTGGATATGTTCTTTGGTTTGATTTGTGGTAACTATTTTGGCCGAGCACCTGAGTTCAATTTTTTCCTGGACATACCTTCACTATACTATACATTTATTTTTATTCCCTTCAAAAGATCCCAAAAATGTAATATGCTGCGGCTGTATTTTCGGACCTGTATTGAGCCAGCTTTACTGTTATGTAGGTTCTGTTTGTCAATAAGATGCCTGCGACTGGTTGAGTTTATGTGGGACTGTCTATGTGTGAAGCCTCTTCTTACTGGTGTGCATGTAGGAGCCAAATGTAAATGTGCAGTTCTGCACATCAAAAGGAAAACTGAAGATTTCCAGGTTGCAGGATGACACGAGCCGCAGCATCCTGTCCCAGCGGATGCGACCTGTGTAGTTGACATACACGTAAGGACACGCCTGGGAAACATCATCATCCACACTGGAAGGGTTGGGGGTGGAAGAGCCACCATGAAGTAAAAGAAATAAACAGAAAAGCACATTGAGATGATATTTAAATGAGCCTCGTAGGGACAGAAAAGCACAAGGTAAAATCAGTTCATCAAATGAAACCTCCTATAGTGCTTATGGGATTCATTGTTCACTGCTGGTAAGTTGGTGTGAGGCATGAACCAGTAGCACTAGTATTTTCTCTGTTTGGGATGTGCTCTCAAATCTCTCTGGCATTTTACAGGATGTAAACAGGCAGAATGTCTCAGGACAATGACCACTGTGCAATGAGCCATTTAGTTTGTGTTTACTAGACCCTCAGAGAACTTACAACTCATACACGATGATGTCTGGAGACCAGAGCTGCCTCACAGGGAGAGAAATCCTACTGACACCATTGCACTCATCAGGGTCCCAAACCAGGAACTCATGATGCCAGTACTGCAGTGAATTAATCAGAAACCATGCAGTTAAATATTTAACGTAAAACATCTGCTTGCCTGTCATTTTATAATTCACCATTTGTTCCTGCATGCACTGTTGGGAAGGTTACTTTTCAAATGTAATAGGTTACTAGTTACTAGTTACCCTCTTAAAAATGTAGTAATGTAACAATTTTAATTACTTAGATGTAACTTATTACTTTTAATTACTTTTAGATTACTTTTCAAAAAAAAAATTAGACCTGGCAATAAAGCTGAAAAGTCCTAACATAAATTTAAACCAGGCAGTGTAAACCTCACAACAGTAGTTGACACCTATTACTGGCAAACTTATAGTAAAGGTTCTTCAACATAACTTCACTTAGAAAATATATTATTGTTGAAACATGTAGCCTACTGAACAGGCACCAGGTAAAGCCCTTTTTCTGATTTCAGAAGGAAAATACTGTTGAATTTGACCTTTATTTGACATTTATTTATTTATTTACAGTAATTAGTTACATGCTACTCCCCAACTCTGCCTGCAGGTACAGATAAATTGCACACGAGCAGATTACATTACATTATTTTGTATTTTCACGTTACACTACTTACCAGTCTCAGCCACAGGAAAGTGGTGAGTATCTGGGTCTTCTCATTCTAAAATACAGTAAATAACAGGTAAGCCTTATATGAGGCTGGGTACTGGATCTCAAACATCTGGTGATCTCTATTACGTTTCCTGACATTTTCTCTCTCAGCACTTCTTCAGCCTAGATTTAAGTGTGTTTGGTATTTTTTGCAGACCATTAATTGACAAACTCACCACCCCCAGGACAGCATACAGGGTAAAGGAGATGTTGGTTATGGTGGGATTGCTGAGGTTCACTGCTGGTCTGAAGGCCTGTAGGTCAAACACAGCCTGCAAGGACTCATATGTCGGCCCGCTGTGGCCTTCTTTACACGTCAGTTTACTGTAACATAGAGACGCTGACAGGAGACGGTGAAGTTGTTACAGAAAATTAACCTTAATTGCACTTCTTGCACTTCCCCATTATCAGTGATTTTGAGAAACTAAGAGCTGTTTTATAAATATAATACCTTATACAACCATTACTTTGCTTACAAATTGTTCAAATGGAACTAAACCACACTGACATATTTGCTAAATGAGTTCAGAACAATGATTGTATATTTAAAACACAAAATGCCTAAACGCCAGATACACTCAGTAGTATTATGATCCTCCATATCATTTAGAGTAGCAAAAATGCTGTTTTGATTGCAGAGAGGTCATCCTTTAATTACTTGAACAACCATCCATCCATTATCTATACTGCTTATCCTCAGGAGGGTCACGGGGGTTGTCGGCCATCTGGTTGGCCGACAATCAGGGTGCACCCTGGACAGGTCGCCAAGGCTGTCACAGAGCTGACCCTTAGAGACAGATAACCACACACACCCACAATCGCTCTTAGCAGCTTAGATTGATTGAGTTGAACTATAAATTGCCCATTGGAGTGATTGTGGGTGTGTGTTACTTGAACTTGTTTCTTAAAAATATAGTTTTTACAAAAACTGCTTAAATAAGCAGGAAAATTCCTTCATTTTTAATTCAAAAACGGAAATATGATGGTTTGATAAATTATAAGATGAAGTTTAGTCTTTGTCTATTGTCATACACAATGTGAGCGAGCTAATATTTACCTGGACAAAAGAAAAAGACAGTGTCATCACACTGAAAAGATAATTTAAAGGATTAACTAATACAATCATTTTTTGCTAAAATAATAACAGCACTGCTTATTAATATGTTAAACATTAATGCAGCATTAGGATAAAGAGGAACTTTTCTGATGTAGAGTTAAACATGCTTCAGTCTGGAAAATACACAACTGCAAACAAGTAGCAAACAAAAGTATGTTATTACCTGAAATTAAGAGTAAACCTGAGATGATACTGATAATCTGCTGAGATGGACACATGCTGGGTGTTTCTCATGAACCAGATATCCTCCACAAGTAGTGATCTGTAGACAAATGAAAGCTCCTACTGGCAGTGTGCGTGCACAGATGCTTGTTTTTATCCCCCTACCGGACATTGTAATTCTCTAGAGACTTACTCCAAACTATAATCTTAAATAAGAACTAAAAACTAAAAACCATGACATAATTTTGGTAGTTTGTCTTGGAGAAACCAATCTTTTGTACCCCAATGTTGGAATTGTCTACATAGGAGATGAACACTAAAGCAAGTATTCACACACACACACACATACAATCCAATAACAGACTCACTACAAATACATCACCAAAGTAAAAACAAAAATATATGTGCATTTCTTTTTTACATAAACTTCATGTAAAACAAAAAGATATTTTAAAACTTACACTGCAAACTGTTTCACAGACAAGACATTTATGCTCTTGAGCACATTCAATCCTGGTGAACAGATATATGAGTAGATATCTGATATATGAACAGAGCTATAAACCATAAAACTATGGTACAGTATGTGCAGATATAAACACACAGGACAACATAAGATGTGTTGTTCCACACCTTCAGTAACCACTCAGCCATTTTATTTTTCCACAGCTCCACCTATGGGAGTAACAACCATGCACTTGTTTTTGGTTTTGCACTGAGTTAGAAACCTGCAATTCACTGTTACAACACAACTTTAAGGGAAGCAACATAAAAACAGATGGGTATGACAAAAGAAAGTAATTAATTGGAGGACTGATTGTTTCATAGGCTTACAAATAACAAAAGTAACAAACTACACAAAGAAATCAACAATATAAAAAAGACAAACAGACAACTCCTAACCCAACCAGAGTTTTTAGAAGGTCCAACCTACCTTGTTCTAAAGAAGATGAATGGGAAATAAAATCTATTTTAACTGAACTTCCTACAGCTTGCCTATTCAAATGAAAGCATATTTAAAGCAGCCCTGCTGCTCCTGATAACTTCAAAATGCTCTTAGATACCCTCCTTTGAGTGGTTAGGAGGCTCACATGAATCTAGGATCATTTATAAGAACATTTTCAGCTAAGATGCTGCTGGGAAACATCAAGGTTTATATACTGTATATACCAACAAGCTCCTGGACTTGATTCAGTTATAAACAAATAGAAAAACTCCTAAAAACACAATAACAGAGTTGTCCTGACTACCAGAAACCCCCAAGCTGTTTGCTGAAGTATGCATATATTATTAGCAGGAATTTCAAGATCAGTGCCCAAAAGCAAAACCATAAAAGAAATTGTTTTTAAAAAGCAAAAGAAAATGACCCTAAAAATCATTCAAACATTTAAATTACTAGTGAAAGGAGGCCACTTCAGTGGACATGTGTGATGTAATATATAACTTTACAGCAGTTTAACCACCCCTCAGGTTGTTTAATCTATACCTATAATATTCAACAAAATGGCAGTGCAACAATGTTAGATGATATTCACAAAATCCTCCAAACTCTGTTTTTAAAACAAAAACAGCATCAAGGTGATTTGATTGACTGAGACCAGATAATTATGATCGTAAAGAAGCTGACTGATATGAAGAGGATGTAGACGATAAACAGCAGGCGGTCTATGACCAAACCGACCTGGGCCCAGTCCTCTAAGGTCTGGTTTTCACCCAGCAGCTGGTCCACCTGAAGGCGGAGGGCCTGCAGGTCCTTGCCTAGGCTCCTAAGTTCCTCCAGGGCCTTGTCCTCATCCAGCAGTCCTTTCTCCTCTGGAGCTTTGCTGTCCTCTGCCACCAGAGAGGAGATTTTCATTTCTGTTGGAGAGTAGACATGGGAGGTGGTGATGGCAGCTCTGACTCTATATATTGACTAATGAAAAAAAATTCTGTAGCTCATAATCCACATGACTGCAAGAATATCTTTCTCCACATAAAGTCATACTCCAGGTCTGGCATTTTACCTTGTGTGTTGGGATTTTGGATGACTGTGCCTTCCAGATCCCTGGGCTTTGGAGAAAGGCAGACCAGTCGGCCTAGGATGTGAAGAACACACACTGTGATCCAGCAAGGAACTGGACAGCAGAGAGCGGAGCCACACAGCAGGTTGGTAATGAGGACAGTCTCCAGTAGACTGGCCACCATCAGAGCCAGGCACAGAGACAGAAACACATCTGGGAAAATAATGATGTTTTTAAGAAATCTGCTTCATAGACAAATGACATTGAGATACAGTATGCAGGCTGTAAATTCAAATAAAAGAGTTGAAAGAAAACACTCCATAGAGGTAGGGGCACTGCAGACCTTTGTTCCTACAAGTGACCCCTTTCACATAGACATAATCATTTGATCCACTGATAATAGAAAAATATTGATTACAGCAGCTTTAGAGGACATCAGTGTTTAAGGGCCAATAAAACAAGCAGGGATACTAAACATGAGCCAAGAGCAACTGGATCAGTTAAAAATGAAGCCAGTAAATTCTATTAATAGTAACATTTTTAAAAAGCAAAGTTTAAAAAAGGTAAGTATTTTCTTTTTTTTTAAAGTATTGAGAGTTTTTAAGTCTTTTGTAGTCCATTAGGACACTTCTGGTTGATGGCTTTGAAATGTTTAGTGCATCTTGACATCTTCTGACATGGGCTCTCTTTTATTTGGGCTTATGCTCATATTAAAACCTCATATAAACATCAGCCATTCCAAAAAGCACTTAAGACTAAATCAAATTTAAAATTTCACAGAAAAGCCTAGACAGGATAACATAAACTCACTTTCTTTGTACCTGCTCTGCAATGCATAGAATGACATCAGGAAATGGTTGGACTGTGACAGATTTTTATTTCTTTATTTAGCTAGCATGTGCTCGATGTCTTTAATCTATTTTATACAGTATGATTCTTTTCGGACAATCTTCTTTTTCCGAGACCGGAAGCCAACATAACATTTACACAGTGACAATGTCATTTAGCTGGGTCAGCAACAGTACAGGCTATGTAATAGTACTTTGTGCAACAGTCTCAGTGGCTACTAGCATAATAAAGATATTGTCAACTGACTTATGAGAGGTATAGTGTTTCCAGTGACAGGCAACAGGTTGTTCATGAGGAGCAGGAAGACAGTGTAGCCCAGGATGAGGGTCATCTTGAAGGCGGACCGGTCGACACTTTTGGGAGGCAACAGGAAGCTGAACAGGTCCACTGTAATGAGAAAGCTACTGGGGAGCAGGAGGTTCACCACATACATGGTGGACTGACGCCTCACTGACACCTGCAGGAGAGTTGACATATAAACAGTAGCAGGAAAGTTGATATACTACGATTTGAGAAAAAGATTTTTACATTAACATTAATCTCCGATGAAGTATATGATCACAGTTTTATGGCAAAATATAAAGCAATTTGTGCAACTTGCAAAAGTGCCATTTTCTCCATTTTAAAAAGTTTTACTATGCCCAAAATGCTTGAAAAATGTGTCTTGGCAAAATATAATTTAGGGATTATAAAGATGTTTTTTGCACTGCTTCTCAAAAGAATCCTCTTGCTGTCTCTTCCTCTCGGTGTTCCTGTTGTGTGAATAAATGAAACAGCACAAGAAGGGATTGTAAACTGTTACAATATACAGTATGTAGTAAAGTACACAATATCTCCTTACAAAGTATCGAAGCTCTTGGTTCAGTTCACCTTCCCCATCTTCTCGTTCGTATTTATCCAGTGTGATTCCAACTAGTTCCCACTCACCCATAGTTGTCATTGACTGTTTGGAGTTTGTTAATGTTTTCTCCACAGGTGTAAAGTTGGTAAGTTTGACAGCATCCACTGAAAGCACAATAGAACATAGTCAAAACGTTTGTAAGAATTAATCCAATTATAAATACATTATTACAACTATACCTATGTCCACCATTCACTTTACAGAAATAGCATTAAAAAAGTGCAAAATAAAGAAAAAAGAATGATTTCTACTCACTACGATGTAAGTACGAGGTGAAGGTTAAAGTGCAGGTCTGGGTGTCAAATGGAAATGTGTAGATGTCAAGCCTGCAGGAGCTGACCACTTTAACAGGCTGTGGGTCAAAAATGGTGCCGTCAGAGAACACGTAGGTGTATGGGACAAATGGAGCTGTGTTCTTCTCCATACTGCAGGATGACAAAAGACATAAACCCCAGTAACTATGACTGATTATATGCTTTCTCTTTTTTTAAAGTTACTTTTTGGGCATTTTGCCTTCATTATTTTTAGTGGGTTAAGTGCGTCACAGAGATGCAGGCAGGACCTGCAACATAGATCTGAAGCCGGATATCGCACACACACTGTGTTTGCATATATGGTGCACCGCACCATAACGGTTCAGCTATCGAGGAACACCCAGTATGCTTTCTCTTTATATACAGTATATTCTGCTCATGAATTTTGAGTTTAGTCATAAGAGATGACAGAATTTGATATGATTAAGGATTAATAAAGTCTTCTGTGAAGCTATCTGTAATTACAGTATGCAGAGTAGATGGTACTTACAATTCAACGATGACCACATCTGGTACCCAGAGCTCTTTTCGTGGGATGGTAATATAGTCAGAGCCACACTGTTCTGGTGTCCATCTGATAAACTCATTGTTCCATAACTATGACACAAATCATACAGATACAACAACATAAAAATATGGTTTTTACTTGGTGTCTAGTGGCCATATTGGGTTTTGTTACTCATCAGCACCAGTATTGTCTTCTTTTCAACTGAAAATGATCTGTTTGTTCATTAGTAGGGTAAACAGTCTGGTAATTAAGATTCCTGTTGCCAGCTCAAAGTAGGATCGACCCACCAGGCTGCACTGTGACCCAAACTGACTTCTGTCTTTCTGATTCTCAAGCCCGGATCGCGATGATAAATTTTACTATTACAAGTGAACTAAAAGTTGAATGTAAATTAAAAACTTACTACATTTAGCCAGATATATGTTGTCAGAATTTGGGACTTTTCATTCTAAAAGAGAGAGAGAGAGAGAGAGAGAGAGAGAGAGAGAGAGAGAGAACATTTTCCATATGCATTTCTCCTTTACAGACATTTTCTTGTATAGAAAGTTGTTTTGACCACATAGAGACTCATAAAGGTGACCAGCTGAACCACAGTAAAATTGTCTGCAAAATAAGAGAAGGCTCTTGAACTTTAAAAATAAAATTACCCAGTGATTCTAAAGTTGACATCCTGTAGCCATGTTACTTAATAGTTAATAGTTAATGTTGTGCCCCTTACCACCCCTAAAATGCCAAACAGTGTGAAATCAACAGTGACCGAGGTAGCGGTTGATGTATTCATCACAGGTCGAA
The DNA here is from genome assembly GCF_001952655.1 of Monopterus albus. Taxonomy (NCBI): domain Eukaryota; kingdom Metazoa; phylum Chordata; class Actinopteri; order Synbranchiformes; family Synbranchidae; genus Monopterus; species Monopterus albus. The sequence continues at coordinate 2,007,180 of NW_018127911.1, read as the reverse complement.
CAGAACCTATGCTGAAGACTGGTTTGAGAGCCTCCAACAGGGAAACCGGGTTGGGTTGAGTACAGTTCATCATGATGGAACTGGAATTGCATGGAGCTGTAGAATAAAGAAGAAATGTGCTATTATTATTGTTAAAGGAGACCTGACATTGGCTGCACCTGCAGCAAATAAAAGCTGTTTCCCAACAAATGTCATGAGCCAAAAATCGCTATGTATCTAAGATGAAGTGCACAAAGCATGCATCCTTTGACAGCATCAGAGGCAAAAGATGTAATGATGCAAGGTTTATAAGTTACACCTGGCATTGTTTTTTCAGCTGATTGTTTAGTGTCACCCTTTGTGGGTGCGGTGTGATAAAAAGGCATCAGAAGTGCTTAACGTCAGTGTCCTCCCTCTATACTTAAAAATGAATGTCTACAAAGGTGACAAACATCTCCCTGTGTCATCCTGTTTTTAATATTACAAAGCTATGAATTGTTGTAGCATTTATATTATTGCATTTATATATCTAGACATATCACCGCATGAACAGTAAAAGCTGTACTTACCGTGCACGAGCACAGAGATGAAGATGAATATAATCATAGAAGGCTTGACTTTCAGCTGGCAGCACTAAAAACATTAACACTGGGTCAAAACAGTTGTTAGTTTAAGTCGTGTGAGGGCTGTCCTGTAAAGTTGTCATCACAGATTTTAAGTGACAACTGAAATTAAAATGCACTTTATAAACATTTTTTTGTTGTTTTCACTTTGAGACCTGCTGTTTTAAAGTGTGTTATGCCTGAAAAGGCCTGAACGCCACAAACACCCAGCAGTAGAAAACCATTTCCTAATATGCAGATATAAAGAAGTAGTTTTTAAAGACCTAAAGTAAGAAGTGCATTTGTTTAAGGTTCTCAGTCTTGAGAGGAACCCTTACAGGGATTTTTGTGCAATCCAAATGTAAAAACTGCAATATTTTGTTGTTCCTTTCTCAACAAAATGGCCTCCAGAGATACGGTTTATGTCCCAGCCAGTTCTACCTGTTCAGTTACAGTTAAGTGCAGGATGTTTATTACCAAACTACACTTCTGTACGTATAGTTTATAGAAAGTGGCCATGTAGTGTACCAAATGATTTATCAGCTCAGTGTATGATAACACAAATGCTTCTTACTTAGATTTTTTTTAAATGTATTTTTATTTACTTACAGTATTTTCTAATTTTAGAGATAAATTATATAATATCCATTATTAATACATGTATAATAATTCCATTCTCATAATTCAAATACGGTTCTATGGTTAAATTTAATATATGCACACATCACCAGAAAGACGAGTTACTGCTTGGTTAAATGCGTCTTTTCCGACTTAACAACATTATTTGTTTTATATCTGCTTATTTTGCATACTGTACATTTTATTAGGAATTTGCTGTAAGATCAAATGACACCTGCTGTTTATCTTACGCAATATATTTCGTTGCTAGAATGTGTAATGGAAGAGCCGTCGATGACCACGTTTCCCAACTAGTTTGTTTTCCTTTGCACAGTGGGAGCACTTTGAATATTAGGATCCAAAATTGACTAAAATGAACAAATAAATTATTAGAACATTATTATAATGTTTGAAAAAAATGTCAATGAAAAACTGAAAGAAATTTTTGCATGTAATTTTATTTTGTGTACAATGGAACAATATAACACAAAAGGCTAAGTTATTGTAGTAGAGCTAATCAATGTCCATTATTGATAATATGACCACTCGTTGTTATAAACAGTAACACAATAACTGTAGAACATATTGTATGTACTGCATAAAAGTATTTACTCTAAGAAGATTATATAAATAACAAAATTATGCTGTACTGATAAAATATTGATTGAAAATGTGAGACACTGCTTAAGTTGATTTGTTTCTACTGACCATATGAGTTCACCCAGATAACGATGATCGTAAAGAAGCTGACTGATATGAAAAGAATGTAGAAGATAAACAGCAGGCGGTCTATGACCAAACCAACCTGGACCCAGTCCTCTGAGCTCTGGTTTTCACCCGTCTTCTGTTCCACCTGGAGGCGGATGGCCTGCAGGTCCCTGCCCAGGCTCCTCAGCTCCTGCAGGGCTTTGTTGTTCATCGCTGCCCCCCTTTCTTCTGGAGGCCACTCATCAGCTTTACTTTTTGCCACCACAGAGCTGAGCTCCACATCTGTGTTTTAGCAAAAATAGGTTGATCTTTTAAAATCCTTGAATAAAATACTTGAATTACATTTTTCTCATTAATGTCATTGTTGACTTTGTAGTAAACAGTCATATTAATCCATCAGGTATACTGTGTATGCTCAGTTATTTTTGTAATCTTACATTTTTTAAAAATGTTTAAACACTGTGAAACTGTCAGAAAAATTGAATACCTGCATCTTTATCCCTTCGAGGCATACAAACGAGATGGGCCAGAATTTGCAGAACAACTACTTGGATCCAGCGAGGGACGGGAGAGGAGTTGGAAGAGCCACACAGCAGCTTGGTGATGATGATGGTCTCCAGGAGACTGGCCACCATCAGAGCCAGGCAGAGAGAGAAGAACACATCTGCCAAAGAGAGAATATGTGAGGTGAGGCCAGAATCAGTAAAGGGTTACACTGTCAAAGAGTGATCTAATGTTTACTGCATATTGGGCGCAGGGTGGGTGCCTGGGTGGCTCTAACCATCGGGGGCAAATGTTTATGCATATATGTTTTTTAAAAAAAAAACATAATTTATAATTATGTTTTTGCTGCTAACAACTTAGTTCTCTCCCTCAGTTTGCATATGGTGCTAAGGAAGGGTCAGTAAAGTGAAAGGTGAACCCTCAAAGCAGTACTGTTTTCATATCATACAGTATTTTAATGTTTTTCCCATTTTTGTATCTATTTGCCAGTCTACACGCTACACGCAGCACTTTCCAATCAAAGTTCTGAAAAAGAAATCATTGTGTTGTGACAGGATTCAGTACATTTCTAAATGGAATAATACTGACTTATGAGAGGTATTGTGTCTCCAGTGATGGGCAGCAGGTCATTCATGATGAGCAGGAAGACAGTGTAGCCCAGGATGAGGGTCATCTTGAAGGAGGACCGGTCCACATTCTGGGGAGGCAGCAGGAAGCTGAAGAGGTCTATTGTGATGAGGAAGCAGCTGGGGATCAGGAGGTTCACCACGTACATGGTGGGTCGGCGCCTCACACTAATCTGCAGAGGACAAAGCAAAACAAAACTGTCAGGCACTTTTAAGTTTGGTTTGGTTGCTTATTTCTCTAAAACAATGCCACAGGGTGTAAACTATATATTATTATGACACTTTCTATAGATTCTTATTATAACTTAAAAGTATTCATAATGACATGAATCTTGATTGGCATACAGAGACTCATTAAGTATGAGCTCATAGTAAAGTTAAATGTGATTAAACAAACATACAGTGTTATTTTTAAAGTAGCAAAATCTTTAGTAATAGTGAAAGAAGTTCTTTGTTATAGAGAACAAACGCACTAGGAGTGAGTTCAAAGTTTGTTAAGGTGGTTCAGAGGTTTGTAAAATGTTGTGCTGTGAAATATGATTGTCATAGCTCGGTTCCCACATCTTTACAGGAGGATGATTTGAATGGGACTGATATTTTTTTACATAACATAAGATTGCTTGCTCAACCCAATAATCTGGCTGTGACATTTTACTTTCTGTTCATTTCAGTTTACAGACATTGCAGTGAATGTACATAAAATATAAGCTCATCAAAATCGTTCGGGCTTGCGTTGTGTTTGACGGAGGTGATATCCAGAAGCTCCCACTCCCCCATTGTGGTCATCACATTCTTGGAGTACTCTGTGATGTTAGCTGCAGATTTCCCCAGGAAAACTCGTATGTCCTTTGCTGAGCAGAGAAGACAAATATCATGTAATGTAAAGGCCAGTAAAAGCACATATCCCCATTTCAGAGACTTACTGTACTTACTGCTTCTTTACATTTACATTTTTCATTTTCGCAGATGCTTTTGTCCAAACTGGCGTATAAGGCAAAGAAAACCCTGTGATGTGTCTTACCCAAATGGAGGTAGGAACCAAAAGTCAGAGTGCAGTTCTGGATGTCGAAGGGGAACGTATAGGTATTGAGGTTACAGGAGCTGACACATCTGACTGGTAGACTATCGTGCACACTCCCATCGTTGTACAGATACACATAAGGGACAGATGGGGCTGTGTTTTCATCCATGCTGCAAGACAAGAACAGTAAAGAACTTTAACAAAAGCAACAACATTGAACAGTCAAACCTTCTTTTCTTTTTTAGGGGGTATTTTAGATTTGCCTACAAATGCATACAAGAATAAATACATAAATTAGCTTATTCTATACTAACATTTTATATAGTGTCCATGTTCAGTGGAGCTCAGGAGCTTGTTAATCTGCAGCCAAAAATAACTCCTGTAAAATGCAATATTTACTTCAGTTTAAGTAATGTTTGCTAGAAACATTGTTTTTTTATTATACTGAGCTTTTTAAAATAATGACAATATGAATTTGTCAACAGTTTGTCCAGATTTACATTTGCAGTAGGAATAAATAGACTGAAGCCTGAATGCCACAGGGTAGGTGAGTTGGAAACTCCTGGGAGATGGCCTCTTTGTGGGATTTGTTTACAATAAGGAAAACAATCATCTCCTTTAACCAATTTGTATTGTTTCAGATGACTGTATTGTATATAGAGTGCAACTCACAATTGATTGATTACAATATCTGGCACCCAAAACTCGTCTCTGGGCAGAGAAATCCTGTTGGTGCCGCACTGTGTTGGATCCCAGCTGACAAACTCATTCATCCACCACTAAAATAACAAAACGGACATCAGTGCACAGAGTAAATATAACCTAATACTCACACCATTCACAAAAAATAATCCCACAGTTATCTCAAAAATGCACGACTGACAGAAATTTTGATGGATAATTTTGTACTTACATACTCGAGCCACAGGTATGTGATCAAGAGTTGAGCCTTTTCATCCTGTAAAACCAGAGTAGCTAATGATAACAGTGTTCTAAATGTGTTTCTTGAGATAACACGGATCCTAGAGGACGTTTCAGCTTCTCTAATGACTTGTTATTGATTTTCATTATTAAATACGGTATATTATAACAAAGTTTCTCCTGATATAGACCTGACTTGTTAATGCTAAACCTGTTATATTATACACTGGAATCTGAGAGAAGTGTCAAAAAATAATAAATGGTGCAGCTCATACATACACACAGTACACTGGATATCTACTGACAGCTGAACATACCACTCCTAGTATCCCATACAAGGTGAAGAATGTGTTGACTTTGGTGCAGGTTGTCAAGTTCATGACGGGTCGTATGGTGCTCAGGTTAAAGACTGGAGTCAGAGCCTCCAGCAGGGCAGGTTGATTCGGCTCATTGCATTCCACCTTGGTGGTACTGCATGGAGCTGATGATAGTGAGTCTAATTATAAACATCGGCTTATATGATTTTCAATAAAACAGCAAAAACACAGTGGATTTAAAAAACTGCTTGTATTGTGTTTTTTATTGTCTTTTTAATTTTATTTCCCAGTAATTGTTTGGATTTTGATTAACTTGTTTCCAATTTATTTCACAATATCCAGGAATCAAAATTTCCCAGTAGCCTATTTGTTTTACAATATTACACATAAATTACAACATATGATATAAACATTCTGCATGTTATCTCTTTGTGACTGTTGGTGATGTTTTTGAACAAGGCAGGACAACATATTGTATCAAAAACCTTACCTGGCATAAGAATAATGAACATAACCAGGGTGGACTTGACTAATGGGAGATGCCACTAGAATGAGAATAGATTAAAAAAATTATTGAGGGATAAATTGTTTAAGAAAACATTAACAGTTAAAAAGGAAATATATTATAAGCGATGCTATATTCAGCCTCAGAAATAAAACGATATAAGAGATATTTTACCTTAAGTGTGGAGTTCTTGGATGCCATGACATCAAGAGATAAACCTTTATCTTTCTACAGTTGTTAGGTGAAAGCAGTTTCTTCAGTTTCACCTGCAGAACAGCAGAGGATAATCATCATTAGTTGTGAAGACTGGAGGTTATCTATGAATAACTATTGCCGGACAACAAAACTACCCGCAACTCACCTGGGAAACTTTCTCTTGCAAGACTAAACTCAGCCTTAGTGGCTAGACTAAACATAGTGCCCCTGTAAATGAGATACAAAGTGGACAAACCCCTGGTAAATGATGTGGGAAATGGAAAACACTGCAAGGCAGCTACTTTCCCTATAGGTTGTTTCATACAAAACAAAGAAAAGCCACAGTGAATGTCAGTGTGTGACCTGCAGACGGTGAAGACTGACCGCAGCTGCATCACTGTCACATGTACTGGTTGCATGCAAATAAACACTCGATACCTTGTGACAAACAGGTGTTGTCTGGTGTCATCCCACACCAACTAACCTTTTATTGTACATCAAAATGAAACAGCTTGCACATCTGTGATCCAAAATACAAAGTTTTAACCCCCAAACGTCCTGCAAACATGTATGTTATATAATTACTCTTGTCCAAGTTGCTACAGTGTGGTGTTCTGCAGACCTCAGCATTGGCTACAAGTCTCCAGAAATAGTCTATTTAAACCATTCACATTAATATGTTACTGTAGCTATCAGGGAGGACACTACTGAACTTGTTGGACCTTTGAGGCCATCAAGCATTCACAGCAGAGGCTTTTCTATGAGAGGCCCCATGAGACTCAGTCATTTACGCCCATACTCTCCTACTGAACTATTATTCTCTCTAACACACACAATACTCTCATATACACCATCATAGGCCTACCCTTTCACAGACAGCACCATATATTCTCATTATATTCTTGCATAACAGTTTATGTAAGAGGGAATAATTATATATGTAATAAATTATGATGTCCACCATGTTCTCCTCATGATTGGAAAGAAGGGCCAAATCCCTCATGTACAAAGATAAGCCAATCAGGAACTATGAGGGGCCGTATAAGACATTATGTATTCTCGACGTTTCACACACATACATTTTCACTCTCACATGCATATATTCTACTTACACATACACATATTCTCCTCACACATGCATATATTCTCCTCATACATACATATATTCTACTAACACATACATATATTAATTCCTCCACTGAGAGGAGAATATATGTGTGTGCGTGCATGAGTATAGTGGAAACGGAAGCAGTACTGTAGAAACGGCGGGAGATAATGCAATGTGATTGCTAAGCACAGGTAATGCACGTAAGTTCCGACAAGCATGGACGGAGAAAATGAAGGACGAGTACTGCAGCAAGCCATTGGTGTTCTAAGAAATATTCTCGCTTCCCCCGAAACTGTAACGTCGTTGTCTTCCTCCGTTGTTCAACAAGCGACAGGCGATGTGGCCAGGGTAGCCCACAGCTCGGTGGAAAGTGAGATGAGAGAACTTTTCAGCCCTGGCAGCTCACAGGTCGGTTTTCCTGAGCAGGCAGCTACACAAGGACAAGATGCA
>NW_018127911.1:1967084-1995490 GCF_001952655.1 Monopterus albus | reverse complement strand
TTTAGGAAGGAAAACAAAACCTTAAATGAAGAAAGAGCAGATTTTACACAACCTTTTCAGGCCATCATACACTAACTTAATTTATCCCCAAATGCTGATCTTTTCTCTGCAAGTTCAGCTGCACAAAGCTCTGGGTTTAGATTCTTCCGCTGTATTGTGTGACTTCCTGTGATAAGGATGGCTGCCACTGCTCCCAGGAGGACGAGGCTAATGTCTCGGCAGAACATGAGGGGCCACTGGAAACCACCAGACCACTGATATCATCTCAGGGGGTCATGGGCTGGAAAATTGTAGCATTCAAGGATCTGGGGGTGGGTGTGGGGGACACTGAGGATAGTGCTAACCTGTTTCCTATTGAGGCCATGATCTAAAAGCCTGCTGGCAGAATAATGTGTTCATTCCTCGTTGCATTCCCTGCAGTCTTCACAGCTGCTTTCATTTACCAGGTACAACAAAAAGATGGCGATTGGCTAGAGTCTCTCTGAGACACATTTGAGTCAGAGGTTTCATTCAGACGATGCAATTTATGCACGTGTAGCAGCTGAAGAAACAATATCTTATCTAACACATAGGGAACTGGAACAGACAATTTGTGTCACACTCTTTATAACAAACATCTCCTCACCTCCAGATTAACCCACCCTTAAAATGTTTATTGTAGAGGACGTTTCCAAGCAGCAGCACAAGGCTGCCTTGCTGAAGCTCAAGTGAAACGGGTGAAGACATGATCACTCAGGCTCACAAAAGTTATTTTATGGACCCCCTAATTCTTTGTGGATCTACATGAATAACCAGCTCCTGGAGTCAAATATCACAAGAGTCTGAAAGGTAAATTCAAAATATTTTATCAACTACCTGTGGTTTGCATCACTGTGCTAGTACTTTAGTTCTAAGGAATCTTTGTAATGCTTTTCTGTCAAACTACTGCCTGTGATACTCACAGGTAGAATGAAGGCAGAGAGCAGAGATCAAGGCACCATTTCAGTTTCTTGGCAGGTGTAATAAGATGAGGGACACATCTTAAAATTGTGAGTCTCTGTATTAATAAAATAAAAATATTTTGCCAGTTCATTCCAAGGGATACTACAGTAAATGAGAGATTTGTTCCCTTGAAATGTTGTACTGAGGTCTGCCTTGAAGTTCAGTCCTGACAGGTGGTGGCAACAGAACATAACTGTTTTCAGATAGGATTCTTCGCCTGGTTTCATGAGCAGTCAATTAAAAACTGAAGACATCTATGCAAGGACTGTAAAGTATGGACTGCTTCTCTATTTCTGGGATCTTCAACAAATCTTGAGATTGACAGAAATCCAGATAAAGTCTGAATGTGGTCAGAAAGCTCAGCATACAGCCTCTCCTGAACAAAAGAATCTGTACTTTCAGTTTGTATTCGCTGAATACATTCTAAGGTATTGCTAAAAAACTGTAAAATGTCATTTTCATTGCTACTTACTGCAAAAATGAAAAACTGCACTTGAAAACAATGCAAGAAGCCATCATGGTGTAGTTCTGATATAGCAAGCCAAGAAAGAAGCACAGATAGTCTTGCCCATGTATTTCCTAGTTTGATCGCTTCCTGTTAAGAGGAAGAACTTCCTGTGTAACAGTATACCTTGTGTTAAATATATGTGTATTTCTGAGTGAAAATATAAGTATGTGAGAGTGAAAATACATGTATGTAAAAGAAGAATATGTGTGTGTATGTGCAAGTAGAATATATGTATGTGCAAGTAGAATATATGTATGTGCAAGTAGAATATATGTATGTGCAAGTAGAATATATGTATGTGCGAGTAGAATATATGCATGTGAGAGTGAAAATGTATGTGTGTGAGACGTTGAGAATACATAATGTCTTATACGGCCCCTCATAAGGAACTGAGAATTCAGTTTTATTTCCTTTTCAAGCAAACTTTCTTCCATCTCAATCAAACTCTCACACAGACAACTATTCTCTCTCACGTTCACTATCATGCTGTTGCTTACACGACTATTCTCATTCACACAGACCATTAATATCTCTTACATATGCTATTATTCTGTTTCACATACACTATTAATCTCACATATTCTATCATAATTTAGAATATGATAGTTTATTACATATACAATTATTCCCTCTCATTTAGTGCTATATTTACACATTAAATAATAAATAAATTAGGCCAATCTATTTGAAACAGAAAATATCCACACAACAAATGTGAAAACTTTGTTTACATTGATGGTTTTGAGCAAATTACTATATAAAAAAAAGGCTGCAACATTACATAAATAATTACTCCAGAAATGATAGAGGAAACAATGCAATGAAATATGCTAATGATTTTAGGCACATAAAAAAACAATATCACTTGTTACTGGGACCATAGATGTGGATTAGTAGGATCTTACTGCACCTCCTAGTTGACTCAGTAGGCTGTTATCAAGTACCAGGCCTTTGTTATTTTCATTACAATAATAAAAGCAGAACATACCGGGGTAAGGTAGAAAAACTAATCTGCCCTGATCGCCTCCCTGTGCTGACATTTTTGCACCCATGGTGACTTTTGCTCCTCTAATAATTACTGTGGCTGCAATGGGATGATTCAACACATCATTAAAACTCTAAATAAAACAAAAGAACAACTTCAGAAATAAATACAAAGCAGTCCAAGACAAATATTACTTAATGCTTCCTAGTACTTATACTTAGTGACTTCTGTGTCCGTCCCAAGTCCGGAAAAATAGAGAGGGTTGCATCAGGAATGGCATCCGGTGTAAAAACCTGCCAAATCTACCATGCGAATCGTCAGTGTAGGAAACAGATGATTCACTGTGGCGACCCCTAATGGGAACAGCCGGATGTGGAACAACAACTTATACTTAATACATAAAAGTAGAATCCTTTGTACAAATGCCAAGAATACAGGCTTCACAGTGAGAAGGCTCATGAGGACTTTTGACTTCAACTCTCCTGAAAGGCCTGTCCCCTCTCTCGAGGTTTTCATTGTAGCACTTTATTCTTATCTTCTTCATCAGATTCTCCAGGAGGATGTTGATGTTCTCAGAGGTGATTTTGGGCTTCACCATTGGAGCTTCATGGCACACCTTGCAGTTCTGACGAAAGGGCCTTGCCTTGACAATGCCTTGCCCATTTGTCAGGTGCATGTGGAAAACAACCATCACCTTGTTGGAAGGCCAGCTTCTGGTACACTTGGTGCACTTGAACCTTGAAAATGATAGAGGACACATTTCTAAATTATAGCATATAAAATGGGAGAAATCAGATCTAATTATGGTATAGCTTTGTTGCGATTGTAAGGTTAAGTTAAAAAATTGTCTGAACTGGCTGTTTAACAAAGTGAGAACCAAGGGCACAGGTTTGGTTTCAACATCGGTAGGGACACAACAGCCAACACTTGTTGCACAAGTTGCTCCTGATGACCAAAACAGCACCTTGGTGTATGTGTGTTTGTGAGTTGGTGCTGCAGATGGCTGCCTCAGTTCTGTACTGGAGACAGATTCCTTGTTTGTGTAACATACTTGGCCCATAAAAGTGATTATCATTATCATAACTGATGCTGATGCCTTCCTATAATTCCAGACTATTCATTCATTCATTTTCTACCGCTAGTCCCTGAACGGGGTCAATCCCGGCCAGCAATCGGGCGAAGGCGGGGTACGCCCTGGACAGTTCAATTCCAGACTATTATAATTCATAATTAGAACCTCACTTGAAACACTGTTCCCTTATCAGCCTGCTCTACTCTTGCCTAAAATTCAACTTATATTTTGATACAGGCCTCTCCACCCATTTTATGTTTATTCCTGCTAGCAATGTGACTGCTAGCCTGTAAACAGCAGAAGACAGGGATAGCTTGCTAGCTGACACTAGCTAACATGGTTAACTAACATGAGGTGACATTTTTCACTATGTAAAGACTGGTGACATTAGGTAGCCAGCAGGTCTGCATTTTAAATCAATGTGCCTACTGGCTAATTAGTTAGTTATCTAGCCTATTAGCTACCTAAGCTCTGGATGGATTTTAAAGGAATTTTTAAATAAATGCAGGTCACATAAACACCACATGCACTTCATGCTTTACCAGTTTAAGACATTTCAGTACTTTTCAATGCAGTCAAGTGTCAGATATCAAATTGCTGTGCCCTAGTTTCACATTTCATACCAAGTAAACAGGTTTTGATTGTGTTAGTTACAGAAAATAACTTGGTTATAGTTTGGTTACCCAGGCACAGTGGAAGATAAATAAACAAACACAAGTTTGACGGGTTTCAGCAGCACCAAGCTGCCACAACAGTGCCAACACTGCCAGACTACCTTTGCTCCTGAAAGACATTAGAGCAGGTCAAGGGCCTTCCTAACTACCAAATAAAAAATTTCCCCCTCCCTTTCAGTCAGTCAAATGCTAGCATGTTGTCTTGCATATCAGATATGACTAATAATAATGACTGATATCTAATATGACTTCACTCTGAAGATAATGTCCACAGGTTTGCTTAAATATTGGTAGAGACATTTCTGTCCTCCAAAAATATTGGTAAGGAATATTTTTATCTGGAAAAAGAAATGAAATTGGATTTAAATGTCAGTTGGCTGACACAAATTCCTGACTATTTGGCTAGATAATGTTGTTAGAAAAGAGTACAAACTGTGAATTGGGGGAGAATGAGCCACTGTCACTTCCTGCATAATGAAACAACAATTATTTATCAGCAGTTGAAGACCTTTGGTTCTTTAGCCTGATCAACTGAGGTTAGAGTCAGCCAACAAGAATATTTCTCCTCCCAAAATAACTCAGACAAGCCTAAGTGTTGCTACAGTAAACTTAGCATTAACAAACATTTATTCCCTTAGACATTGTGTATCAAGTACACTTTAACTGATATCATGCTAATATACACTAAACTAACAACAGTGATTAAAAATAGTCCAGCACACTGACCTTGCAGTTGTGTTCCTGATGTACTGCTTCCATCCTGGGTTTGGGCTGTCAGGCACAATATTTTCATCAAACTCCAGATGCCAGGAGTCTCCTGGCTGGAGAGTGTTCGCTTTACTTTGGAAGATCTGTGTCCATTCCACTTGTGTCATCGTGTCAGTACCAGTGGTGCTGGGTGGCTGAAGAAGAGACAAAACTCAGACAGCTGATCTGTACAGTATACAGGCAACTGGGGAGAATGATTCATCCTCAAGCTTAGAAGCTTTGACTGTCAAAACAGAAACTGGTTTCCTTAAGTTTCAGTTTTAGCTTTATATGGTGAACCAGACGTCTGTTTTGAAAGGGCAGATAACAAACATCAGTAGTTGAATGTCTAATTACTAGATGTACAGTTCATACACAGGCATGCAGAGAAGGGAAAGCCCATGTAATGAAGATCTAACTTTAAGGTGCCTTATGATTATCATTGACTGGAAATCATTTATTCAGTTGAATGATCATTTTTATATTTACTGCCATACCACACTCATAAGAAATGTGATTAGTATGGATTAAGTAAAAGAAAAATTGTCTTTACTGTATGTATATTTTATTTCACAAAACTTATCAACTGGTAGAGGACTACCGGAGAAATGAAACTGATGTTCTTTATTTTCCATGCAACACTGCCCCCTTTATCTAATGTGAACCAAACCACAGTTAATACTTTTCTTTTCTTTTCTGTTCTGATGTACACATTTGCTTTATATCATATAATTCCTTTTTTAACCATGAGATGTCTTTTGTTTAACAGGAAACAAAAACACAGACTAATATTTACTGTATTTTTCAGAAAATAATATTGCAGAAGATGGCCTTGAAAATTCATTCCTTGATCTAGACTGTGTAAAATCATGATTAGATTAAATAAAATCTATAAAATCACACTTGATATCAAAATTGTGTCCTGGTGTCTGGGCTCTTTGGGGCAGTATTCATTTAGTGGCTGTTCACTTTGTGTTCAAAAGCAGAGACATCTTATTGTTTAAAATGAAAGAATAGCCTATATTCTGGAAATACTATTATCAGCTGATGAAGATCAGCGTCACATCGCCGCCTCTAGTGCAGCCTGTACATTTAACTAAACCAGTTAACCCGCCCTTGTCGCTACTTAGAAGCGACACATAACGCACAAAACGAACACAGTCCGATTGTCGGTGGTGGAAAAGGCCGGAAATGACGTTGGTTGGCGGAGAAGACAATCATCAATAAGGGCCTTGCGGAGTGGGCACGTCCGCAAGTCTTTTGAATTTTGAGAGCGACTGTATCATCGTTTGTTGAGTCCGCGGTAAACAGTTACCTCGCTATGTCCGTCGCTATAAACTCAGCGCGATCTTTGGATTCTCTTCCACATCGATTCAAATATGTTGGTTTGGCGCCAGGAAATTGCCAAATAACTCCAGAAGCAAATACAAAGCCCCTAAAAGTGCGTTTAATTTAACGCTGCGTCGTGCGCGCAGGAAAGCGGGGTTTGGAGTGTTCAAAAAGGTGTGACAGCCTAGAAGTCATCAGTCTAGCCACGCTTTGTTGTAGCCTAATGGCAGGTGTGCTGGTTCGTGTTTAGCTCATTAACTTCGTAATGTAACAAAGGCTGGTTATTAAGGTTAATGTGTTTGATTTACAGCACCATGAGTACTTATCTGCCAAGGCAGACCTGTGCAGTAAGCAACGTTCTATTTTCATTAGGTTTTTATATTTATCTGAAAGTTCATATAATGCTATACAAATACATTGAATTCCAGTGTACAGACTGTGTAGGCATAAAAATGTAAACAACTATCAAAATGCTGTTAATGAAGCACCATATAATTCCTAAGGACATTTTGTTAGTAAAATCTTAATTCATAAACATTTTGACTGAAATAAATGTGTAGTGAAAACTACAAATGTGAAGCTAAAGCATGTTTCTGCAGACCATTTGTTATTGGTGAAAGAGGGACAGGTTTAGATGCTGGGGCCATTATTTCATATTCCTGAGTCAAAAGTTGTTGTTGTTGTTCAGGATTCTTCTCTTCAGCACCAAGGACAGCACACATTGCTTCACTTATAAGCTCCTAGTTTCTTTTGCTGATAGGAAGTGACCAAAAATCCAGCAGGTTAATTTTGATTTTATGAGAACATAACATGCAATATACTGTGTTACTCAAGCTGTGCTAACCTAAATGCAATGTCTTCTGTTAATCATAGCAGTAATACATCATTTTGGTTTTACTGTAATAAACATTTTAAAAATTATGCTGCCGATGGCTGCCATTCCACATCTTTGGCAATGTGCAATATTAATAACCTGTAAACAAAGTCCCCAAACACATTTAAAAATTTGGTACAGTATTTCTTTGTGGGAAACAAACATGCATCATGAGACTAATGATTTTTGAATGTTAACTTCTCTTGGTAAATTTGCCTTGAGTAGAAATGCATTGTTATTGAATATCATATTTAACAGGTTCCTGTTGCTTTGCCATGGAATAATATTTCTACGTTTGTACCTTTACTAGTTGTAGCAGCTAGAATAGTGTGCTAAGCAATAAATATTTAAGAAAAAAAATGTGTGATTTGAGTTATGAGGGTCCTGTGCCCCAGTAGAGCTTTATGTCTAACAACGCCCCTGGTGCAATGACAATAAAGGCGATCTTATCTGGTCTTTATCTCCTTAACTTATTCACGATTTTAGAGTTGGAGTACTTGACAGCACTCTTATTTTGAAACAGGAAACTAGGAAACTACGTCGCTATGGTAACGGATACAATCCTGCAAAGATTAGCTTGTTAGCATCCGTCCGCCTTCTTTTTTTGATCCTTTATATTGTTCTCTCTACTACTGACATGTGATGGAGGGGTCAGATACATACCTCATACGACCTAATCATCAGCACAAGTGAGTTGGTTCAAAGTAGATAAATAATTTTATAGAAGGTAAACTTAGCTCTTAGTACTGGGTTTTTAGCGAGTCACTAAATGTTTACAGTGCAGCTAGCTAACAGCTCAACTTGTAGCTAGTAGATTAACCGCAGAGATTGGCGTAAGTCTAAATAATGTGTTTATAGTACATTTTCAGACGACCACATTTGGCGTCAGCACTGGACGTTTAACAGTTATACTAACGATAACCGATATTTTAAGCATTGTTCATTGGGAGGCCGGAAACACTCCATTAAGGTTTGTTATGTTTGTGTTATGCGTTCAACATATTGTGTTTATTCGTCTTTTAATTTAAGAGTAAGATTGATTTTTTTTAATATAAATCTGAGGAGTTCCTGTTAGGAAGCGAATAGTAACAGCATTTAATGCAGTTTATGTTAATGCTCATTTGGCAACCTTATTGTAAATGTGAACATAAGAATTGTGTTTTACCTCAAGACCAGAGATATAAATGAAAGTATTGTGGGTAAAACATAAACTATAGTTTGTGTTGTGATATGGTATGCCAAATTATGTGATTTATATGTGTCATTTTCCTCTACAATATAACATTTAAGCTACAGTATTTTCAAGATATTACTCATGTACCATGCGGACCATTCATATACAATAAATGGATACAAGCATCACCTTTTAGGAGATTTCTATAATTAGGCTACAGTATGTTGTGATTTCTGGCCGCTGTTACCACTGGAAGCTGATTAAAGTTAATTTCCTGCTTTGCTGATGACTGCAAAATATTATAGGTTCAAGCCAGCCATTGTGAAAGAGTATATTCATGAAATTGTGAGAGAGCGACTGTCTGGGGTGCGATACAACCCAGAGGAGGTCCCTGAGCTGTCCCATTCACTGGCAGACTGCATTAAGGATAAAGTGAAGAGTGAGTGATGCTTTCTCCCTGTCTTGTGATCTTCTCATAAGGGAAGAGTAGCCAAATACTGAACTAAATATTGTCCGGATGAGTATGTTTGCACGTTTACTGGTGTGTGCTGTTAAGCTCCTTTCCCTTCCTAAATAGATGCGGGATTTGACCGATATAAGCTTGTTGTGCAGGTGGTCATTGGAGAACAACGAGGACAGGGAGTCAAGTGAGTGATTATTTTGTGCTGGTAAAAAACAAACAAACAGCTGTTACAGTTTATAAAACCACTCTATTTTAGTAGTATATATTTTGTCAAGCTATTCTGTCACTTATTTCATTTTCCAGGATGTCTTCCAGGTGTTTGTGGGACGCTGACACAGACAATTATGCTGAGGATGTTTTCATGAATGTAGGTACCTTTTGTTGTGTTCACTCAGATGTGAGAGAGGGGGGAAACATGCCTAGCAAAGACTTTATATCTATATATACAGTATATATATATATATGTATGTATGTATGTATGTATGTATGTATACATATACACAAATTAGGCTAACTGTTTTCTTGCCTCCATAGGACAGCTTGTTCTGTGTGGTGGCAGTTTTCGGAAGCTATTACTACTGAGGATGAGATGATGGATGACAGAATTCTTTCAGATGCAAAGATGTGAGGTGAACATACAAATGAGACTGCTCACTGTCAGCATTCTTGGTCAATGGTGCATTGATCTGAATGAACTATGTATGCAATTGCTGCATCTTGAGATCAACACAGATGATATCCACAGCAGAGGAGATGGATATCGGTGTTGATAATTTAGTAACTTTGAAATGGAGAATTTCACCTGTGTTTTCCTAGATACTTATTAAAGACTGAAGCCTCTTTTTGTACTGTTTGCACTTTTCATAAGCTTTTTGGTCACTGTTTTGGTCCACACATATAACCATTGGCAGCTGTTGTCAGCAGACATGCTCACACAAGCTGAATACAGACACACAATACAGTAGGTCACATGAAAGGTCGCATCAGCTGTGTAACTTCTTGTCTGATGTGTCAGCATATGCATTTTAAGATCAAAGTGGAAATAGTAGTAGTGGTAGTATTTTCTTGTACACACTGACATGAGATGTTCCTGTTTAAAAATTACTGATACTGTGATGTCTAGTCAAGCCAACCTTAATATGCTCTGTCAAAAAAAGAAAAATCAGCGACCACAAGAAGTAGGAAAATTTAATGGCATTTCAAACTGTTTGTACAGAATGAAATGAGAGCTGTCAAAGCACAGCCAGAGAGGGGCCGCTGTGGCTTTCAGTATAAGTGTAACTGCTTTCTCTTGAGGATAAAGTGAATTCACTAGCCTTCAATGAATCAGTTTAAATCACCTGCTATAGAGGATTTCACCAGAATTAGTGCCATTATGGTTTTTTTTATTTTTTTTTTATATATCTTACTTATTCAGCAATAATACTGTCAGTTTATTCCACCAGATCTATAAAATATAGATCTGTGTGCAGATCTATATTTATACACATTATAGTGAAGCCTGGAAAGTTGCTATCTGGTACACACAGTTACAAAGTTCGTCTTAATCAGAGACAGTTTCACTTTTGCTTTTGTGTGATTTGGTTGTAATTTTAAAACACATTGTTCCATTGACAAGATATTAGGACTTAAAGAGTTGTTCTGTGCCAGAGGTGATTGCCTTATTAAACTGTTTCAGTTTACTCAGTTTTGTTGTAAGGCTGGCTATAGACCTCAGCATTATCACAAACAAACCTTTCCTTCAGATACACTATTTGCAACTACTGCCAGCTATCTACAAAAGATAATAGAGTCCAATAGTTAAAAATTTCCCTCTTCTTTATAATTTGTTGCTGAAATTGATACATTGGTTTTCACATTTAGTTCATTTTTTAGATATTTATGTTATGTTTTGGTAATTAGTCTTGGGACTCTTATTAATTTCAGCAAACCAGCCCCCCCATGTGACAACCAGATGCTTATAAGACTAATGAGACAGAAGTAAGCAGTTGAACTGATCGAGCGTAGCTGAATCAATTAGTCAAATGACTCATAATCTGATCACATACATGCCAAATTTAGTGTTGCTGCTCTATTTCTGGCTGCAAAGCACAGCTGAATTGACTGAATTTCTAGAAGCTCAAACACATAGAGGCAGACAGGCACTTACACTTATTATTTTGGGACTTGGATGTAAATGCCGAATTTGGAGAAAGCTTTCTGCACTATTTTTGTATATTGTATACTGTAATTTGTATATTTTTATATTTAGATTTGGTATTTGTGGTGCTTTTTGTTACGTGAACATAACGTGTTAATTTGAAAATGAGACCGACAGATAAGGCACACAGCTGTTATTGAGTTAGTTCAATTAATTTTCATCTAAAGAACTTAAATGACTTAATGTTTACATTTTTTGTTCACCTCATTGAAGCTTCTGCTGTTTTCCCACATCCCTTTCATGCAACTCATCTTCCAGCACAAAACACAAAATAGATGGAACTAACATCAAATATATTACTAGAGTTGCTCTGAGAATGATTTTGGATGTATGCATGTTTCCAGAAACAATTATAAAAAGCTTTGATCATAAGATAAAACCCTTTTTGACTGGGCAGTGGTCATCATAACATACCAGAGGAAAGTAATCTTTTTTTTTTTTTTTTTTGAAAAAATGAAATCCACTAATTATTGGTTTTTATATTGAATATTAAAATTCAGTCATATGAATGAAAATAGCATTTTCAAAAAAAAAAAAAAGAAAAATCCCCCACAGTTTGTCACATTACACTGAGTGAGTCTAACATGTAGCATAAACAGCAGGTATTTGCATTTTTGCTAAAATTTTCTTCAGGTTTTCACACATTCTAGAGGGTTTATTGTAAAATCTGGTGCTCAATTTTCTTCTTGCAGTTGGATGCTCACCAAAAATTGATTATACCATATTTTATAGAGATGAACATCAGTATCAGGAAATTAACAATATACAGTATAAACCAAGGCCTAAAAGCTCAATTTGACAGCCTGTTCTAATTCAGGTGTTCTGCTGCTTGACTGTGTTTTTAGAGAGTAAACTGTAACCTCACACTGTTCCTTATCCCTTTCAGCAGTCTATGATAAACATATGCCTGAACGTTTTCTGAATATGTCTTTGCAGTTTGTTGCACAGCAGCTTTAACAATTTAAGCACATGCTTTGATGATGTTTTTTCATGGCAGTGCACGATACCAGATGCTGACTCTTGGGTGTTTGCTACTCAGGGGACTGCGATCGTGGCAGCTTCTTCAAACCCTTTGTTATACTTTGTTCTCTCGGCTCTATAAATACACAGGGAGAATATTATGACTTGCTTTGCTTAAGTGGCTTAAACAGATAAGTTACTGACTTGTGTCTGTCATTCCTGTTCTAAGTTGGTGACCTGTTTTCTAATACTGTATTTGCAAAGTACATGGACAGGTTAGTACCTGTACCATAAACACACAGCAGGTAGTTTGCATCTATATAATGTTGTCCTCTCCAGCTACATACTGTACATAAGAGGGTCAGAATATTAGGAACATCTCTGAATATATTATAGTCCAGTACAACACCACCTTTAACTATGACCTCAATAATACATAATTGAATTTAAACATTTATGACAATTTTCACTAAAAGCTGAAACATTTTGAGCTTCTTAAACACAGATGTTGGAGCTGAAGTGTTGCATTGAAGTGCATACAGTTGTACAGTTGTGTCTATTAAAATGGATGGTCAGTGTATACGGGTTGTAATTATGGTTCCCCTTATTTTGTCTGATGGTTTGTAAATAATTTATGTGGTTTCAGTGGCTTTGTTGTGAATGGTTTGTCAGGACAAAGACTGCGACAGAACTTGGCACCTTGACACTGAAATGTTGAAAGCAGGACAGGATAAATTGACTCATTTCATGATTCAGAGACTTCTCTGTGTGACCCCAACACAGTATTTTGCCACCTTTAGCTTTAGCCGACCCTTCCCTTGCCTCACTCTTTTGTTTTTGATTACTCCTGTCCACGGTGCTGCCTTAGTTCATATTTACAGTAGTTGAAAATTCTTTTGACAGTACATGAATGGTGCCCAGAAATGTATACAGTTTAGGTATTGTCCACCTTATTTTCACCTGAGATCTCAAACAAGATCAGCAGGCTTCTTTCCACAACCTGAGGATGTATTGTTCTTATGAGATAGCATAATTTCACCTCAGAGTTATGTTTTTGTTTGTGTCTACAAGTCAAGGCTGCATGTCTCTATTCGCAGTCAGCTATTACAGCTGAGAGTTGTGCCTGAGTTCAATAAAAACATGAAAGATCATGACTGTTTATGTAGAAAACCAGGAAATTGCAAACAGTGCCATTCCTTTTTCTTGCAACTGTACTTTATCTCATGAGCTCATGGGGATGGTAGATAAATGTACAATGCACAACTAGATTGTAAACTAATAAAATAATCAGATTAATTTGACATTGCTTATTTTATAATTGCTGTGTACTGAACCATGTAATGTCCTTATATGTGTCCGTGTTGAGACAGGACAGCTTTAATAGTACCCTTAAAATTAATCATTATTAAATTGAGTATTTTAGGTCACGATCTTGTTGGCAGACCACACCTTTGCATCATCCTTGTTAAATGTGAGCTCTCCATACAAACAAACATAACAGCACATCCATCCCTCCGCTTAGTAGCAAAAGAAAGGGTTACTGTGGGTTCCTGAGGGCTGCATGTCTATTACAAAACAATTTTCAGCTCTTTAGCTTTCAATTAAACATGTGAATAAACAGAACATGAATGCAGAATGAGAGGTTCTGCTGAGGGTCATCACTCTAATTAGAGGAAAGCCTCAAGTGTAGAGAAATGATTTCATTCATTTATTCTGTATTCATAAAAGAACCAAATACCCTTCTTTAAGTAGGCGTAAAGGGTCAATGTTTTTACACTGTTACTGAGTACAGTGCTTTTATTTGCAGAAATTAATGATGTCCTTGAGTGCAAATGGTCTTTTTTTGGTTTTATGTCAGCCTTATTACTTCTTAATAAGGTCTGATTTTGTGTACTGTAACATTTATATTTTCTGGCTAGGCTTCATATTCATTCCTGGATAGGACTAACTTTACTGTGACTGCTATATATGGCCATGATTAGTGCTTCAAACCCACAACCACAGTGATTAATAGCAGCCACAAAATAAGAGAAGGCCAATGTGGATTGTGCATTACTTTTTCAGCTGATATCCAAGAAACAGACATCTGTTTAGGTACACCAGGCTCCTGAAGATGTCTCCTCCTTATTGAATATTATATAGTCATGTATGCTCTTACCATTTACAAAATACTTTTCAATTCTTTAGCTTTCAATGGGGACATGTGAATAAAAAGAACATTAAATGCAGCATGAGAGGTTCTGCTGAGGGTCATCACTCTAATTAGAGGAGAGCTTCAAGTGTAGAGAAATTATTTGATTTATTCGGTATTAACACCAGAACCAAATGCCCTTGTCTAAGTAGGTGTAGAGGGTCAGTGTTTTTACACATTTGCTGTATACTGTGCTTTTATTTACTGAAAATAATGATGTCCTTGAATGTGTAGGGTTTATTACTCACCTCCCCCTGCAATGTTAGTCTCATCTGAATGCAGCTAAAGACATACAGCAGGGGATATTTACTAAACCTGCCGCACACAGGTGGACTGAGAGTGATAGTAGAAAAGAGTGTGTGTACTGCAATATAACGTTAACACTGCTAAAGAAATCAACAAACACATTTTGTAACTGCAATCACATAGTCTTCTGCCAGTCAAATCATCTTTTATTTGTTCAGTAGCTTAAGCATGGTTTGAAATGAAAGCTTGTGCAAGTCCTTCCCATTCTCCTCTGGCGAGTGTTGTGATTTACAAACATCATTTCTCTCCTCAGACATGTTCTTAAAGCCAACAACATTTCAGATGACTAACAGCTGCCATGCTGACAGCAGGGCCACACATTTTACAACTGCTTTCTCCTGATGTTTAATCTCTGCCGCAGTTGTGGGAAATCAGGCGCTGAGGGTATTTGTAGAAATTTCCCTTCTCTCCTCTGTGATTTTTCCTGTGGTGCCACTTTTCTTCTGTTTTTCCAGTGCAAAGCCCTACTGTGACTCATTAGTATTTTCAGAATGTTGCTGTTCAAATTCTGCCACAGTTACCCAGGGCATTGCTGCAAGCATGTACTTTTTGATTCACTGTGCTTCACCTGGGTTTACACCAGAGAGAAGAACTCATTGTCTGTGCCTCCTGCAATACATCAGCCCATCCTCAAATCCTTAAGCTCTTTGCCCCCGGTTTTTCCAGTACTTTGGCAAACAGTCCACAAAACATGGCAGGTTTAGGACCAAATGACATGTCACTGTACAGCCATATTTTTGAGCAAAAACATTATCATTATGACATGCAGTGCAGTGGTTGAAGATGTTCTCACATCTTTTACTTGAGTAAAGTACCAATACCACAACATAAAAACACAAGTAAAAATGCTGCATTCACAGTTCTGCTTAGTAAAAGTACAGAAGAATAGTAAATTACAGTTAAACTATCAAAAGTAAATGTACTCTACAATAAAAAAAAAAAAACCCTTGTGACTGATGATACTACTGTATGTTGCACTGTACTGACAATATTACTGTAGATTATTACAAATACATCAATATTTTTTAACTATAGTTACTGTAGGTAAAAGTTCACAACAAATCAGCTGTACTTTTTTAAATAAGCAAATCATCACTATGCCATTAGCTATATACACAACTCATCTATTGTTTGTGATGTGTTACTGGTTGTGATGAACAGTGCAGACACTAGGATATACTTGTGAGCTTTATACTTATGGTCATGTTAGTGTGACATTTTGGTTCCTTTTAGCTTATATAAAGACATTAAGCTAAGTTCAAATTTTCCTTTTCGAAGGTTGTAATAATCACTGGAAAGCATTTAAAAAGATTGTTTCTTGCATCATTTAAAGCTCATGCAACACTTTATTTTACTTCAACACAAAAGCATGCATGTGTGTTATCTGAACAAAGTGATTTCTGAATCTATACTGTACTACACCACTAACTGAATATAGGTACCTAAAATGTGGTTTACTCCTACATGACAGACTGTAATAAAACATTCACTTTTATATCATTTTATATCCATCCATCTGTTTTGATCTATTTTTTACAGTTTTTAAGCTACCTGTCTAGTTTATGTAGATGCTCTAACTTTTTGTCTTTATTATTACACATGCAATCTCATGCCAAGACCCTGTCATAATGTTTCACATATTTTCACATTAGAATATATATGTATATGTATATATGAAAGACTTTCCAACCTCTTCTTGTTGGGGAGAAAAATATGTATTCATTGGTCCATCTGGTTTGTCTCAGTTTGTCAAAAACAAGTTATAAACTGTACTGCCATCATAATAACATGCATTATTTTCCCAACTTTGCCTTTACAAAAATGTTTTTATCTAAATCACTTTTGTACAATGCAGTTTTGTTATTATCCATGCTAGTAAACTGAAGCGGACATTCTCAGTTGTCTCATATGGTCTCATACAATAAGACCATGAACACCTGATTATCAATGTGCACAGGACTCGAAAGTCACCGAGGCTGAAAGTGTTTAATAAAAAACAACATAAAATCGAAACTATTTCCAGAAAATAACTGCTAAACAAATGGTAAAAGAATTTGAGATCTAGGATTTCAAATTAAATAAACATCTATAATCTATAATTACCTATGTGAATCATAAGTCACTATGAAGTGACTGGGTGCTGCTATCACTCACTACAAGCAGTGGGAGTAGAAATGGTATGATCCATTTTAGGGGTGAGTGATATATTAGATGCTTCTTCAGGCTGTGAATTAAAATTATGAAATGATAAAAAAATCAGCTTGTAATTGATGTAACAACAACTGTTGTTTTTACTTTCTTTGGCAGGGTTGAAGTCTCCCCACCCCCTCACCTCCCAATATTCCCCGTAAATTTTTAAAATGAGAAACTTGTCTCATCTTTTGTCCTCACTTCTCCATCTTCAGCCTCGGCTTCAACAACAGCAGTTCCATTACTGAGCGGTGCATCACTCAGGGTGCTGCGCAGCGTCACCCGGGTGACACTAAGTGAGTGTTTTCTGGGAGTGACGTGATGTTGCCCATGGCACATGACCTCCTTGAACATTTCTCTGAATCGGGTGGACATGAGGTTGTACAGGATTGGGTTTACTGCTGAGCTGAGGTAGAAAAACACTCCAGAGATGATGTGCACATATTTGAAGATTTCCAGGTGGCTATCAGTCCAGTCATTGATGAAACTCCACATGAGGCGGTCAGTGTGAAACGGGGCCCAGCAGATTCCAA
Source organism: Monopterus albus (assembly GCF_001952655.1). Lineage (NCBI taxonomy): Eukaryota > Metazoa > Chordata > Actinopteri > Synbranchiformes > Synbranchidae > Monopterus > Monopterus albus. The sequence goes on along the minus strand of NW_018127911.1, from coordinate 1,978,303 downwards.
AAACCACCACTAAAGCAACTGATCAAACAGCAAAAGAAAGGAAAAGATAATCAGAGACGCAGTGAACAGCAGCACACTGATTGATGTTGGCTACATGCTGGTTCATTTAAATTATTCCTCTGGGGGCTTTGTGTCAGAATTGCAGAGAATCTCTCAGAATTACACAGCCTTTGATGAAGTTTTGTACATCAGTGTTAAGTGCATTTTTATATTCATAAGTGCAAAACGCTTCCTTGAAATCCTTGTTTATATCATTATATGAGCTTAACACTTCACATTTTCACCTCTCATTGTGGTTTGAAAGGTAATTGTACTGGAGGGCAGACATTATTCTGTCAGAGTTGTTGGATGTATTATTGTGGCTTTTGTAAAAGACTGCGAAAATGTAAACTTTTAACTTTTGTTATATGGAAATGTACTGCTCCCTGCAAGCTCTTTCAAACTTGTACATTAGAGATTCAGTTTCACTCTGCCTTTACATTTCCAAGTAAGTTAGTTTTTCAAAGTCAAGGTTTGATTTTTATTTGAACAGAACCTACGGCCATTAATTAAACTAATCAATGAATCATTTGTAACACACTGGATTGTCACTTGTCTCTTCTAGTTTTAAAACTGGAGAATGATGGACGTGGAAAATCTTACTGAAATCAGTTTTCATAAATCCCTTTCAGTCATGCACCCCATGCCCAGGAATTTGCCTGCTGTTTCACGTCTAGACATCATGTCTGAGCAACCCCCCGCACTGTATGGCCAGCAAAGCGCTACTGACAATTTTACCCGGTTGGACTTAGTCAAATAATGAGCTACGTCTCACTGGCTACAGATTGTAACATCACTAGCTTGTACAATTTTTATATTTAACTGGTACAGGGAAGATATGGTTTAGCAGTGTGAGCTCATGCAGAATGGCTGGTAATTGGACCAACATGGAAATCAGAGAACTGTTCATCCTCCGTGCAAAGGAAGAAAACCAGATAAACAGTAAACGTGGTTGCTTTGTGTTTCTCTTGTGTGATGTTGGATATCACGTGAAAGCTGTGGCTCTACCGGGCTAGGTCCTGCTATGTATGAACAGAGCCTTGCCAGGGATTTTGTACACAAATTCCCGGCTACCATGTTTGAAAGGGGCTATAGACCTTTGATGTAAGAAATAGGATATGGTGTTGAATCATTTGTCACACAGGTAGTGCTCCTAAGCTTTGAGAGGTTCAGAGGGTGGTGATCTGTGTCAAGGTGAGCATTGTCCTTTTATATTTGTACGGTTAAGCACATTTTCTCCTAGTATCTTACACAAGGTTGCTACTGCTTATTTTTTAGTAACTGGTTCTGGTGCCATCATTAGATATAATTACCTGACAGAGAACAGATGTCAGGTGTGACCGGTTTCTGAATTTTGAGACTCCTTTGGGGTCACAGTTTATTTATTTATGGTTGCAACTAATGATAATTTTTATTACTGTTTAATAAGGTGTGTCATATCAACTGACTGTTTAGCACCACATTTATTTGTTTGTTTTTTTTCCCTCTTCTCTACCAGGGTTTGTGTGTTTCCAGCTCTATTCTTGCTCTTTTGCGCACCTACTGTTGACATCTGTTCTGGTTGTGCAGAAGCGGCACCATAATGTATTGTGCAAGATCAACGCTCACACTGTGCAGTTGAAACACAAGCGAGCAGCACGGGTCAGTAGCTGCTGGCCTGGGTGCAGGAAGGTTTCTGGCGGCATTGGAAAGACAGCGGAAGTGTCACATGAACAGATTTACTTACTGGTGAGCTACTGTGGTCCTACAGCTCCAGGTGAGAATAAAGGAAAAGACTGTTAGTAAAAAAAACAGCTATGGCTTTAACAAGAGTTTGACACTCACATAGCATCTTAGTGACCTGCCTGCGGCGGACCTTCTGCTGCTGTGTACGGACATTACAGAAGCTGTCTTGTCCAGAGCCTGACTTTGCCTCCAGTTCCTGACACATCTTCTCACGTTTCAGCTGCAGCCCGATTAGCATGTAGAGGACACTGATGGTGAGCATGGGCAGAATGAAAAATAGCAAAGTGGTCACCTGGATGATGAGATTGTACATCCAGCGTGGTTTCACCAGTGTACAGATTGCAGAGTCTGGGATCTCCACAGTCATGTTCCCAGCAGGGCCTTTGGAATGCCTGTGAAGCATGATGATCCCATGCAGACTTGTGTTGGGTACAGCACACAACACAGACACACCCCACACTGTGAGAATGACCCGTTTGGCATGGGCGCGTGTCACAACATACTTTGCTCGCAGTGGGTGCACCACAGCAATGTAGCGCTCGACGCTCAGCGCTGTCACGTTGAGGATGGACGCTAAGCAGACTGTCTCAAATAGGAAGGTTTTAAAGTAGCAGCCTCCTTTCCCAAGGAGAAAGGGGTAGTTCTGCCACAGCTCATACAGCTCCAGTGGCATGCCGAGCAGCAGCACCAGCAGGTCTGACACTGCTAGACTGAATAGGTAGTAGTTTGTTGGTGTCCACATCACTTTGTTGCGTGCAATGACAGTGCATGTCAGCACATTCCCCACCACTCCTACCATGAAGATGATCAGGTAGATATGACAGACAGGGAGGAACACAGGTGATCGACGAGGACCCAGGTATTTCTCCAGATACTCTTCCTCTGTCAAACATGCATCATCCAGATCAATGTGGCTCCCATTCATGCCAAAGGTGAGATTGGTGCACTTTTCTCCCGGAGGACAAAGCCACCCACCTTTTTCAGCTAGTAGGTTAAAAGAGCAGTTGTATGTTGACATCCTGATGAATCTGTCAGATTTGCTATTGGAGGAAAAAAAAGCAGAAACATTCATATTAAATGCCAATTGAGAGCAAATGCTTTGAACAGACTCTTACAAGAATGGTTAGTAATGGCATTCATACAAAACTGAGTGGTAATTATAGTTGAATAGAAATCAGTTTTGTTGATCACTGCTAGTATGCATGTGTCATCAACAAATAAGGAAGACGCTTTTCCACATCTTGACATTCATCTTTTTCCATTAGGTTTCTGGATTAGTTCCCAAAACTCAGAATTATGTATATTAGCTATGACTGCTGTTTCTGCCAATGAGTTTTGAATTCACTTCTGACAGTGAACAGAAGACTGAGTTATTGAATGAGCTTGAATTGCCATCTGTTTCCTGCCCTTGTAGTAGAGTTCGAAATCTGGTAGAGTCTCTAATAGGGGTCACTGAACTCTCAAGTAAAGTTGAGAATCCTCAGAAACTTTGCCTTTGTGCTTCAATAAACAATGCAATTTTTTTTAAAACTAATTTGCAAAGTAACATCATCAGAGAGGTGTAGCTGATACAGTACCAGCAGATGCCATTCTATATTAAACCTTGTGTCAACACTAAGACAAAAACAGACTTGGGACTGTGTGCCCCCAAGACATGATAATGTGCAGTATCAAAGGTGTTACTCATACCAACAAACCCACAGACCTGGCTTTGCAGTTTCTCTCAGCTCAAGAGAGCATTTTAACCTTTTACTGATCATGGTTTTGAGCTCACAGCATAACTGTTTTGGTTCACTCAGTGCTCTCTTCTGTCGTTTTTCATTCAATCAATCAATACACTTTATTGTCATTGCATGCTGTACAATGTAATTTGCTCCTCCAGTGGTTCATGTAAGAACCTCACAGACAAAAATATGAATACATGTTAAAACCAATAGTTAAGATGAGTTAGATATAAATAAATAAATGTAAGAGAATGAATAGCAGTAGCTGACATTATTCCATTGTATTAGAATTGGAATATATTAAAAGCATTATGTAGATTACATGCTTACACAGGGTTCATCGGTTGTTACCTATTTTGTTGTTTAGCTCTCTGACAGCACTTGGGCTTTTCTGCATTCTGGAGGTGTGAGCTTTTGCCTTCCAGAAGGCAACAAAGTGAAGAGATGGTGCCTGTGGGCGCATCAAGTTCTGTAAATGTCCTCAAGTGTTGGTAACACTGAGCTAGTGATTTGTTGGGCTGATTTAATGACTTTCTTTACAGCTTTCCTATCTGCTACACTGCAGCTGGCAAACACACAAGCATCCTATAAGTTAGAATGCTTTCAATGGAACAGCGATCGAATGGTAGGAGTACTTTCTGGGATAGATTGACCTTTTTCAAAGCCCAGAGGAATTATAGGTGCTTTTGTGCCTTCTTTATGGCTGCAGTGGGAAGGTCTTTTGAGTGATAAAGCTTTAATAAAGCCATTGCACATTACCTGACCAGCACCAAACAACAGATGAACTCTGTGGATTTAGCAGATAAAGAACCAGATATTTTTCTGGAGGTTCTGGAGATACTGCTAGTTCACCTGAAGTTCCAGGAACTTTGTGAAAACTAATGTCCAGGAACATTTCCAGGAGTAAAAGTTCCTCTAGTGCATTGCGATTTGCATTTTTACAGTGAGGCCAGATCTCTGGGAAGTTGATCAAAACGAGTCTGCTGACATATCAAAGGCATGGTAGTTGGTCTTCACATCGTTTGTATTCTTATGAATTTTTTTTCAAAGCCTTGACCGCAGCTGATCCATTGCTGTAAATTTTCTTGGGCTGCTCCACTGTATTTACTGATGCCACAAACTACAAGCTAAACAACTTGTTTGCAGGTGCAGGTTTTTAACAGTGGCGTTACGTGCTGGTCTATTTCTTCACAAGGGCCATATTCCAGGCAACCAGTGTAGACTCCAAGAAGGTATTGCTCCAGGCTAAGGTTATACCCTTAATGGACAGTCATGACAGTGGTGTCAATATTCTCATCTCACTCCCAGCAGGAAAGAAAATAAGCAGGTTTCCCAAAATGTCAAACTAGTGTTTTCCTTTAAGGGCACCTTGCATTAACCATGAGGAAGTGCTAGTACTGCATTTTCACAACCTAGACCAAAGTAAACTTGCCAGTCTAGGGATCAAACAGGTGACCTTTCTCTAACATTTAGACCACTGCTTGAGCAGAATGTCCTTGAGAAGTACTATATTTGCTGTTCAAAGGAACTCACCTCAGAAAGCAATGACTCATTATATGTGGAACCTTTGGAGGCTTTCGAAGTTCTGGCTGAAGGCAACAAATATGGAAATAATTATAATCCTGGTTCAAGGGCTTTATAGGAGTTTGGATAAGATGAAAGTTAGCATGTGTCATGCTGATAATTCCATCACTAAATGACTGCATGAAATGGATATTTTTTATGTTCCATAAAGGAAATTATATCATGCTTTACAGAAAAATAATAGGATTTTGCTAGATTTCAATATGATGCAGTGACAGAGAAAAAATTAGGGATGCACCAATCAATCACCGGAGATTGGAAGTGGCCGGTTTTCAGCGTAATTGGCCAATGACTGATGACTGAGATTTCTGATTCTGTGCTGATCAGATTTGAAGGCACAGTCCAGTCCAGTGGCACAGACCAAAAGTGTAGCTTGTGCAGCATGTAGCATCTCTCATGCACCTTGAGTGAGGTTCGTATTTGTGTCTATATCAGATGCCTGTTCACTTGCACATCGGTCACAGTGGAGCCCGCAGAAACACCTTGGAGAAGGTAATACTATGGTCCAAATCTCTAACACATACTGTAGTCCACATGGGGATTATTGGCTACACGTGAAATGCATGTATATGCACAGTACATATACATGAAATGCATGTATATGTACTGTGCAGTGTATTCAACCCATGGTAAAACACAACAAATACAAACTACATACACTTCAAACTGTGTGCTCAGTAGGACCGATGTAACAAACATTCTACTGTTTTTGTTACCTGTTGCACCTACTTATATTTGGAGATGTACAAATAACGCACTTCATTTTTAGTTGCAGGTTTGTTAAAAAAAAAGTCAGAGAAAGACGGAAATGTAAAACAGTGTTTTACTTTTTATTACAATTCACAGTAATTTTTCATTTTAAAAAGTTAGAAAAATGTTTGCGTATGTTGTCAATTGCAGCTCTTAAACAGAAAGAAAATAGGAATTGGACAAAACTGGAATTGGCAGGTTAGACTTGAAAAAAATTGAAGGTATTGCTCCAGGCTAAGGTTATACCCTTAATGGACAGTCATGACAGTGGTGTCAATATTCTCATCTCACTCCCAGCAGGAAAGCAAATAAGCAGGTTTCCCAAAATGTCAAACTAGTGTTTTCCTTTAAGGGCACCTTGCATTAACCATGAGGAAGTGCTAGTACTGCATTTTCACAACCTAGACCAAAGTAAACTTGCCAGTCTAGGGATCAAACAGGTGACCTTTCTCTAACATTTAGACCACTGCTTGAGCAGAATGTCCTTGAGAAGTACTATATTTGCTGTTCAAAGGAACTCACCTCAGAAAGCAATGACTCATTATATGTGGAACCTTTGGAGGCTTTCGAAGTTCTGGCTGAAGGCAACAAATATGGAAATAATTATAATCCTGGTTCAAGGGCTTTATAGGAGTTTGGATAAGATGAAAGTTAGCATGTGTCATGCTGATAATTCCATCACTAAATGACTGCATGAAATGGATATTTTTTATGTTCCATAAAGGAAATTATATCATGCTTTACAGAAAAATAATAGGATTTTGCTAGATTTCAATATGATGCAGTGACAGAGAAAAAATTAGGGATGCACCAATCAATCACCGGAGATTGGAAGTGGCCGGTTTTCAGCGTAATTGGCCAATGACTGATGACTGAGATTTCTGATTCTGTGCTGATCAGATTTGAAGGCACAGTCCAGTCCAGTGGCACAGACCAAAAGTGTAGCTTGTGCAGCATGTAGCATCTCTCATGCACCTTGAGTGAGGTTCGTATTTGTGTCTATATCAGATGCCTGTTCACTTGCACATCGGTCACAGTGGAGCCCGCAGAAACACCTTGGAGAAGGTAATACTATGGTCCAAATCTCTAACACATACTGTAGTCCACATGGGGATTATTGGCTACACGTGAAATGCATGTATATGCACAGTACATATACATGAAATGCATGTATATGTACTGTGCAGTGTATTCAACCCATGGTAAAACACAACAAATACAAACTACATACACTTCAAACTGTGTGCTCAGTAGGACCGATGTAACAAACATTCTACTGTTTTTGTTACCTGTTGCACCTACTTATATTTGGAGATGTACAAATAACGCACTTCATTTTTAGTTGCAGGTTTGTTAAAAAAAAAGTCAGAGAAAGACGGAAATGTAAAACAGTGTTTTACTTTTTATTACAATTCACAGTAATTTTTCATTTTAAAAAGTTAGAAAAATGTTTGCGTATGTTGTCAATTGCAGCTCTTAAACAGAAAGAAAATAGGAATTGGACAAAACTGGAATTGGCAGGTTAGACTTGAAAAAAATTGGAAATCAGCCAAGAAAATTGCAATCGGTGCATCTCTAGAAAAAATTATTGCAGTCTTTCCCTTCTGTCATGCTGGATTTGTTTTAGGAGTAAAAGGAACTGGTCAGTCAGCTGAGTGTAAAAAAATGACAATATTTATGTTTTTCCAGGTGAGACTTGGATAATGAGAAAGAAGGATAAATGCTTTCCTTCCAGTTGCACATGAATAACTGTTGATGTTAGGAAAACACAGCAAAAATTTTTCTACACATTTCACTGTAGTGAGATAACTGCTTACCATAAGCTGTTTTCCAGGGGCTTTAAAGGGTCTGTGTTAGATTGCCTGGTGGCACAGATTGAAATACTTAAGGTTCTGGCAGTATATTATACTTTACTGATCCTCACAAAGAAATTCATCCCTTGCTTTTGAACAAAATGATTTCATGAACCACTACTGTGCTCAAAAAATAACTACATATTTTGTCTTTTTCCTACCAAAACGTATTGTACAGTACAATTTTTAAATATGCAACAGTTGTCTGTTATTTGCAATGTATGCAGTGAAATGCAGGACTTTCATAGTGGTTCTTTCTTCCTGTCTGCAGTATGCACCACAAGCATTATGCCTGTCTAGTGACTAAATTCTGCTTCAATACTGGGGTAACTACAAATTATAGCAGCAGCAGATTTGGCACTGCTTTAACAGCTTTCACTCCAAAACAAAAATATGTATCCAGTTTGTCACAGTTATCATCCCCAGAGGGCAGATATCTCTCCATGATTGTGTCACGACTAATCCAAGTCACAATTTCAAATCAGGTGGATCTGCCTTGAGAAAAGTCAACAGACCAAAATATTGTATTGTATCTTATTCTCTTTTTTGAATTGAAGTCAGCATAATACTGCTTCTTGTGAGAGCCAGGCTCACCACTCTACCCACAAGTCATTTTAAGCTATTATTTTAATAATATATAAAGCTCATCACTGAAGGCACTGATGTGAAAGAACATCTATTCAGTCTTTCTAAACATGCACAAGAGTTCAGCCCTCTTCATAATAAAAATAGCATTATGTTGTGTTTTTCCTGTCATCAGATTACTTTTTATTTGTACAGTTATTCATTTATATGTGGCATTGTTACAAAGTTAAAGGGAGTCTAGGAGAGATATACCATGCAGCAAAGGTCCAATTTGTGTTTAAACTCATTCGATTTCCACTGGTGCATACTGAGTAAGACTGTATGTACAAATGGACAGTCAGATTGTTTTTGGATTTCTAACAGAGGTGCTTTCTGTCTCATTCTTCTGCAGATTCTATACTTTAGTTAAATTTAGGTGATTTGATTTGAGGTCAGTTACTTTCTTCCTACTATCCAGTTACGCTGGACTCCCCTCATTGTCATTTGACAGTGACAAACTAGATACAAATTTAATTATTGCCACAAAGTTGTAGCCTAAACAAGTCCTGATTTGCTGGTTTCATGCACTAAAACTAAAGTAATAGAAGTAAGTAATAACATACAGTGTCTCTTAGATGAAGCATCAATAAACCATGCTATTTATTAGCAAAATATAGTATGTTTTTATAATTGCTGTAGATAATTACTGTATAATGAGTTGTTTTACTATGGTATATAGTAAGGTTGTTTCATCTGTTTCTAAAATTGACATTTGTTAAAATAATCCTGGTACTGAAAAAGACAGTTAAAAAAAGAAAAGTAAATTACATAAAAAATTGTAAGTTCATCAACTGGTTCTTTACATGAAAACATGACCAGAATCCTTTATATGTTTGCACGATGAAATGATTTTATAAATCTTCTTACCTCTAATGTGCTCCGTTGCTGTTCTTCCTCGGTGTAAACACAGATTAGTCCGGAGGAGTAGAGAGTGAGCAATGAGCTGCTATCTCAGTGTACTCTCCTGCTGATCTGTCACACTCTCTCCTCAAGCTTCACTTATGATCGTACACAAGTTGCACACAAACACACACACTCTCTCTCACTTTCACTCTCACTCTCTGTCTCTCACTCTGTCTCTCTTTTTGCTTCTCCCTGTCTCTTTCTTACAGTATAGTAACTCTACTGTTAATGGGTTAATCATATAAATGGTGTGCCTTGCATCATGGGACACCCCTAATTCACTGCTGACAACAAAGCTTCTCCTGCATCGGTACTGAACTTTCACTTCCAGTCTGAAAATCACTTAGTCTGCATTATTTTTTGCACATTCCTTTTGTGCCATGTGTAATGTGGTGTTTACTTTCTTGATATGGCATGGTTTTGAGATGTTTGGCGATCTTGTCTATTCTTCTTCTCTGCAGCTCTCCTGATTGAAAAGGTTATGCTTAGTAGTGTTGGTATCTACAACCCTTTCACGCCAATCCCAGAAAGACAATGAACTTTGTTAAAGTGATGACAACTGGTAGTCACAGGAGATGGACCGGCAGCCATCACCAACACATAGCCAGATCCACCTGGGGGATGTTCTTGAGCATTGCATTTTGCTGCACCTAATATAGATGACACAGGCATAATGGAGTGCTGTAGTAAACACTCAAGACAGGATGGGGCCTTGTTCAGCAGCTGTTGGACCAAATTGGCCTCTCCTCCCCTCATTAATCACACATATTACATGTGCTCCTGAAGGTATTTGAGGCGGTAATGACAACTCATGGCTGACCAGAGAATGAGTAGGAAGTGCCTAAATGCCATGGGGAAATTATTTTCAAGGCAGCTCATATTTACCTAATTTGCCTGGTGAACATAAGTCCTTTATGTCAGGCTCATTGCACAGGCCCCTGGTTAATGGGTCCACAGTTAATCACAATGACCCATATTTATCGTCCCCAGACAGACTGACTGGTGGAGAGATTTAACCAAACAAAGAAAGGTAGATGCTATCTCTAGGCTTCGAGAAAACTTAAAATTCACAGAAATACACTTGTTCAAAATGTGAGTACTCTGTCCAGAAATAAGACTGCCAGCAACTTCAAAAATGACCGGGAGTTCAAGATTCTGAAGTTCTTTTTTTCACCTTTTGACATTTCACAGGATCCAGTCAGTAAATAATAGTTTAGGACAAACAATTATAATGTTATCATTTTGAATAATTTGACCTTGGCACAAACAGTCGAATGTCAATGACACAGATCATTTCATAATTCCAGAGGAATATGGGTAGTAACGTGCAGGGTTTTGTTGATATGTAAATGCCGTTAGTGAGGATAAAGGAAGTTGCAAGGTGCAGTTACTTCTTATGTGATAACAAATGCTGCAATGTTATGTGATTATTTGTTCAGTGCCTGTAAACTTTCAGCCTTTATTTCTTGCTATAGCCTCCTTAATGAGACGCTCTCTTTCTTATTTTATTGTCCTCTTTCTTTCCTGCATAGCTCTCTCACAACAGATAGAAAAATGCAGATAATTAGTTTAGGCCTTTTGGGGTACAGAAAGCAGATCTCTTTACATATACAGTACATACAGTAACATATACTTTCTGACTGGCAGGCCCCAGACTGTCAGGATTGGCAATAGGATTTCAGCCATCACTGTTACAAACACTGGCACCCCACAGGGATGTGTCATCAGTTCCATCCTCTACACCCTGTTCACCCACGACTGTGTCGCCTCCCACAAAGACAACATCATCCTGAAGTTCGCGGACTACACCACAGTGATTGGTCGCATCACTGGCGGGGACGAAGCAGCCTACAGGAGGGAGGTGGCTGGTCTGGTGTCATGGTGCAAGGACAATAATCTCAGCCTCAACACAGACAAGACGAAGGAGATGATAGTGGACATGAGGAAGGAGAGGAGATCTCATCGGCCACTGTTCATCCGGGGGCTCGAAGTGGAGAGGGTGAGCAGCTTCAAATAC
>NW_018127911.1:1954379-1967026 GCF_001952655.1 Monopterus albus | reverse complement strand
TGGTAAAGACTGCGGAGAAGATCACCAGGACTCCACTGCCCTCTCTGCAGAGCATTTACCATCGCAGGGTGCATAGGAAAGCTGCCTCCATCCTCAAAGATCCCACCCATCCCCAGCACGGACTGTTCACCTCCCTACCATCTGGTCGAAGGTTCAGAAGTGTGAAATGCAGGACCACTAGACTGAAAAACTCTTTCTTTCCCACTGCCATCAGACTCCTTAACAGCTGAGGAGTTTGTTACCAGGAAATACGTGATGTACTGTTTACATTCTGTTTGCACATGCATAATTGCACATTGACTGTTGACTGCTGCATATGCTGCTCCCATGCAGCATACATTCTCTGTTATATTCGTATATATTTTTTATTATATTGCTGCATTTGCTGCTTAAAGTGCCTTAGATTTTGTGTTACTTATTTATCTACTTTATATTTCATTTGTATTTTGTGGCATTCATGTGGACGACAAAGTAAGAATTTCATTTTACAGGGAAACACGTTTCCTAACTGTGCATATGACAAATAAACACTTTGACCTTGACCTGTATATTCAGAAATCATTTTACTTCCATAGTAAATATAATTTTACGGGGGCTATCATTTTCCAACCCATCCCTCAGGTTTATCTCAATAACATAAAGTCAATTTTAGTCTGATTTATCTTTTTTGATGAATCAGGTTGTTAAAATGCTGTTGCATTCTGAGCCTCTGAAGACAACTACTTTCTATGTAAGCATTCCTGTCTATAGTTTGTCAAAGCTTTTTTTTTTCTTTAGATCTTTCTGCAATCATTTACCAAGTCAGTGTAGCAGAAAAAATATTCATTTCCAACCCATACTAGTAATGAAGATGGGGAAAAAAGGCTTCCAGTCTGTGAATAGTCAAAACAAACATAAGTGAAGCAATATGATTTCATGCGAGAGCTCCCAGTTACAGAACTGTGTCTCAGACAGCCTTTAAATTATTCCACTAATTACCTATCCTAGCAGACTCTGATTGCCCTTTCATTAATCAGTTTGACATGGCTTGACAGGTTATTTTGTTTCTTGGTATTCTTAATGAACTCGTATTCAAGTTTTTCATGTTTTATAATTGTGCACCCTCACTCAGAGAGGCAGCTGGACTATCACAGTCCATCACAGCGCATTAAGATTTTTCACCAATTTAAAATCATTAACCCCACAGTGTGCTCTGTACTGCCGAGTTGGTCGGCTATGTCTTTCTGTCTGCTGTTTGAGTCAGTGGAATAGTTTTATTTATAAAGCCATTCTAGATACCATGATTGTAGATCACAAGAGATGTTCCTGTTGTCTGTCTCTAGCCTACAGACAAACATGGAAAAAGAAAGCGTTTATGTTTTCAGCTCCAGCTGTTTGGAATAGTTTGCAGAAGGAAATTAAATTAACACAGATTCAACCATTAAATTGTATTGTGAATGATTCTACTTGTCTCTCATTTTTCATCTAAATTAAAGTAATTAATTAAATTTAATTTTTCATTAGACTGACAATTGTTTTTATAAACTACTCTCTTCTTGCTACTGTTGTATATTGCTGTTGTGTGTTGGATTTTCTTTTCTGAAATTGTTGCCGCTGTCTTTGCTCAGGTCTCAATTGCAAAGGAGGTTGGTAATCAAAGTGAATAATTGAATAGCACACAGGTATCACATGGCATTTCTGTTTTTAATGAATGATAAATCTCTGCTGAGCAGATGTTAACCTAGCTCTGACACGACTAATGCATAGTAATAAGTGAATTTGCAGACATACGGACTCTCTCTCTCTGTTTCACATGGAAATAATAATGATCTAAATACATCACTGACAGCACTATTCACTCATTCATTTGAAATGTCCAACTCAAGGTAGCCTATCTTGTTGAATATAACAGTGACATTAAGATGTTATATTTTCATCTACACTAGATAATGTCCTCCAGATCTGGAGGGACATATGGAATCTCATATCTCTTTGAACAATCCCTCCAGCTGAACTACATTTGTGATTGACCAATGTGTAAAATGGAGCTTGCAGGTTCAGACAGGATCATGAAGTCATTAGCAAACTGTCACTGTTAGAACAAAGTGGTCTATTAAAATGCTCAGCTCCAGGTCTGTTAATAATGCAGATTACTGCTAATCACTGTCCAGCAGCCACAGATATATTTTAAACTCAATTTTCTCTATGCATGCTTGCAGGTGAATTCCTTTTTTGAGATCATGATATGCACCGCTGCATATCAAGGGTCAGCTGTGGTCTAGGAGGTAGAGTGGGTTGTCTCTAATACAAAGGTTGGTGGTTTGATTCCTGGGCTCCCTAGTCCGCATGTCAAAGTGTCCCTGAGCAAGATGCTGAACCCTAAGTTGCTCCCAATGGCCAGGGCAGCAGCACCACCAATGGTATTTGTGTGAATAATGGCACCACAGATGGCTGCCTCGGTTGAATGTTCTCTATAGGGGAGGGCCTCTCTACCAGAGACAAATTCCTTTATTGGCCATACTTGACCAATAAATGCGATTAATTAATTAAAACTTGCTGCAGCTTTCAACATCATGCCAATATTCCAATTTAAACATTATTCATCCCATGACAAAGCTCTGGCAAACTAAACCTTTGTGACTGTGAGGTCACTCAGTGTAGCTACAGGCTAAGATTGATGTCAGATTTCTGGTTTTGGGCACCGTGTTGTCACTGTAGGCTCTGTTAAGGCAGTGACCACATGACTGTTTGTCCTGTCAGTGAATGCCATTATTTCTGACATTGCTTCACATAAGCTATTGGCTGGCCGAGATGCTGGGATGTTAGAGGTTGCAAGGCCAATTTCAAAAGTTAATGTGTCTGTCAAGTGTTTTTAAAGTTACATGAAGTGGGGTCAGACATTGGTGGCTTTTGATGACTGAGAAAACCTGGCAATTTCTTAGATGTCACCAGTTGAAAGTTTTTGCCTTGTGAGTAAAGGTAAGCACCAGTAAGAACCAGCCAAGGTCCTCTATAAAAGCATCAGTTTCTGGCATTGTGTTTGCTGCCTTACCCTAGTTTCTCAGTGATCTGAGAAATGTATATTCACTTACTGTACCTGACTCCCCCATGCCTTGGTGTATGCATCTGAGTGCACTCACTAGTGGGTGCTTATTTCCCCTCTAAAGAAACCAAGATGGCTATCGTGAAAGGTCTATATGAGGAAGTTTGATGTTTAATCAGTAAATGTGTTGCATTTTTTGGATGCAGTTACACATGCAGGCTCTACCAGAGGCTATTTTATGTAAAGATCCAGGGAACTGCCATCTGTAATGCTAACCAGTAAGCAGTGAGTAGTTCCTGGAATAACTGGTTTGCTCTTGTGTGCTAATTTCTAGATGTATACATGTTAAGGAACAAGAAAGACTAGATACTGTAGGTTTTTAATGCAGCATACACATTAAACCTGTTTTAAAGTACTGTACTGTATATTTTTCAATGATCTACAACTTCCCATTCAAGAGCCATCTAACTGACTTTCATAAAAGCAGCTTCAGTACGGCATTTCTATCAGTTTTCTTTTATTTTCATATGTTGCTGTTATTATGGATAAAGCAGAGCTTCATCCTGTTACTAGAGCTGATTCATCATTATACTGAGGTACATGTGAGAATGCATCAGAAGAGATCAGAATCAGCTTTACTGGTCAAGTGTGTTGAACACGAGAAATTTAACTCCTATAAAGAGCCTCTCAATGTATGTACAGTGCTCTTCTGTAAGGCAAAAAATGTCTGTTTTTTAAATTGCTGAAATGGTGATGACATAAGGGAGATGAAGCATAAACCACAATGACCGGTACCTATTAATTGCATTCATTAAATAAACATGCCTCACTGTGGTTGGTAATTTAAGGTATTAGACTATTTGACAGTATGCTCTTAGTCTGACAGCCAGGGAAGTAGCAATACTCCTGTAATGCAGTTTTTTTCAGTGCTAATCTATTATTCTGCCATCCAGGTGGGAAATATATGTTCTGTTTAGACTTTCATCCACGAAGCCTCATCTTCTTCTTTTGTTTCCTTTACTTCCACCAAGGCAGCCCAGTTTCCCCATTATGCCATTCCACCTAAAAGCAATATTCCCACAATAATTTGACCCTCATAATATGATTCATTAACCAGGAAAACCTACCCCTAGCATTTGGAATCACATTGATATCGGTATTAGTTTGACAGCTATTTAAGAAAAACAGTATTTCACTAATGGCAATTTTTGTCAGGATCTAGTGTAGCAACTGTTACATTAAACTTGTTGACACTTTAGTGAATCAGTAGAGCCTCAGCTACAAAGTGATGTTAGCTACAGGTCTGTGGCATTATTTGTTGTCTCACAGTACAGAGTTTCTGGATCGGCACATCTGGAATATTACCTGGATTCAGATCATACTTTGGTTTGTGGTAGATCTTAGTGGGATGTTATCTTTTTGTCCAAGCATTGTAAACTGTTTATAGAATTAGAAACAAAAAGATTTAAAATGGCCCCATCCCACAATGATGAGAAACCCTTTAAGAAGCCCTTGTTCTGGGTGATGTTCCAGATCACCACCTAAACAGATTATGCGGACCATATCCTACCTCTACAAATATGTTAATCAGAATCCATCCATTACTTTTTGAGTTATGCTGTGAACAAGCCAACAAACACACAAACCAACAAACACCTTTAAAAACATAACCTCCTTGGCAGAGGTAATAAAATGTACTATTTACAGAGTCAATATAAGTAAAAAAATCACTTATTCACATAGTAAGATAAAAAAAAATTATGCTGCCCTGAATTAGTTCTTGTGAAATGTCTAATTTGATTCCTTTGAATTAGTGCAGTTAGGGAACATTTGACTTGACACATAATCTATCAGTCCAGAAATAGTGAATGAATGAATAGCTGCTAATTTGGCAATTAGAACAAAAATATTCTCATTAGTGGGAAATTACAAGGATAAACAGATGCACAGCGGGAAGAACATTATAAACCTTGCTGAAGTGTCACAGGTATGATGTAGGCAGTCTGGGTGGCTAAAAAACTGAATGATGTGACCATGTTATTTAAATAGTTACAGTACATCTTTTCTTTTCAAAAAGTATCCATTTCCTCGCTTCCTAATAGGCAACACTGATAAGCTTGTGCTGCTTTCTCTATTAGTCATGACGATAATGATGAGTATATTATTAAACTGCGGCCATCATTATTAGTAGTATTATTTTATCATCACTGTTGATAAAATCATGATGTAACACAGGGAATATGCATCTGATTATTTTTGCTCAGTGTCTGTACTGTATTTGTAAGTTGAACATTCAGTGGTCTTCAGCCTGTGTCCATCATGAGGCCGCAGTGGGAGTGGGAGCTTTGTTCAGATTGACAATGCTAACATGCTGATGTTTCGCAGGCACCCTATATTTTGTACCATGTTCACTACCTTGGTTTAGCACGTTAGTATGATACATTATATAAATAGCACTTAATATGGCCACAGGGTCCATCACTACCTCAGGCAGGAAGGGCCATTAGCCACACATGCAGTCACCTTTTACACCTCAGGCCATTTCCATTCAGAGCCAGATGATTCAAGACTCAGAACACACCAAAATGCAACCACATCTACACGGTTCTACATGAGTGACAGGGGATTATGACTTTGAGAAGGAGTTTTATGGCTCAGTTTATTTCCACGATTGTCTGAACTTGTCAAGCACAGTCAAAGACGGACACATTTTCTTTTTGTATGTGCATGAAAAACAAAACTGTAATGTGACCCTAATATAATAGTTCTCAGATAGTTTTCAAATATATTTACTTACTCCTGAGGCAGGAAACCTACTCTGTTCAAAGGAAAAGCAGAGAGATGGCTTACCAAACCATTGTTTTTGTTTCTGTTTTTGAGTTGGGTGGTTTGCTGAATGGGTTAATATGCCTGTTGATATATATTAAATAGGCATGGTACATATATTAGAACCTGGCAGAATGCGATCCATGGTGGTCACTATTCATGATTACTGCACTAATGCTGATAGTAGTGTCTGCTTCACTGCTGTCAGGCTAGATGTGTTGCTCATGTGGGGCATTTGATCAAGTCATGAGCAAGGGGAGGCCAGGTAGTGGTGATGACTGGACAAAAACTGTTATCCTGCTCATAAATATAAGCAGGATAACAGATGGAGGCTACAAACACAATGCATTTTAATTTTTACCTGTTTACTATTTTTCTCCTGGGAGGCCATGTTTTGTACAAGGGAGGTGAGCTGCAGCAGAATCATATTATGCACAGTTCAGATTCTGATTATCTACCTGTACATGCTGCTTCAGTCATGTCTTGGTTACCGAACTCTCTAGATATTAGGGAATCGTCAGTCTGACTGACTGTAGATTTTGATTTCAGAATTTTTATAGATTAGGAGCTGAAGTGACAAAATCAACAGCTCAAAACACTATTGATTTCTTCTTCTGTAAAGTAAACCTGGCATTTTCCCCCAAGTTTTAGGTCTTGTCACGCAGCCTTGTAAACATCTTTCATAAGGACTACAGTAGGTGGTATAAAACGTTTTAGAATCCACAACCTTAAAGTTTAGTCTTCCTCTTATATTTATCAAATTATTTCAACTTTATGAGGTAAATGTTGCATCTGCAGCTTGTTCCACAACCCTCAGGTAGCCAAAATATGGACAGTATTTGCTGTGAGCTTTTTTGGATGTGACGACTCACTGGTCTATCTGACAAGCAGGGAGGATCCAGAGGTCTGTATTATCCGAGTACAGGCCTGTGAACAACAGCTCCAGGTCGAATTCATGCCAGATTGGAGGAGCTTCTGTTAAATAAACTGGAAACCTGTTGTGCTTCATTCCCTCGCATGTTTAAGCTTTGTAGCCTTCTCTCAGTGGAGGAGCTGAACTGCTGCCTGTGCAGTCACCTTAGTGTAGTAATTTTGGATCTAGACATAGTCTGATGCGATGTGGTTAAGTCAGAAGTTTACTAAATACATTATTATGCTACTCCAGTGTCACCCACGTTCTCCTTTAATTTAGAATACAATGAAGGTTTAGTTTTGACTGCTCATTAAAAATGAAACTGGACTGCTAGAGTAAAAGAGTTGTACACTACAATTCACAGGCAAATGTTTACTTGTTGTCCTTTTATTTATGTTGTGCACTTTCTGTCTTGCTTTCCGCTTCTCAGTATTGTTGTGTCTTCCAGATGGAGCACCCTCATCTTAGTTTGTTGCACAGGGAGACGTTCCTATGGAGTTTGTCAAATTTTACCCCCCTGGAACCATTTGCCAGCGTATTAGATGGAGATCCTCTTCAAGAGGTTGTGAAGTCTGTCATTCATCAGTACAAGACCTCTGTGCTCCTCATATGCCTCGATTTTCACAAGCGTGAGTATTATATTGACTTTATGGATTCTCTACCAAAGTTTTTTCACTCTCCTGTGAGATGAGCTTTTTGTTATTATATTGTAATTGGGCTTCTTATTGGCAGTCTGTCAGCAGAGTCTGGATATGTCTTTTATTCTGTCTTCATATAAATAATTTAGGTGTTTTTGCTCATGGACTCTATCCTCATTTTTATGCTGAATGTATGGTTTCAGAGTGATGTTCACCCTTACTCACAGAGCTACTTCATAAAATGCAGTCTGTGTTTAATATTTTGCAGTCTCAGCTCATTCAGCTCAAGTTTGACAAAGCCAAATTAAAGTTTTTTTTATAAAGTATGGTAAGAAAAAAAACATTACATATTGTTGACAATGTGACAACTCATAGGAAAAAACTGGTTGTGTTTACTTGTACATATCTTGGTGTGTGGTTTAATGATTGTTTTTATTTTAAGTACAGTGTTAAAGTTTTGTCAAGAAACTAAGATTTAAGTCAGGGTTTTATTTTACACACATCTTGTTTTATTTTGGAAGCCAGGAAAAGGCTTGTTGCTGCCTTCTTCTTATCAGCTCTTGATTAAAGCAGCATGTTATATATGAACACTTGAGTACAATGTGCATTAAGATGTTTCACTAATTCCATTATTGCAATTTATTTAACTGTGTTCCCAGTGAAGTCTTCCCTGTAAACAGGAGTGATTTTGTTGAAACTGTTCAAACCTGTGAAGTTTCTCGAGCGATAAACAATTTGTCTGCAAATAAGTCTACTGGGCTGGATCGTATTTCTGTAGAACACCTTAAGTATGCTAGTTTGAGGTTGGCTCCTCTTTTAGTTATATGTTTTATGTCTTGTGTTATACATGGGTTTTTGCCTGACTCCTTGATGACAGTGCTTTTAGTCCCTGTGGTGAAGGATAAAGCAGGAAAGGTGGGCAGCTCTGATAATTACAGACCTATTGTACTTGCTAATACACTTTCTAAAGTTATTGAGGCAATTCTTTTGAGTAGGTTTTGTAATCTTATTGGCTCCACTGAGAACCAATTTGGGTTTAAATCCATTCATGGCACTGATCTGTATATATTTGCACTAAAGGAATTGGTTAGTAAATATAAAAGTAAGAATTCCACTGTATTTATGTGTTTTTTAGATGCCTCTAAGGCCTTCAATTGGGTAAATCATAAGAAATTATTTCAGAAATTGTGTGATGCCCATGTGCCTAAATATATAGTAAGATGCTTGTCTTATTGGTATGCCTGTCAGCTTGTCAAATGGGATAATTGTATATCTGATCCTTTTCAGACCAGTAACGGGGTCAGGCAAGGTAGTTTGCTGTCCCCGATTTTATTTAACTTTTATATGAATGATCTCTCAAAAAAGGTCAGAGAGCGATAAATAAGAACAACCACATAACAGTAACTGTGTGCTCAATTAATGTACGCAGATGACCTTGTGGTATTTAGTCCTAGTTCATCAGGTCTTCAGCAGCTCTTGAATGTGTGTTCTGTATTTGGAGATCTTTATGATGTTAAGTATAATGCTGTTAAAAGTGTTATTATGATATGCCGCTCAAAAGAGGACAAGTCCCTTGTATTTCCTGTTTTTAAAGTTATCTAGTAATACTATAACTGTATGCAATGAAGTTAAGTATATGGGTCATGTTATAAATGATTGTTTGACCGATGTGCAAGCAAATGTATTGGTGCGGAAATTTGGTTCATGCTCGAATGGAGTAAAATTGACTCCATTTAGAGCGTATTGTTCCTCTTTGTACACTGCCCATCTATGGTCTAATTATAAAAAAGGCAGTCTTCGGAAATTGACTGTGGCTTATAATGACGCCTTGAGACTATTACTGAAAAGGCCTAGATGGGTGAGTGCCAGTGAATTGTCTGTGTCACTACGAGTTAGTACTTTATCAGCTGTTTTATGAAACCTGATGTATAAATTTATCTGTCGCTTGAATAGCTCTGAAAACCACATTGTTTTATTGTTGACTAATGCTGCATATAGTGACATGGGATATACATCAATACTCTGGAGACACTGGTATACTTGCCTCTTGAAGGGATAGTAGTGGACTGGTTGTTGTTTTGTGGTGGTTTTTTAAAATTATTTTCTTTGTTTTTATTGTTGTTTTTTTTTTTTTGTTGTTTTTTGTTGTTTTGAGTTTGGACCTTGAGTCTGCAATAAAGTTTCTATCTATCTATCAATTTATCATGGATCCTGTTGGATGAGACTTTTTTTGTACCTCAGATTTGTCAATCAACACACAGGGAGGGGTGGGGTGGACAAGTTCATGTTCTTTGAGTTCATGTTATGTTCAATATGTTAAAAAATGAATAAATATTGATTTACAAACAGAAAGGGAAAAAGAAGTTTCAGACTGTTTATACCCCTACCCTCTGGTCGTTGGCTCAGAAGTGTGAAACGCAGGACCTCTAGACTGAAAAACTCTTTCTTTCCCTCTGCCATCAGACTCCAAAACAGGTGACTCAGGATCTACCTCATGTAATTCCATCTGTACTGTTTACATACTCATTTTGCAGTTGCATAATTGCACACTCACTGCCAAGTATTTACACTCCACGGCTCCCACGTAGCATATATTCTCTCTGCATTATATTGTGTTCTTGTTGTATTTTTATTTGCTCCCTTCACTTGCTGCTTTAAAGTGCCTTAGATTTGTGATTTTACTGCCTATTTAGATTTGTGTTATTCCTCATCTTCTTTATATTTCACTTTATATTTCACTTGTATTATGTGGCACTCGTGGACGGCAAAATAAGAATTTTATTGTACAGGGAAACACGTTTCCTAACTGTGCATATGACAAATATACACTTTGGCCTTGAGCTTTGACCTTCTGTCAGAGGGGGACGCTGCAGCCTGTGCAGTGGCCTCACTGCCCCATGGTGTTTAAGGGGCTGCTGTTGTGGCTGCAGTTAAAGAGAAAGGACACTTTTCAGGGACTTGAGAAGCTTGTGAGGATATGTTTGCATCAATCTGTTGATGAAAACTACAGAATTACATTTCTCCAAATCTGTTTGTAAGCTGAATAAAGTCAATTTTAGAAGAGTTTAGCTTAAATTTGGCTGCTCTTATAACATGACTTATATCTCGACTAATGCCCAAATAACACATTTGCCAGGAAGACCTTTATGTTGAAATTCACACATGGAAGTTACGTATACTGTAATAAATTTCCTTGACAATGCTTTGGTTTGCTCCAGTACAGTTAGTTCTTTTCGTCTTTACCATCCAACTGTCCAGTAATCGAAGTTAATAACCGGAATTTATGTTTTTCTTGCGCCAGTGTTGTGTGATTTGCTGCAAAACGCGCATGAAAATTGTAGACTTATCTTTAACCCTTAGAAGATGAATACCTCCTAAAATACACAGTACTGGACAATCTTTACATTGCTCTAAGACCACTACATTCTTTAGCTTTAGGCCATCGACCACAGGCGCGTAGTTTTGCATAAGGACGGTAGTGACATGTCCCTACACTTCGGGAGGACAGAAATGTCCCTACCAATCTTTTGAGCACACACTTGGAGTGAAGTCATATTAGATCATTACGATTATGTGATATGCTTGAGCTGAAGAAAGGGACGGGGCGATCTAAAGATCACGTTACGTGTTGTTGGGTTTTCTGCATCATTCGCCATAATACACAGGGATTACACTGTATAGTTGTTACGGTTCAAGTTTATTTCGTCTTCACAGCACAACTTGTAACACTCCATCAGTCGCCGTGGGAAAAGTACAAGAGAGAGAATTCCCCAGTCAGTAGTTGTATATAAACTGTCAAAAAGAAAAACTAGTGTCGTTAAAAGAAACAAACTAGAGCTACGACATATACACAGGAATTTGTTCCATAGCAAAAAACACACAATTTAACAGGGCTGCTTACCAAAATAAAATAACATGTCTGTCTCTATCAAGAACACAACTCAACACGTGTAAATGTAATATTCGCTCCCAGACACGGGGGAGGCGACGGCTGCTGGTCAGTGCGCTGTCAGCGGTTTGCTGTAGTGGCTGACTTGTAGGAAAGATATTCACAGATTCGAAGTTTCTGGATCACCAGCGGAACGCTTCTTTTGTTTCGTAGTGATGCAGTCTTTTGTTTGAAGCAGTCAAGAAGCTACGGGCTCATTTTAAGAAAATGAACCATCCTCTGTTCCAAATGGTCTCAATGCGCAGCCGGTTGCGAGGCGAGTGCGCAGGGACCATCTACAAAGTACGACACTGAAAAGAGATGGGCCTAAAACAAAAATATTCAGTAACTTTACTCTTACCTAGTGTTACAAAAATTACTTCACAATCAATGGCCGTCTGCTGGTTACATTACAATACTTACTACACTTAGTTAGGAAAATATGTTTTTTCATCATTTGGTGGAATTTTTATCGGAAAAATATTCAGCTCGTACTTAAATTAAAATCACTTCAAACATTAATGACCATCTGCTGATTGTACTGCAGCACTTGTTTTGTAAAAAAAACTATGCTTATGTATAATTTTGGTGAATTTATATTGGGATAATGGCTATTCAGTAAGTTCACTGTTAAGACAGTGGTGTCGGGGCACGGGGGACGGCACACCTGAAGCTTTTATTCACAGACAACAGGTGAACTTCACACGCAAAATATTAAACGTGTCGACAAACAACCATTCAACTCGGCATAAATGAAGAATACGTTTTCAAATTATTAATAAACAAACAATCAAAATCAGCTGTAAACCTTATTATTAGAAAATAGCGGGCCTGTAAAACGAAGCGTCTCTGTCGATACTTTTATTATGGTACCGTTAGTCGTATTTTGAAAACCCCTCCCAGATGTGTACTTGTTACATTCCGATAGTTTAACATCCATGGACAAACTATATGACCACAGTGGACAATACACACACCAGCTGCTGTTTTCAACGACTTGAGGTAGGACTGCTGTCCTGCATATCATGTTTTACTGGCCGTTATGACACTTGGCTTTGGCCAGGCTATCGTTATTTTATTATAGCTTTATAAGCCAAGGCTTGGGACTATGGTCCTAATAGGTTTTGCTCTGGGCATAACGTTATGACAGGACTGTGGGCAGACTGAAACTTATTTTCCCGTAGATATGTTTGCTCTTACTGAACCTCACCAACTCCAACCAGTGCGACCCCTGCCTGCTCCCGAGTCTTAGTGTGTAATGCTTATTGATTTGTTATGCAGGATATTGAATAAAAGAGCTCATCATTTATCTATTTCTGA
>NW_018127911.1:1934491-1951576 GCF_001952655.1 Monopterus albus | reverse complement strand
TCTACGGCTATCAGCACTGTCCAAATCTGTGCTCTCTTTGACACTTATTATTGTGTTTTCCAGATGGAGCACCCTCATCTTACTTTGTTGCACAGGGAGAATTTCATTTGGAGTTTGTCAAGTTTTACCCTCCTGGAACCATACATCAGTGTATTGGATGGAGATCCTCTTCAGGAGGTTGTGAAGTCTGTCATTCATCAGTATAAGATCTCTGTGCTCCCCAAACACCCCAGTTTCCGCAAGTGTGAGTATTATATTGACTTATGGACTCTCTACCAAAATCTTTTCACTTTCCTGTGACATGTGCTTTTTATTATATAGTCACTGAGTACATTTTTTAAATTTAAGTATAAATGCACATACACTGCCTCTTATCATGTTCGCATATTTAAACACACAGATAATGGACCTGGTCATACAGACAAACCTTCCATTAATACATTTGACACCTTGGACAAGGGCTTCTTATTGAAGGCTTGTCATTAGAGTCTGGATATGTTTTTTATTCTCTATCTTATATACACAATTTAGTTGTTAATAGATGTTAAACTCATTCTTATACAGTTTTACACTACCAGTCAAATGTTTGGACACGCTTTGCTACTGTAACTTCAGTGGGACGGTACCTAGTTAAATGCAAGTTAAACTGTCACTGTATACATGAGTGGTAATGCATTCTGGTTACCATACACTGTATACATGAGTGGTAATGCATTCCGGCTACATTAACAACATTTTATTCATTTCCTTTGTAAGGCATTAACCATGGTGATTTCAATGACCTCAATATACTCGTGCAACCTTGTGAGAGCGACGGCTACAGGATTTCTGGCATCCTTGACTTTGGGAACTTGAACAGTGGCTACTACATCTATGAGCTAGCCATCACTGTCACCTACATGATGATAGAACACCCTAGACCCATTGAGGTGGGTGGACCTGTCCTCGCAGGCTGGGAAAGTGTTCTTCCCCTCAATGAGGCAGAGAAAGAATGTCTATATGTGCTAGTGCTGTCCCGTTTCTGCCAGTCGTTGGTTATCGCTCGTTACGCTGTGACCTTGAATCCGGAAAATAGGGAGTATCTGATGACTACCTCCAAGAAGGGAGTCCACATTCTCCATCAACTGTGGGAGCTTGGAAAGGAGCACGTGGAGAAGGTGTGGTTTCAGAGTGCTGCTCAGTTCAGTGATGGAAAGTGAGAAATATGTGAGAAAACATTTCTTAATGAATATGATTTAACTCAGCCTTTGAAACAAATCAAGTATAATTTTAAGATCAGATTATATCTGTCTAGCACATTCATGTATCTCTGTGAACAGAATTTGATGTTTGTGGAGCAGGAAGGTTCACATAACATCTTTAAAGATACTAAACTCAGGAGCGTCTGGGTCCTCACAAGATACATGGGTGCCATGTGTCTGTACTGTAGGTATATTTAGTATATACTGTAATTTGTGCTGGGAATGAAGTGTGGAGGAGTAGGAAACCTAAGCTACACTGCAACAGTGTCCAATGTTTCCTTTCTGAAAGATCTTGTGCCTCAAGTAATTTTAATCTGTTAGCAAAGCAAGCAGTGAAATTTGATCCTCAGCTCACACATCAGATAAATTGTAAGAACTGGGTTTAGACTGGCAGTTGTGCACAGAATATGAAATTCTGTTTTGCTTGGAGATTGACTTCAAATCTTGAAATGTGTTTCTAATGTTTTACTCTGGTCCAGATGTTAATCATTTACTACTTTTATACCATTCCAATTATCTCAATAAACAAAAGAACAACTTCTTAAACGGTCTGTAGCCTTTTTGTATGCATATTTAAAGCATGTATGACTAAAACAATTTTTTTCCAAACTGAAAAAGGCTTAAAATTCAGCCAGTGGCGACCAAAAGAGGTTGCCGGGGTTAGGATTACTATGGGGAAAAGGAATCAGGGCTGTATGGGATGAGGATGGTGTGTGCTGTGTGTATCTGACTCAGGTGAAGTGGATGCAGGGAAGAGTACGTGTGTGTGAGTCTGGCTGAGGGAAGGTGAAGCACCGGGACGTAGCTGGAGGAGTGGAGAACAGTGGGCGTGGCGGTGGAATACAGGTGGAGTGGAAGAGGCAGTTAGGGAGCACGGAGAGAGGCGTTCACTCAGCTGGAGAGTAAACAGGAAGGAGCCACTGCAGTCAGGGGGGTATAACACTCACGGAGCACAACAAGCAGAGTACACTCAGCTGGACGGAGGGACCGAGCTCCAAAGGCTGCCACAGCCAGTTGCTGCGACCACTGTGTGAGTGGGCGCTAAAATGCCAACATTAGTATGTGCATTGTGGCATGTGGCAAAGATAAGTGTCAGTGCATGTGGAAAAAAATCCTTTTTTTTTCACTGATCAAATGTCAGAAAATAAGGACAAAGGCCCATCATAGGTTTCAAGA
Source organism: Monopterus albus (assembly GCF_001952655.1). Lineage (NCBI taxonomy): Eukaryota > Metazoa > Chordata > Actinopteri > Synbranchiformes > Synbranchidae > Monopterus > Monopterus albus. The sequence continues at coordinate 1,949,159 of NW_018127911.1, read as the reverse complement.
GTCCAAATGTAATCTTTTATTTGCTATTTGGTTTGGAAACGCAACATCAAGAATAACATTTCTAATGAGAAGAGACAAAGAAAAGCTATAAATCCACTACACAGTTACTGCAAAAACATATTCTTTTTCTCATGATCACTTGTTTTCATGTAGCATTAATGTCGAAGAAGCATTCAAAGCCAAACTTCAGCCAATCTCAGGCGTCTGAGATGGTGAAGAGGCTCTTCAGGTTAACACCATCAGAAATTCACTCCCTGCCCAGCTATAGTGACCAGAACTTCTACGTGGCGGCCGTTGAGGGTGGCGAGTACATCCTGAAGATCATGAACTCAGAGCACACTATGAACCCCAACCTGATTGAGGTGCAGACATATGCCATGTCCTTCCTGCAGCAGAACGGACTCCCTTGCCAGACAGTCCTGCCTACTAGCTCAGGACATCTCATGAGTCTGGAAGAAATGGGTATGAGACCAACCACGCAGTTCAGACCTGAGGAATAATGTAGTTTTAATAATGTCCTTTAATTAAGCTGGAGAAATAAAGTAGATCTACACATTGTATATCAGACAACCGCATTTGTAGACTAGAACAACCTCCACAGCTCTGTTTCTCACAACAGTCTTGGAGTCACTGTTTGTCAGTCAGGTGTATATTAAATTCATTTTGTTTTGATTGAAATCCAAATATTTCATAATACTTTGCCAACATTCATTTATAAATTACTTGTACTACTGCATACAATTTGCATGAAAAAAGTCATTTTAAATACTGTATATGGAAGTCAACTTAGAAATAAGAACAATTCACCAGGATGTAAACAAACACTTGACTATAATGATATTCTTTGATCCTTGAAGGGGAAAACTCATCATTTTACGTTTTACTCTACCACCTGCCACCTAATCATGGGTCCAAATGCAGTTTGGAGGTTTGTAGAAAATCTGGCAGCTTCTATAAGATATATTATCCATTGGCTCTGTATTGCATCTGTAAGCAAGACGTAAACAAACACTGGACTGTGATTGATATTCCTCAAAACAAAAACTACTGTACATTTTTAGACAGGTGCCCAGTAATATTTTTACTAATAAACACCAGCAATGATAAATTTGCCTTTGACTTGTAAAACGAAGCGTCTCTGTCGATACTTTTATTATGGTACCGTTAGTCGTATTTTGAAAACCCCTCCCAGATGTGTACTTGTTACATTCCGATAGTTTAACATCCATGGACAAACTATATGACCACAGTGGACAATACACACACCAGCTGCTGTTTTCAACGACTTGAGGTAGGACTGCTGTCCTGCATATCATGTTTTACTGGCCGTTATGACACTTGGCTTTGGCCAGGCTATCGTTATTTTATTATAGCTTTATAAGCCAAGGCTTGGGACTATGGTCCTAATAGGTTTTGCTCTGGGCATAACGTTATGACAGGACTGTGGGCAGACTGAAACTTCCCATAGATATGTTTGCTCTTACTGAACCTCACCAACTCCAACCAGTGCGACCCCTGCCTGCTCCCGAGTCTTAGTGTGTAATGCTTACTGATTTGTTATGCAGGATATTGAATAAAAGAGCTCATCATTTATCTATTTCTGAGTGTCATTTCATAATTAAGGAAACATATTCAGTCTCCGTATGTCAGCAGGTTATATATATATTTTTAACTCTTAACACTCTAGTCCGATTTTGCGAAGCCACGTCTGCGGTGTCTGTAGGGATCTGCCGTTAATGGCGGCCATTTATTGTATCCAGTGTGTTATCAGTGTGATTCCGACGTACTGGTAGATGATTCGAATGAAAAGGTCAAATATAAGTGTCCGTGCATGTGGAAAAAAGTCTCAGTAGTAGGGTAATTTTGTTGTTGTTGTTGTTGTTGTTTACAGTACTGACCTCAAACCTTTATGACGTTAAGGAGCAACATTTTTCCTTTTTTATTCACTGATCAAATGTCAGAAAATAAGGACAAAGGCCCATCATAGGTTTCAAGAGTCCAAATGTAATCTTTTATTTGCTATTTGGTTTGGAAACGCAACATCAAGAATAACATTTCTAATGAGAAGAGACAAAGAAAAGCTATAAATCCACTACACAGTTACTGCAAAAACATATTCTTTTTCTCATGATCACTTGTTTTCATGTAGCATTAATGTCGGAAAAGCATTCAAAGCCAAACTTCAGCCAATCTCAGGCGTCTGAGATGGTGAAGAGGCTCTTCAGGTTAACACCATCAGAAATTCACTCCCTGCCCAGCTACGATGACCAGAACTTCTACGTGGCGGCCGTTGAGGGTGGCGAGTACATCCTGAAGATCATGAACTCAGAGGACACTAAGAACCCCAACCTGATTGAGGTGCAGACATATGCCATGTCCTTCCTGCAGCAGAACGGACTCCCTTGCCAGACAGCCCTGCCTACTAGCTCAGGACATCTCATGAGTCTGGAAGAAATGGGTATGAGTGTTAAATTCATTTTGTTTTGACTGAAATCCAAATATTTCATAATACTTTGCCTACATTCATTTATAAATTACTTGTACATTTGCCTATAATTAGCATATTTTAAATATGTGGCAGTCAACTTAGAAATATGAACAATTCCCCAAGATGTAAACAAACACTGGACGGTGATGATAATGCTCAAACAAAATACAAATACTGTACATTTTTAGACAGGTGCCCGGTAATATTTTTACTCATAAATACCAGCAATGACAAGTTTTCCTTTGAGCAAGGCCAGAACATGCACGTCACGCTGTATGAGCACTAAGAGCAAGGGAAAGGGCAGTTATACTAATCCTGTCTTTACCTTTGGCAGACTGTGGCTATGGTTGTCAGAAGTACCTGGTGCGGCTGTTGACTTATTTGCCTGGAACCACTATTTCCAAAGTTCCTTTAACACCACAGCTACTGTATGAAACCGGCAAGACAGCAGCCAGAATGGACACAATCCTACAAAAGGTATAATAGTAACACCACTGTGAAACTTCCAGATCATTTGATTTGTTTTCTTATACCATCAAGTATAAGTATAAAATCATTTCAGTTCACTATCATTTGCATAGCATTTTAAAATAATAACAGTAATTAATAATAGTTGCGGAAATAATATTGATAAAAGTAGTGAAATAACATTTGCACTACTGTCCATGTGCATCTCAATCTCACAACCATCTGACAATCTTCTTCTTTTTATTTGCCCTACTGTCACTGATTGTACATGGTTTGAGTCATAGCCTATTAGGTTGTACTGTGTAGTTTTATCCTAATCACTTTGGATTAGTTTTCTTAGTCGTTTTAGTCTATTTTTACTCTACTTTATTCTACTTTAGTTTCCTAAATGGTATGGCATTCAATAGTAGGTGAGAGAGAAATGGCATTTCGCTTTTTTGCATGTCCTGCACATATAGTGAACTGACAATAAAAATCTTTGAACTTGATCTTGAAACAACATAAATGTTATGGTTTGCAGTCTTTCTTCCTGTTTGGTGCTTTTATTTTGGTTAGTTTCCTGTTGGTTGCTGGTTCATTTGGTCTCCATGCCTCATTGCCCCCATTGTCTCTGTATCTACTCACCACACCCTGCCTGTTCCCGTGGCTCAGTAAGTGTCTCCTGATTTGTTTGGCACTCGAACTGTCGGTCCCTTTCCCTTGCCTCACCTATGGACCCTGCACTTACCTGCCATCTTGGACTTTGGTTTGTCCCAGTAGCTTTGTGTGTTTTCAGTTTATTATAGAGCTCACTGACTGTACAGTTCAGTGTTGCTTTGTCAGTTCGAGCCCCCTTAGTTCTACTTGTTTCTTTGTTCCGTATCATTTATATTAAAATGGACTATATACTGTACCTCAGTCTGTGTCTCCTCCCTAAGCCTGAATCTAACAATAAATAATATTTGATAGATGGACAGACATTCACATTGGCAACCTGCACATCATTATGCTTCATATACATCATTATAATTCCATATTTCCTTCCTCATTTGGAGGGCTGTTTTCTGCTGACATCCCCTTTTTCACATACAACTGTCAAATGTTAAACACACATCATGTTAAATGAACATGTTAAATTTTGATTACTTATTATGAAATCTTCACTCATATTTTTAAACATTATAATCACTTTTAGCAGTAACCAAATGAACCTATTAGACATATTTGATAAACCAAACACTTATTTCCAGACATGATCTCATCTTCATTATAACTTCTTCACATTTTATCTTCAACAAAACCGTCATACAACAGTACATCACATTAGCAACCAACATTTATAAGATCACAAATCATTGCTGATAATGTTTCAGTATTTCACTAGTTAAAAAAATTGCTTAAAAGATTTCCTCCTCCATCTCATCTTACTATTGCTCTTGAAGTTCTGAAGTCTAGTCCATGGACCTGCTCAGGTTTTCCTCTTGGTGTGATTGATGGTTTTGATTTGATTTGATTTGATTTATTCTTTCAAACATGTAACAACAGTCAATATGTCAACACACATAATTCCACACATATCCACAAATATATTTTCAATTTGCTTATACCTAGTACATGCTTGAACGGAGTAGGAAGAAGTTAGACTTATCTAGTCCTACCCCATAACATCATCTTATCATCATTGGTTTGCAAGCAGTATTACTACATGGATAATTTTGTTCTACACCACGCTAGTGATATACTAAAAACACCACACTCCCAATGTTACACCTGATTAATCGTTAAGCCTGTTCTTGCCCATATCTTGATTGACACATACCTTTATATTTGTGTTTAAACTCATCAATTTTCTTACTGTTTTTTATGTCCACACTTAAATTATTCCATAGTTTTACCCCACTTATGGAAATACAGAATCAACCCTTGTCTCTTCGTGTAGGCTCACAACATTCCTGCCTTCTACGGCTATCAGCACTGTCCAAATCTGTGCTCTCTTTGACACTTATTATTGTGTTTTCCAGATGGAGCACCCTCATCTTACTTTGTTGCACAGGGAGAATTTCATTTGGAGTTTGTCAAGTTTTACCCTCCTGGAACCATACATCAGTGTATTGGATGGAGATCCTCTTCAGGAGGTTGTGAAGTCTGTCATTCATCAGTATAAGATCTCTGTGCTCCCCAAACACCCCAGTTTCCGCAAGTGTGAGTATTATATTGACTTATGGACTCTCTACCAAAATCTTTTCACTTTCCTGTGACATGTGCTTTTTATTATATAGTCACTGAGTACATTTTTTAAATTTAAGTATAAATGCACATACACTGCCTCTTATCATGTTCGCATATTTAAACACACAGATAATGGACCTGGTCATACAGACAAACCTTCCATTAATACATTTGACACCTTGGACAAGGGCTTCTTATTGAAGGTTGTCATTAGAGTCTGGATATGTTTTTTATTCTCTATCTTATATACACAATTTAGTTGTTAATAGATGTTAAACTCATTCTTATACAGTTTTACACTACCAGTCAAATGTTTGGACACGCTTTGCTACTGTAACTTCAGTGGGACGGTACCTAGTTAAATGCAAGTTAAACTATCACTGTATACATGAGTGGTAATGCATTCCGGCTACATTAACAACATTTTATTCATTTCCTTTGTAAGGCATTAACCATGGTGATTTCAATGACCTCAATATACTCGTGCAACCTTGTGAGAGCGACGGCTACAGGATTTCTGGCATCCTTGACTTTGGGGACATGAACAGTGGCTACTACATCTATGAGCTAGCCATCACTGTCACCTACATGATGATAGAACACCCTAGACCCATTGAGGTGGGTGGACCTGTCCTCGCAGGCTGGGAAAGTGTTCTTCCCCTCAATGAGGCAGAGAAAGAATGTCTATATGTGCTAGTGCTGTCCCGTTTCTGCCAGTCGTTGGTTATCGCTCGTTACGCTGTGACCTTGAATCCGGAAAATAGGGAGTATCTGATGACTACCTCCAAGAAGGGAGTCCACATTCTCCATCAACTGTGGGAGCTTGGAAAGGAGCACGTGGAGAAGGTGTGGTTTCAGAGTGCTGCTCAGTTCAGTGATGGAAAGTGAGAAATATGTGAGAAAACATTTCTTAATGAATATGATTTAACTCAGCCTTTGAAACAAATCAAGTATAATTTTAAGATCAGATTATATCTGTCTAGCACATTCATGTATCTCTGTGAACAGAATTTGATGTTTGTGGAGCAGGAAGGTTCACATAACATCTTTAAAGATACTAAACTCAGGAGCGTCTGGGTCCTCACAAGATACATGGGTGCCATGTGTCTGTACTGTAGGTATATTTAGTATATACTGTAATTTGTGCTGGGAATGAAGTGTGGAGGAGTAGGAAACCTAAGCTACACTGCAACAGTGTCCAATGTTTCCTTTCTGAAAGATCTTGTGCCTCAAGTAATTTTAATCTGTTAGCAAAGCAAGCAGTGAAATTTGATCCTCAGCTCACACATCAGATAAATTGTAAGAACTGGGTTTAGACTGGCAGTTGTGCACAGAGTATGAAATTCTGTTTTGCTTGGAGATTGACTTCAAATCTTGAAATGTGTTTCTAATGTTTTACTCTGGTCCAGATGTTAATCATTTACTACTTTTATACCATTCCAATTATCTCAATAAACAAAAGAACAACTTCTTAAACGGTCTGTAGCCTTTTTGTATGCATATTTAAAGCATGTATGACTATGTTGGTGTTACCAAAAAAACCCCACAATTTTTTTCCAAACTGAAAAAGGCTTAAAATTCAGAAGCAGAGAAATACCTACTAGAAATGCTAATGAGATAGACTATCATAACCATGGAAGAGGTTACTGGAGCTAGCTTTATATTCAGTGTGATGTGCTGTGTGCTAATACTGGATGTCAAAACAATACTTTCAACAAGCACTATGATGTGACATCAACATGCAGACCAGTGAATCCAGGTTATGACACCAAGCTGTAACATAGGAGACGTTAAACATTAGACAAACAACATGAGCCAAGTGAGACCAGGTTGTGTCTGCATGTTATTTATGTGTCACCAGTTTAAAATGTACAGTGGCCGTACATTAGTAGGTTATAGCATGGTTGCTTTAAAACAAATCTATTTGAATAGAATAAATGAAGGTTAAGTGTAGTCTTCCCTCTGTTTGATTCACCTCCATGACTTTTAGAAACTAAAAAGTCTATGGAAGAACTGATCCCACTGTGTTCAGCACAAACCTTCATTCAGTAAAATAAACAGTAATATACATGTGCATTTTATAAAAAATAAGTGCATTTTTATATGTGTGTGTGTGTGTGTGTGTGTGTGTAGGAATGAGCTTTAAAAACATGTTAGATTTATAGTTTTTCTACTACACTGTTTTCATCTTTAGAGTAACACTGCCTTTGTGTGGTCATCATGAGATCCTGCATCCAAATGAGGCTGCATGGCTTTTCGTAAAATTTTAAAACATGAACTTGTAAGTGCACCAGGTATTTACAGTAGGACTATGGCCAAAAGCAAATAATGTACAAGATTTCCATGTTTAGACTAACACTGCCTTTGTTTGTAAAACATATCACGCTGATGCTAGAATTTAAATTTACATCCCTGCCAGGCCACAACTGGTAATTCAGGTAATAGATATAAAAATGCAGGAGACCTTTTGTTCTGCAGCAGACGGAGGTGAGTGGGGAACATTTGATTGGGTCAAGGTTGTTGTTTTTTTCTTGCTTTATTTACTTGAATCCTGTTGCTGTGCTTCATAATGCACCTCCTTTGTGTAGTGCAAAACAGTGATGTGAGGTGTTCTGTTACAGAGAATGTTAAACACTAGATGGAGACATCACCCCATTTATTCCATGTCCTGCATTAAACGCTCACTTTGTGAAGCAGTGTTTCATACTCACATTCAGGCTGAAAACACTTTGATCCCTTGTTAGAAGACAACTACAGTAATTTGTACAGTTCTGTTGTCAGAATTATGGAGGGGTCGCATATTTAATGTTAAGTCCTATAATATTCAAAATAGTCCATCTTTACATGTTTTCAAAACAAAAAAAAACTTGAAGTGAAAAATAAACATTTGTAATATGAATAAGAAGATGCTTAAAGAGTCTTGTTTGAACAAAATAAAGGAACCATTGCTCATGAGACAAAATCTGCCTCTGAGCTCAGTAACAGTTTCGTTATTCTGAGGAAACCAGCTGTTGTTGCTTGGAGAAAAATGCACAACTGCAGATAAACTGTCAGAATAGCACTTTTTTCCTTCTCTGTATTTCAGTATAAAGTGCTGCGGTGTCACAAACACCTCAGCTAGAGCCATATGCCACACTTCACACACACACACACACACACACACACACACACACACACACACACACACACAAACACAAGCATGTCTTTAGCAATCTAGTTGTGCGGACACTCACTGACATAATGCATTCCCTAGCTCCTTACCCTCATTGCCTGCCCCCAACCTTTACTCTAACCTGAACTCTAAAACCAGGTTTTAACCCTCAGGAAGCTACTTGATGTTATGAGGACCAGGTAAAATGTCCTCACAATACTAAAATGATATTGAACCAAAAATTTGTCCACACAAAGATGTGCACATACACACGCCCACGCACCTTTCTACCTTTCTACATTTCAACCTCCCACCTCAAAGACACCATCTGTCTTCTGCCCCTGCTGCAGCTTGTGGTATGTACCTCCAGTCATGCAGAAAAAGTCACAGTGTGCATCTGTGAATGTCTGCCTGTGTTCACATTTGTTCTCCGTCTGTTTCACTGTCGTTCATTCGACAGGCATTTGAGAATAGCAAGCCCAAAGAGGCACTTCTGAACCTCCTCTGTCTTCCTCTCTCTCTTCTGCCTTTTCTCTTGAATCTGTGTTCTACAAATTAGAGCTGAAATAGAAATGGCAACACTCAAAGGACTTAACTTAATACACCAACCCCACTTATCGGTGCCATTAATCCTCTTGGCATTTCAAAACAGAGAGCTGGGTCTATGCTGCACCTTTTTTACAATACAGCAGAGAAATTTAATTTACACTCTAAAGGCAGTCAATCTGCAGGCTTTTTAAAGAGCGAATTAACTGTTTCATAAAAAGATGCTGCACCCATTGTTGAGCGTCTTGAATGACTTTTCAAGTAGAAAGGCAAGATTTTAAAAGTTAGGTAAACAACTGTCAAGGCACTAACAGCAAAGGCCTAGCGATATTATATTCATTGTTTTCAAATATGGTTGTATTGCTAACAGCAGATTTCAATTACATTGCACACATTGTCTATTCAGTTTTCCAAGCATACATTCATGCAATATAAAATAAAATTACAGCTTTTTAATTTTTTTTTTTTTTTTTTTTACAAAGGATCCAATATCTCTAAACAAAACAGAGAAAAAGTTGTGATGTGTCCACTTGCCAATCATAAGATGTTTTCTCTATCGCCAAGCTAATTCCCATTATTTCTGTGGCTGCGGTTCACCTCCTCTGGGTCGTTTGTCATATAAATTAGGAATTTAAACCATGAATGTTGCAATGCATTGGTTGAGTGGAAACATATTCTGGAAGCCTCATTTATTTTCTTCACCAAAGAGCACAGGGACACTATGTTCGTATACTATAGGTATAGACCACCTCTACCTTAGATCACCAACTCCATCCCTAAGAAACTAATTTACATTCTTTTAGAAGATTAATAGTAACTTTTGTATTAAAGGGCTGGATAGTTTAGGAATGAGAATAAAAAGTACATTAAACAAGTCCTCTCACCTTGTGGCTTGGTCATGTCTTTGTTTCATTGAGAGCAACTGTTAAGTGTGCATTTTTAATATGAGTTTGTTAGACACACAGCTCTTGGCTGTGTTTGCAGGCCTTTGCTGCTTGCCAAGCCGACCTGTTAGGACTTATTCGCTTCATGGATCCTGACAGACTTTCGTGTAATGCATGTAAGCTTTACGCCTGGGTGATCTATAGCAGCCAAGATGTCAGAGTTTGATGCAAGGCTAATAGGCCTCTGTTAACAAAGATGTTTCTCATCTATCGGCAGTTTGGAAAGTGTTTTAACAGCTTTTACACAAAAGTGTGTGTCCATTACTTAATTATATTGCACTTTCAGCATTCAGTTAGCATTTATTGAACAGCTTTGCTTACTAAGATTCCATTATCACATCATTGTAAACAAGTGAGGCTGAATTATTTATTTTCTTCATCTTATCAGTATTCAGAAACACTTAAAAAAAAACATTTTAAAATAATTTTTATACTAAAATGGAATACTTTAAAGAACAAGTCACCTGTAAAATGTGACCACTAGGTTTAATAACAACAGCATTCAGGCACTAAACAAAAGGGATTCTGCTCACTATTGGGAGTAAAGCTGGGATGAGACAGAGGTCTCAATTAGCAAGCTGCTGCGTTAGCTCAGTGGCTTCTCCAGTCTTATCAGTTGGTTTCAGGGCATCTGTGCTTTGCAGATGGATGCTGGCCTCAGTCTTCTATCCAGAGCTGTTCCCCATCAGACCCTGAAAAAGCTGACCAATGGGGGAGTGAAAGTAAGCCATCAGTATGGAGTCATTAAAACTTTTGCACATTATCACATGTTGGTTTTCAGTGGACGTCTCTGTAACAAGCGCCATTGCGGCCTATCTGCACCGAACAGGTGGGAAGCACAGCGGCTCAGGGGTCCAACATTAGGGAGGCGCTTAGAGAGGGGTGTCTAATCGATTGGACAGACTGGATTTACTGAGTCACAGGGTGAGTTTGGAGGCAAAGGAGGAGCTCTCTCTCTCTCTCTCTCTCTGTGTGTGTGTGTGTGTGTGTGTGTGTGTGTGTGTTGGAGGAAGAAGAGGAAGGTATCCAATTCCACAGTGAAACTGACTAGGCAATTTGTCAGAACAAGGTAGTTCCCTTTGGAAAGTACTAAGTACAGGATTTTTTGTTGTAATAATTAACTGATTCAATATTACCTTATGCCAGCACACCACAAATGGCACTGCAGAATTTACTTACATACCGTGGTAAAAAGCAGGCAGGAAAATATTAAAAAAACTTGGTTGCTGGAGCTAACGTGGCTAGCCAGGTAACATCATTCATTCATTTTCATTTTCTACCGTTTGTTCCCTGAGCAGGGTCACAGGGGGGGGGGCGGAGAACCCACACAAGCACGAAGAAGAACATGCAAACTCCACACAGAAAGGTCCCAGGTGGGGCCCGAACCTGGAACCTTCTTGCTGTGAGGCAACAGCGTGTTCCACCATGCTGCCTGGTAACATCAACCACACAAATTTAAAAAAGCCATAAAAACAAAAATGAAACAAAACCTCCATTTCATGTGTCATCTGTCCTCCTTTATGCACTTGGCCTACTATGACAAAACAAATATCACAAATTTTAGATTTTGTTCTGGGCAAAACAAATGTGGTAGCATCAGATTCTACCAAGAAGAGAATGCATCCTTTTTGCTAAAGTTGTCTTTGTCTCATAACACTGGTGCACCAACAGTGTGTTTCACTATTGTCAACTGGATCTGTTAAGTTTTTATTTACACATTAAACTGTACAGCAGCTTTCGTTACTTTTATTTCTCTTTAAGAAAGGTGGAAAACAGTGTTTTCATAGTACTTATAAATGAAATGACTATAGATCAAGACCGCTAAAAAAATTCCTAATGAAGCACTTGAAATGAAAACATTTATTAAAATGCTCTTTAGTAACAGCTCAAATGATGTAATCAGCCCTAACCTTTTAGTAATAGGATGGTAAAACAGATAATATACTCACTTTACAATGATATAAGTATATATTGTATATTTTGTATTTTTCTTAACTTTTCTGCCCTGTGATTCACATTGACACTGTGTGACCATGATCCACCCACACAGCAAATGCATAGCTCAACTCAGCATATAAAAATGTGCACTATGTCTGACACTTCGAGATAGTTTAAAACACCCCCACATGTCCCACAGCCATATACTGGACATATATCGAAACTCTCCAGCCAAATCTTGTCAACTGCATTTATCACGACAAATGTAGTACTTGCTGTAGCACTGCAGAATTTGCTGAACATGTGGCACTCCAAAGATAAGATTTACAAAGGTCGGATAGCCTTACTAACGTGTATCTGATAACAAAAACCTAAAAAAACAAACAAAAAAAGAAATCACTCTTCATTCTGATCATCTGGAGGTTGTTGCTGGAAAGAAGCACAGAACAGCTCTTTGACAAAAATGAACAAATCAGAATTCCTGAGCTTTAAATTTTGTGCTTGCTTAGAACTGCAAAGCTGCTGATTGTAAGAAAGATGGGGTGTTTGTTGTCTGTGTTTGTCACTACCAAGAAAGGGATGATGCAAACTGTCATTGCAGGATGGACACCGTCTGTAGTTATGGTAATTAGATACAAAGGAGGAAATACAGAGCCATTAGCTGTTAACCATTTGCATGTGCGTTTCTACATGCATGGCTGAGTTTCTAAAAATGATTGCTGTCAGTGATGTTTTTGATTAGAAATAATTTCACCGCTGCCAGACATGGTTTTGTTCTTACATAACAGGAGTTTCACACGAGAATGGTGCCAGGGTAGCTTCATGTTGATGCTGTCTTGGTGTCTTCTTCGGAACTTGGAGACTAAGAAGAACCACTTGTTTTCTTTTGGAATGTACAAGCGGCCTGCTAGAACATCACAAACTATTTAGATTATGGAAAATATTTTTGATTATTATATGTCAGGGTTGTATGGTATCATTATCAAGCCAGTTAACAGGTGCTGAAAATTGACATTATTAAGCTGATTGACTGCTGGTGAAGAAGAAGATGGCTGAAAGAAAAAAAAACTTGGCAATGCAAAAGAAAGAAACATATTCAACATATTTATTAGACCTTAAGGATGCATGCAGTACATTTTGTTTACAAGAACACCCCACAGGATACCTGTGCTTTGTTGCACTCCTGGTCAAGGCTGGTCAGCCTATCCAAAATGCAAAGAAAATGTGAGAGTGGGGGAGACACACAATTACTACAAACAAAAAACAAAAGCAGGACAAGAGTCGGAAGTGAGATAGTGAAAGATGGAGCTACCATCTTGTACCCTCCAGTGTCTCAAGCAGTTTTAGCTAGACTACGTAGGAGGAGAGATATCTCTTCTTCTTTTCCTTTGTATTGAAATCCTGTGGCAGAGGGAAGCAGTCTAAGCATTTGCAGAGTTCTTCTGCAGGTCACAGAAAGTTGATGGTGATGCCTTTTTGCAGAGAAAAGTCAGTGAGTTGTTTTTTCACTGTCACTATGTTACACAAACAACTACTGAATACCTTTATCAAAGTAAACATGAGCAAAGCCATCTAAATATTTGCTAACCTCACTTTCCCACACTGGTGGAAGAAGTACTCTAACCATTTTCTTGTTAAAAGTAAATGGTTGGAGTTAAAGCATTAATAATACAGTGCAATTTAAAGGATTCTTGGATTCTGAATTTTACCTAAAGTACAAAAAGTATTATCAGCAAAGTGTACTCAAAGAATCAAAAGTAGACTCACAGCAAGAAGGATCAGGGTTGGAGCCCCAGGTGACCTGGGGCCCTTCTATGCGGAGTTTGCAGAGTTCGGAATAGATAATGGATGGCTGGATAAATAGTATTTAGTAAAAAGTATATTATTTCCTTTTGAAATGTAGTACAGTGTAAGTGCTAATGTTAACTAAAAGTATCTCAAGTTTGTGTTTGAATACATTTGATTACATGTACTTAGTTACTTTGTACCACTCTTTAGCCGATACCAGGTTTATATGAGTTGACAGGTACTTGCTGTAAAGTGTATGTTGGATGTTGTGTGCAAGCCTGCAGGCTAATAATACAGTAAATGTAATGAGACAATTGAGGTACTGTTGGTGCTGCTCTGATTAATTTACAGAGTGATTTAGCTCAAGCTCTGCCATGTGTTGTGTTGTAACAGCTGTTTCAGTGTAACTGCAAAAAGCAAGTTTTATTTTTCTTTTACCTCCAGCCATTCTGCTTTTTTTTATTTTTTATTAAATACACTGCCTTGCATCTGGTTTACAGTATGTCATGAGGTAAGAGGTTAGTACGCAAAATTAAAGCACCATGAAGTAACTTGATTAAAGGATTTACAGGAAAAAAAAATAATGCAAAGGAACCTAGCTCTTTAGCCAGTCATTCTTAATGCAGTCAGACTTGTTTGAAGTGTTTACATGACAGGTAATCAGAGTATCAGCTAACTGAAGTTATTACTGCATCATTAGAGTAAATGTAAACACACTTTGTGATTCAACAAACCCATAATTGACTGCAGCATGCGGTGCGGGCCACTCACTAGAACAGATTGCAAAAGTCAAGCACAAGTTGATTATGTACGTATGTATGTGTGTGTGTGTGTGTTTGTAGGTACGGTGTGTGTCCGTGTGGGTGGGTCAGTATGTGTAGTATTTTGTGTGTGCATTTGGCTCACTGTTAGTGTGGGTGGGTCAGCATGCACAGTATGATGGAGTGAATGTGTTTGTGTGTGTGAGACTACTGCGTGAATACAGGGTGGGTAGTTAGATATACAAGTGAACTATCATTCTGGACGTCAGCCCGTGAGCTTCACTTGGGATTCGGTACTGAGAAAGAACCATTATATGAAAATAGAAGAGTAACAACACTAATCCAAAATCTTCTTCTGGGCTGGAAAAAAGCAGGA
>NW_018127911.1:1926602-1934477 GCF_001952655.1 Monopterus albus | reverse complement strand
TCCCATAGCTGAAAGCGGATTTATCTGTCTCCCTTTTGACAAGCGACATCCATTAAAAGAAAAGCTGAGAAATTAAAAGAAAAGCTGAGAGGGAAAGGCTGTTTTACTGAAACAATAAAGAAATGCAAAATCGCACAAGGTGGCAGGACTAGTTAAGCCAACAGAGAGCTTTTGCCAGCGTTCCATAATATTTTGTCTCTGGCTTTTAACTGAACATGTAATTCTGCAAGAGCTCCTCACTCTTTGAGAAGAGAAATTGAGGTGACGGGGGGTGATTTTTCCCAGCTGCTGGCAAGACTGAGAACACAGAATTAAGATGCTTTTCATTTTTGCTGTTGTTGTGCATTAGTTTTTCAGCGCTCATAATAGAGGACATAATATTATGATTCCTTTCTGTATTAATTTGAGGATCTAAGGACGTTACACCCCAGAGCATGTGTTTCTGATAAGAGTCTTGATCCGATGCTGTGGTGTTTGGTGTTGGGCATGTGTGACTGTGAACGCATGTGTACGTGTGTTTATAGATAGATAGTCTAAGAGTAAATGACACTGGAGACAGACAGGGAAAGCACTCAGCACCAGTGGGGGAAAGATGGCAAAAGATCAGGAGAAAAAGGGCTGAGTGAGTGGGAGGTGTGGACATCGAAACTGTGATTCACTGGAAAGGAGTGAGAGGGTGAGGATGACCCCTGATGGCCCTTCACACCCATTTACATGCTGTAAAATCCCTCTGAGCACTATTGTTGGCCTTGCTCACTTTTCTATTCAGCCAACATCAGAAAACACTGCATACCCATGAGCTTCTCAGTCAGCCTTGGCTCAGCACGCTCTACAATAATGTCCATCATAGCAAGATATTTAATAATGTGTTAGTGTTTTGAGAGTTTTCTCTTACAAAGTGAAAACACATGGAGTCAGATCACTAAATGTCAAGATTTCATTTAAACCAGACAAAAGTAGAAGAAAAATGGAAAACAAAGAAATTTTGTTTTGATTTATTAAAAAAAAAAGTTGTTGGAAAGCTACACTAGAGTCAGAGACCAGCCCATTTCCTCAAACATGCCTCAGAAATTAATTATACTGTAGTTAGTTTAATGAAATCTTAATATAGAATGTGTTTGTTGGACAAAAATCTTCTCTGGCTCTTCTCAAGCACAGTTAATGAGAAGATATTTTCATGTATTTACATGCTAGTCTGGTCTGAATACATGTTGCTTATGTCTTACCTGCCTGCCTGATTTGGGATTAGTTTGACCTCGACCTGCCCATTGCAACCCTGTTTGTTTGACTGCAGACTGTAGGTCTCTGCATATGGTCACATATCCATGTTGCCAGTTATCTGCACTTTGCTTCTGAGTATTACTCATTCTGCTTCTTATCGCAAGTCTGCTTTTGATTCTCTTTCTAAATGTGTTTGTGTTTCTCAGTCATTGTCTGTTTCCGCTTCTGAGTTGTCTGTCACAAACGTTCAAGAGGTCATTTGTATTTTCTGTTCCTCAGCTTAAGTTGTATCTTTACCACTTTCTAACTCAGCCCCAGTCTCCCCAGTCTCCCAGTCAAACCATGTTTGTAATATTTTTTTAGCTTTTCTATGATAGCAAATGCAAAAACATCTTAAACTAGTGGTTTATATCAGGGGACTAGTTTTGCATATGGACGGTAGGGACATGTTCCTACTAGTATTTGGGGAGGACAGAAATGTGCCTACCTATATTTGAGCAAACCTCTGCACATAATCTTTGGAATGAAGTCATTTTAGATCATTATGATGCGCTTGACCTATTGAAATGGAGAGGGTGATCTAAAGCTCACGTTACGTGCAAATGTCATATCTGCTCCCAGACATGAAGGAGGCGACAGCTGTCGGTCAGTGTGCTGACAACTAGTATGTTATAGTGGCTGAAACTTAGGTAACATTACTCCACAGCTCTGTTAGCATGCTGCCTCCAGTCAGCACCATTAGCCAAGATCAGAATTATAACAAACAATGGATTTCATGTCTTGCCTATTGTAGGTAGGTAGGACTGAAAAATAAAAGTAATGCAGTTTCTGTAATGCCATCTGAGGCTCGTATTTTGATTAGTATGGAGCATGAAGAGATTTTTTTTCCCTTGCGTTTTGCTATGTAGAGTTAAGTGAACAAAATGTGGTTTTGAGCAGAACATTTACCATTTAGTTAACTGTGTGATGCAGCTTTGTTGCTGTTACGACTGTAGAATAAATATCTTAAGTATGCTGTAGGTAAATGCTTGTTAGCAATTGTAAAAAACAAAACAAAAGAAAACAAACAAACAAAAAAACCTTAAGAACAGCAAACAGGAGAGGCTGCTGAAAATGACACTGAGGGTTGCCTCGGCAGTCGTAGGCACAAGACCAGAGATCCACACTGCACTGAGCCAGCCAGGTAAATAGGCAAGTTCATTACTGACTATTTGTAACATCTGGTCTAAAGTGGATCTGAAGACTTGTCAGTGTCTTATAGCTGATCCTGACCTGTCTGCCATAGTTAGTCAGACTTTAATTTTTATCCTTGTCATTCTGACATCATTATGGTCTCACTCTATATACATTTTACATTGCATCTGACCTGGTCTGCTGTATTGATAGTGTTTACTGTTGTGCTGAACTGTTGGAGAAAGATGTTTGTGTCATCTGGAAGATGTGATGAAATATAATGACATGAATTAATGTCCAGCTGTTGCGTTGAAACATGACTTAGCAGTTTTACTCAGTGCAGTGGTAAATCCATTGCTTGTGGTGATGGTGGAAAGGGCCACCAGACAGACCAAGTGCAGCAGCCTATGACAGGGTTAAATCACCCCTGTGTCTTGTATCTCAGCAGTGAAAACATATTATATATGGTCTTGAACTCATTTGAACTTTGTGGCTCTGTGTCTGTGGTGGTATGCATAAAAACCTGCCACTCCAGCACCTAATATGCTAAAACCTCGTCCAAAGCTTTTTACAAACACTGTTTGACACAAATTACTGCTAATGCACCATAGCACCATCACAAAGGAGGTGCGAACTGTGGGAAGAGAGGTCAGAGGCATTGTCTGGCTGCATGCTGCAGCCTCATTCATCAGAGGGCGTATGAAGTAGCTTTGCTGAGAAGAAGACACAGGGGCGTCTGGTGGCCCACTGGATCAGAAGCAGGCAAACACAAATAACAGTTTTCATGTGAAGCTGCTTGTTTGTGTGTGTTTATGTATTGGTTTTAATGTTTAAACATCCTTGTGTGTGTACATGTATACTTAATTTCTCCATGGTGATCATTAAATCTTAGCTTAGTTTATCTTTCAAGTGTGCAGCGGATTTGCAAGTGTAAATGTTAAGTTGTGCGTGCTGCATATTTTTGTGAATCTATTTATAATGCCACGTCTGGTTTATCTAAGGCAGGGGTTTTCAAAGTCAGCCTCTGAGTCTGACACCACCACCCAAACTCAGAGCCTCCTCTCCACCACCCAGCTCCTGTGTTTATACTTCTGTGTAAAACAAAATATTAGTGCTAAAAACAGTGCAACATGTAAATGCTTAGTATTAAAGGATCTTGCCACTCTTTTTATTTTTCTTTGTCCTTGAGTTTAAGGATAATCATGCTGTAAGTTTGGGAACTACATTTCCCATAATTCTTTGACAGCTGTGAACAGGAAATACTCTATGGTGGCAAGCAGTTAGCAGTGGGCTACAAACATGAACGTATTAAAAAAAAAATATAGAAAATGTACGTGCAGTTGCTTTGGCTATTTGACATCAAGAAAAAAACAGGATGATATAATTGTGAAAATGCAGCTCAGTTTGTGCAGTGAAACAGGACATTTTCCATTTTTCCAAAGATTTTTCTAGATTCTTTGCCATTTATTTTCCTTGACAAATAAGCAGCTTCCCAGTTTTGTGGTTCCTTGATGAACAACCTACAGTAAGTTTGTCATAACATTATGATCAGTGAAATCCTGTTTAGGATGCACTGATTCCTATATGTTGTATCATGTCTTATATGTTCTTAGCTCATTCTTCAAACAACTGAAAAACACATACAATATATATAAACTGGATTTCACAAACACTTCAGATTTACTTGTGGTTTGCCACTTGTCCACACTCTAATGTTGGATTCAGAGACACTTTGTACCGCTAATGAAAGAATGCAAACTCCCGCATTAAGCCTGTCCACTGATGTAACACTGCTCCACTCTCAGCGCCTCTTTTCGAGTTTCTTTGCTGACTCTAAAGATTTTCTTTGTTGTGCTAATGACCTTTTTCCTCTAATAAGGCACTGTGGGGATGACCCTTAGCTGTAAGTTTGATCCTTCAGTTTCATTCTCATGTGGTTCAAATTACCGAGAAAACAACACAATGGATTGTTTCTCAGCTCAAAGGAAGAGATGCCACTATGCTAGCAGTCATGTCCTGGAAGAGTATGACTGAGGATGTGACCTTACAACAAGTGCCGGGCTGACCTGTGGTAGCTTAAAATGAGGAAAATGGTCTGTCATAGCCTGTCCGGTAGTCATGCGAAATGACAGCTTTTAGCACTCTAGTGACCTCTATGGCGAAGTAATACCCCAGAGAGACTGAGCTCATGTTTTTGTTCATGACAAAAGTCTGGGAGGAGAGAGAAAAATGATTCGCATTTGACCCGCAGCATTTGAAACCTGTCTTTTTGCAACCAAATGAAAAATTATAATTTAATCATGACTCTTCCTTTCTTCTTTCAGTATGCAAAATAAACAATCAGCAACAAAGCCTCAAAAGCTGACATTGTCAAACCCAGCAAGCACTGGTTTCCAGAACCTATACAGATCAATCAACAGCAGCACCAAACAAAGCAAGCAGTATTTCCAGCATCTAGATCATAAAGTGGCAAGCTAGGCAGAGATGCTAGCTTAAATTAATGAATGGCAGTGGGAGATGCATAATGGGATTTCTCACCACCATGAGAGTCAAATTCCAATAATCAGTCTTACTTAACAGCGTGAGCACAGTTAACCTGCGTTTGTACAGCTAAAGAAATCTTTTATGAGAAAACAATCTACATGACTAAGAAGTGAACAGTCACTAAAACAGTATAGCATGAACCTGTATCTCTGAATTAAAACTACATGGTTTACAGTCACTGGCAGTTTCTGGTTTGCTCGTTACTGTAATATGAAGAAGCCATGAGTAGGCGAGGGAATGTGACAGCTGAGAGGCTGTATCCACTGGGAGCAGTGGTGCCACCGCAGATCTCAAGTGGCTCATATGATGCTCTGTCATTCATCTTCTGTGTAGATGTGCCAGTGAGAAATATGTATGCTTATGCTTTCGTCTGCATTGCTTTGGTAAAACAATGCCTCATTCACATGTCAACATAAGCATAATGTTACTGAAAACAATTAACTCTCATCATTTTTGAAAATACAACATCAACTCTAGATTCTTACTGTATTTTGTCTCAAACAAAAGTATAATGACCCCCACTTTTCCTATTTTACATCCCATCATGCAGTACTGAATCACAATTATGACTATATTTTACCTCTTAATTAAAGCCCTTGACAAACACGTTACACTCACAACGCTGACTACAGAAATATATACTTTCTAGGATTTTATTGCTCAGTACAAGGACATCACTTGATATTGCACCCTCAATACTATCTGTTTCTCTTTATGCATGCATTTTTAAGAGCCGTGTGAATGCATTTTGCTGGATATTTATGGATTATCCTTCCCAAGCATATTCTCACTGCTGCTCAAAGCTAACAATAAAAATGCATATCCCTATTCATTTGGGCCAAATAATTGGTAAACATCAATTAACTTGTGTGCTAAGCTTCCATATAGATGCTCTCCCATTCTTTGGCACATTCAGTTGTGTATTATAGACTGAAAATGTTATTCTCATTCAAAACTTGCCATTTCCAAATTGTTCCGACTTTGGGTGTTTTTCTGCTGCAAAGAATGTTGCTATTAAGAGAAACAGCAAGTAGAGTAATCCCAAGCGCAGACATGAGGCAGGATAACAGACAAAGTGCACAATTCATTATAAACAAGAGGCAAAAACAGGCTTACAAGAAGTCCAGGCAAATGAACCATAACCAGACAGGGATAACCAGAAGCAAAGCTGTGGAACAGGCAGCGATTGGAAGCCAACACACAAGTAATCTAAACAATGACAGAAGTTCAGAGGAACAAACAAAAGGCAAAGTCCAGAAACACTGGCGATCTAAACAGGCAAACAGAACAGACAGGTATACAGGTAACAGAAAGTTAGATGAGAGTCCAGGATCCATTGCGATCTTGCAGAGAACAGGTGGACAACAGCAGGTTTATATAGTGGGGAAAAGTGAGGAATTGAGAAGCAGGTGAACAGGGACATGTCAGGTGATGGGGAACAGGGGGAAAGTTCAAAAACATTTGGTGGCTGGTGGGAAAATGAGAGGAGAAGGGCCAGAACTCAAAAACTGCTTGCATAGATGGAGTTCTTTATTTTTTAGTTTTGCACAAGGAGAGTCCCACTGAAACCAGGTTTTTCAGGTAATGGGTATACTAAGACAACAGAACTTTGAAAAAGAATTGGTGTTTTGTATCAGTGCACAATAATTTGGTCCCATAATTGTTTATGCATTTCATAGAGGATGAAAGTTTTTATTGTGTGCGTGTGTGTGCACAATATGTTATGCTGTGTAATGTGTTCTTGTAAGTCTAATTATATGACCTAGTCTCACTTTTTTGTTATTCTGTTCTCCCTCCACTCATAGATGACTCAGGTGCTTTGTTCTGGTCTTTGACTGGGACAGTTTATGTTAAGGTTCAGCTTCACCATCAGGAAGAGACGCTGAGCCCATTCGGTGAGTAACAGGATGATACAGCAGGAAACAGAGGTTTTGTGATATTTAAACATCATGTTTTCTCTATAAAGCCAAACTTTCACAGATAAAATGTTACAGGAAACCATACCCAGTCTCAGCATTCTCACTTGCGTGACTAGTTTGTGTATTGTGAGATGTCTCTTTCATTTTTGATGCTGTTGTAATTCATTGACCTATGTATATTTTCACAATTCACATTTCTGTGCAAAATGTTTTTGGCACATTATAACACAAATATTACAGAGTTCATTGACTGCATTTCTTCTGTCTCCGTTCCCTCGCTGCCTGCTCTGAGCCAATCCAAGCAAATAACTGTGTAACTGTGCCCATGAAGATGACTTTGGAGGGGGAAATTTTCATGGTAAGTTGCATGACTTTTTGGAAGCTTGGAGACATCCTTTAACTGCTTAGCGATGGGGTCAGTAGTGCCTCCGTCCTCTCTGTGTGACTGAGAGGGGCCAATCAGACTATCATTACTCTGCTGACAGCATGTGTTTGCTGTTCTGAGAGCAGCTGCAGGGCATTCTCCGTGACTCCTCCTTCCTTCATCTGCTTTAAATAAACAAGTAATAGACACTTGCTGACTTATCTAAGAGCTGGACAACCATGCTGGTTGTTGAAAGGAAAAGGAATCAGATTTCCTGCTTTATTATCCAGGCTTTTCTACATATATAACATAATTTCTCTGTTTATAAATTTCACAATAATACTGTATTTTTACCATCTTCAAGTCTAGGAACCATCCAACTGGCACACATAAATGGTGATTCCTCCACAAGGTGCTTAGGATTCAATGTTTTAGTAGAGTATCCATCCGGAGGTATGGGCCATGTTTGCCATAGGTCCGCTCCCCTCTGAGATGAATGGACGAGCTAGCCGCGCCGGTGGAGCTGCAATGGGGGTACGGAAAGAGCGGCCCTCCGTGCTTCACAGAGAGTCCTGGATCTGTGGTCTGTGGTGGCGGTTCTTCACAAATCCCCAGGCTGGCTCTGCTGCTACGGGCAGGCGCAAGCAAAACACG
>NW_018127911.1:1921818-1926253 GCF_001952655.1 Monopterus albus | reverse complement strand
TATTCGATTGTTCTTGATTTCCTGGTTGTTTAGTCTCTACTGCTGTTCCTGATTCTCTCCAGTGCTGCTTTGCCCTGTTTTTAGGTGCCTTTGATTTGCTTAGCTGTGTATAATGTAATGTTTTGATGATGCTACCTTTATAATCCTTGTGTGTATGGGTTCTAATGCTTTGTTGCCTTTATGTAACTGTCTATTTTATGACTAAGTGTTCTTTGTTACTAAGTACTTACATACACATGCGCTGCGCGGAGTGGCAGCAAGTTACAGCAGCTGTGTCCTCGTTGTGTTCTTTTCCATGTTTCTATGAAGTTCTGTCCTTATGTGTCTGTTCTTATGGTGTTATGTTGGTTGTTCTCTATTGCTGCTGTAACACAGAAATTTCCCCACTGTGGGATCAATAAAGTACCTACTCTACTCTACTCTACTCTACTCTTTTTTGGCAGCTCTAAAATTTTGGCCAACACATTCTACCAAGTCAACACTCACAGGGAAAAAGAAACTTCTGTGAAACGACAAAGGATTTTATTACCCCTACCAAGCCGGAGGTAAATTTTTATTGATGTCTGTTGGTTTGTTCACAGCTTAACTCAAAAAGTAATTAAAGGATTTTCATTAAATTTTCTGGAGAGGAAGGGTATGGCCCACCGAACAATCCTTTAGATTTTGGTGCTGATCGGGATCATCATCTGGACCCAAGAACTCTTTAAAGGATTCTTCACTATTATGAGATAGGGCCAATTTCAATGTTTTGTCTTTTAATTCTACATAATACCTACAATGCTTGGACAAAATGTGCACAATAACATCCACATATGCTCTACCACACCCCAAACTCAGATCTGGATCTAAGTAATGTTCACATTTATAGAACTCACAGAAAATGTGTTACTGTTAGCCAACACATAACAGACTAGCAACTAAGATCAAATTCTATCTTAAACTCTATGGGTTCAGTAGGGTCTCTTCAGATTTTCAAATGTTACTGAGCTATAGCCTGAAGAAAACTGCCATTACTGAAGTATTGTTTTTCCTGAAGAACTTTTTCTTGAATAATTATCTTGAATAACAAACTAAATATGATAACAATGTGATTCCAAATACCAGCGGTAGGTTTTCATGGTCAAGGAATCATATTATAAGGGTCCAACTATCATGGGAATATTGCTTTTAGGTGTAATGGCATTATAGGGAAACTGAGCCGCCTTGGCTGAAGTTTGTGCTCTCTGAGTGCTGTCTAGTTTGTTTTATAAAATGTCTCGGGGACATGGGCAACGAAGCCATTTAACAGTTACGGGAGACATAACCATGCTGACACTGATGGTATCGAAGATAAGTGGGTGGGAAGCACACCAGGGTCAGTCCATGTGAAATTCAACCCAGCCCCTTAAAGCCCTGCTGTTCACTCCACCACCCACAAATCATGGAAATAGTTAGTCCTTTAAATTCCACTCTGGCCCTCCATGATCCTCTCCTCTCTCTCTCTCTCTCTCTCTCTCTCTCTCTCTCTCTCTCTCTCTTTTCTTGGTTCTTGGTTCCTTTTAGCTCAATCAGTATGGGATCCAAGTCTCCCCACAATGGCCGCCTCACTGTTAATGCGACCATTTCCAATCCCATTCTCCCACCGACTAATTAGTGTTAGTGTTAAGGCTTGTTAGCATTTTTGGCAGGCTGGGGGTGGGGGGCTGTGACACTATGTCTAAAGCGTTTGTCAAAACAACGGTTGGTGGAGCTGTGCTGGCCTGCTGGCTGGGAGGCAGATGCAGCAACAGGGGTGGTGGTGAAGGTGGAGAGGATGGAGGGAACCAGGGAAATCGCGGGTGGTCAAGAGAAGGGGATAGTGCCTGATGTCTCAGGCAAGGCTCTGACAGCTCCAGTCTCCAGGCTCTCTGCCCACAGACAGCACCGGGAATCAGAAAGGCAGCATTAGCTGAGGTTGGCTGGAACAAACTGCAAACTTGTTCTTGCTGCCCAGAAGCAGTTCTCTCTCTTGCTTACAAATCAGGTTATAGGTGTCCCTGTGCTGCAACTTGCAAGTTTGGCAAATGAGAAAAATATTCTAGTGAGCCCCTCTCTAGTCACCTTACTATTAGACCCCCTCCTCTTATGTTAACCTTCTACCTACTGCTTTACTGATTCTCTTCCTGATTCTTTTGTTTCCCCTCTTCTTAACCTGACTTCTATAAACATGTTGTCTCTTCCACACTCTGCCATCCTTCTCCATTTTCCTCCCTCTATATCAGATTAGGCTTTGTACTGCTGTTTTTTCAAGTGTCTTCTGTTTGAAAGGAGTCATATCCCCTGCTTGCTGCCCATTTACTTTTGATCTTAACAGATCCCCCACTGATAAGCTATTACTGATTTCAAAAGGGAAACCCCTCCATAATACGGTTTATTATGAGAGTCAGATGGCGGGCTGTAGAGTGGAGACAGCAGCAGTGCATTTTATGCATTCCCTCAGCCAGAGAGATCTCCCTTAAGATTATAAACACTTGTTAAATTAAGCAATTATATTAAATAGGTAAACTAATTAGGAGTACCTCTTTTTTACATATCAAAATGGTCATATACATGACTTTTGCCCCCTGTAAAGCTATTGTTGTTGCTTTCTAGGATCCCAGATTTGAAATATCTCAACATTAGTTTCTGATCTGAAACGAGTAATTCATCATCACAAGTATAGAGGTGTCTCTATATTTTTGTCCTCCCCAGTCACATACGTACATGAGAGGGTCAGAATATTAGGAACACCTCCTAAAAATAATGTAGTCCAGTACAACACCACCTTTAACCTTTGACCTCAATAATAAACATATAATTAAATTTATACATTTTTACCAATTTCACTAAAAACTGAAACACTTTGAGCTTTATAAACACAGATGTTAAGGCGGAAGTGTTGCAAACAGTTGTACAGGTGTGTCTGTTAAAGTCAGTGTACATTGCTTGTAAGTCATAAGCAAGTCGTTCCAGACCTTTGACCTTGAATAGAAATTTGATTCGGACCTTTGAACATTAAGTTTGAGAACCCTTGCTGTGTACTGAAGGTTTGGCGCAGATCCAAGCTGACACTAAGTGTGAGCTGAGGTACACCCTGGACAGGTCGTCAGTCACCTGAGAGACAGATAAGCATTCACATCTACAGGCAATTTAGAGTTGCCAGTCAACCGAACCTGCATGTCTTTGGACTGTGGGAGGAAGACATGGTAACTGGAGAAAACTCACACAGGCATGCAGAAAATATGCAAACTCCACACAGAAATGCTGCAGTGAGCCGTGAGGTTCGAACCAAGTTCTCCCTGGTAGCAAAATAACTAAATAAATAAAATAAATGTTTTGTTAAGGCTTTACCTTAAATCCTTCTATTTGCCATTCAGTGTAAGCAGCACTATTATAATGTATTTAACAACAACTATAACTCTTCCTGTGGGCACCCATTAGTGGAGGCCTGTGTATAAACAATGACAATGTAACGGATGACAATAAAATAGAACACTGTTGTAATAATATACATTGTCTTCAAAGTATAGCTATAGTTGTGATTAATGCTGTGCATTGATAAACACTTAAAATGCCCATTTACTGTATCTGTGTGTCACAACATTACAGTGTGTTATAAAACATTTCTTAAATGTTTAGATATGTTTATAGATGATAAATCAGAAAACAGTGAGTAACTTTTTAACTCCATGCTATGATGTCACTATAGCCTCAATCATCTGCCAGCACTTGATCAACCCAAATCCCACCCCTAATCCCCCCCCATCCTGCTCTGCCTCTCCTCCCCTCACCCCCCCCCATCCTGCTCTGCCTCTCCTCTGTTTGGTTTTTAGTTGAAAGAACAGTCAACTCTCATTAATTTATGGCTTTTAAAAGGAAGGTTTATAGTGGCCTTGCCAGTTAAAGGCTCCCAGGGTTGCAGTTTTCTTTTAATGCCTGGAAGCTAACTTTCTCTTAGACAAGATCTTTCTGCACAGCTAACTTTCCCAGACCGACGTACAATACCTGCACACTGCATAATGCACTTTTCTTTTGTTTTCTGTCCAGCACAGGATGCATACTTAAGCACAGAGCTCTGTTTCCTTTGAAATCCCTTTGGAATCCTTTTCTTTGGATATGGTGAAGATCGGGACCAGAGGTTTTCCTGAAGTCCTCAAAAGGCCTTATGGTGTTTCAAAGGGAGGCAGGTTCCATTATAGCATTTTCCCATTCACCCATGGTGTAATTTCATTTTTTCTAAACAGGTCTACTAGGTGCAGTGCAGGAGCCAAAAACAACTCTTATTTTCTTATTCAAGCTCATCTGTTTGTCTGTTGTACAGTTTCCACATATACAGTATACTTCTGCTGCAGTAATTTCCAAACTCCAATTGTTCTAGCTGTGGACGTTGTTACAGTAGAATGTATTTGTAGTGCAGAGGCTAGCAGAGTGTTCAGCA
>NW_018127911.1:1914895-1921442 GCF_001952655.1 Monopterus albus | reverse complement strand
CAATAATGCAACACAGAGAAGCTGATGACTGGTTATGGTGGAAAGGAACATTTGGCCTTGGGGCTCAGAGGTTCAATCAGGCCCTGTAGGCAGAATGATAGGCCGGTGCCCTCAAGGCAGCAGGCCACCAACACCAGCATTGCCTGAGGAAGCCTAGTGAGAAACCCTGCTGTTTGGATTAACCCTGCCAGACCTGGAGTGTGTAGGTCTATTTCTGTATGTGTATTTTTGTCTACGTAGCAGCAGGGTGCTAAAAGAACTGTGCAATATCAGTAACTGTTAGCATCTCTGATTATTATTGCTGAGGTTTAATGCTTAGCAGCAGACTGAAGTGTAGTTAAACATAAAAACACACAAACTGATAACAGCAGATGTATACTGTATATGCACATACTGTAGATGAATGAAGCCTTCTTGAAAAACATGGACACTGTCCAGGCTTTTTCTTTTCTTCTGCTAGTGGAGATTGCAAGACTATGAGCCAGTTTTAACCACTAAGTCACTGCACAATGTCACACAGCGTTCTGAAACTTTTGGAAAATTCATCATCAAGTCTAATAGCACTTTTGAACTCAAAGCACATTTCCTTTGATAAACCAGCATAAATATACCCTGGATATTCTCAACTACTTCCACTACTGGGATGTTCGCAAACCCCCAGATGCTTGACAATGCCAAACAAATTCAAAGTGGCAATAAATCACACAGAAATATGAGTTTTGATTTTCCCTTTGCTCACTGTGTTGCTCACTAATGAGACATCTCCACAAACATGAAACATGATATGCCCTTGAAAATTTCAAAAGGAAAACCCCAATTCCTCCAAACCCAGAGCTGTGCAGGGTTATCTTACTGAGGTTCCCTGCTCAGTGTGATGGCTGCTAGCTGGAATTAAGACCAACACTAACCAGGATGAGGCTGTCCACAAAGTTGTGCGACATCGATGTGGGTTGGAAACATACTCTTTCTGAGAAGCCTTGGCTGAGAATCGACCCCAACACCCCTCCTTCCTCTACCCACTTCCACTTCCATACAGTACAGTATATCCCTAAATTACAGGACTGTTCCTGTGAGGGCATCTTGAGTTCGAGTGGTAGACTTCTGTAGTTCAATCTCTGTCTGTGACTCCACTGTTGGGGTAAGGGATGGTGGAATTTGATTTAAACCTGCAGGTGGTTACAGTGCAGCAGCTGTGGAACACATTATCACTGTGGTGATCCAGCTTTCACTCTCAATCTTTGTCCCCTCCTCCTACCGGGCAGAATGACATTTATAGGGTCCTGTGCAGTGGTCTGTGACCGTGAAAACCATCGTTGCTCTTGAAAACACATCCCACCCTTACTGCTTTGCAGCATGTCAGTCAGAGAGAGGAGAACGTGGGGATGGAAAGTTTGCAGGGCAGAGCAAAATGGCTGATTGACCTGTGCTTGGTCTGCTGTGTCTCTAAATATAGAATCTGGGCTGAGAGCTGATTTTACACAAGTGACCCACAGAAGCATGTATGCACATTTTTCTGCTTCTGGTGTGTTCTTCTGTACTAAGGCTTCTGTTCTGTCTAATACATATGTAGACTACCTACACAAAATTAGATATATTCCCTTTATCAAGATCTTGTAACAAAATAATGCCATTGTCAAAATGGTTAAAGCTACTATGTTCTGTGCCTTTTATTATTTTTCAAAGTATTCGGATGTAATAATCTGTTTCAAAATGTTAAATGTTAAATTTAAGTCACCTTTGTGTCAGAGCCAAGGAGAAGGGGAACTCAGAAATGTTCACACAATGAAACAATAAGAGTGAGTGCAGCTTAATTCTACAACAAACACTCCTTGAGCAGCTACAGAAATATAACAGAAAAGCAATGAGTTTGTCTGCAGAGCAGCTCAATAATTTCATGGCAGTAAAAAAAAAAAAATCATTGGAACCACAATCTGATTTTATGCCGCATACAGCACAATAAGGTTTCCACAGGGCACAGCCAAGGAGATAAGGTTGTGGAGGAGCTGGAAGTGTTCAGTGTGTCACCTACAGCTTGTGATAGATACTACGACTACATCATTTTATAAAAACCTTAAGGACTAAGTAGTGAATATCCAGATAGTTGAGAGTTTTTGTTTCATGGTAGCAATAATTTTGTGTTGAGGTGGCATTTTCCAAATATCTACCGGTAAATGAAATTTTATCAATTTACCATGAAATAAAAATTAAATATAGGCTGCCCTGCTGAATTAACTACAGCATGGTAATAACTCCCAAAAAGCACTCACTATGAAAAGTGTAAAGACTTCTGTCCTGGGGAAGAAAGAATAATATTACTTCTTTTTACTGCATATGTCACAGTATAACCCACCCTTCCTTGTTCCTGCTCCTGCCAGTTTCATGCCACACCCTACACGCACCTGTCTGGGGTTTCCCATCACTCGCTAGGGTTAAAGGCTCTGTTCAACCCTGAGAGGGTAGTCAGATTGCTGTCAGGCTCGTCCCCTTTGCCACTCTGCCTTTCATTCCAAGTCAAGTTCATCCTCACTCCTCTGCCTGCTCCGTGTTGATCTGCTATCTCCAGAATGAATCCCTCTCTACTTACTTGCATTGCAAGTCACTGTTCACTACTCCAACCTGAGGACTACTCCACCTAACAGAAACTGCTGGAGGCTAATAAGTGTTGTTTGGTTTGTTGTTGTTGACATTAAGGCTAATACTAGCACTGACATCCTGCTTTGTGCTTTTGGGTCCTGAACTGTTAAGTGTTGAAAGCATTTTTACCAGATTTAGGAATTTCTTGACATAATGTGACCCCAGCTTCAAATCATTACATCCAGATGTTTGTGACCTGAGGGGTGAATGTGGCTAAGAATGTACTGTAGAGTAGGTCATCTCTTAACAAGAAGGTTGGTAGTTAGGTTCCTGGCTTCTCCAGTCGAAGTATCCTTGTGCAAGGCACTGAACCCCAAGTTGCTCCTGGCGATATCATAATTTTGCAAATAGTGTGAAAGCACTTTCTGCATAAGGATAAATGTATTAATGTTTTGATGCTGTTTGAATAACAAGTACATTTTTATGAATCTGCTGAAGTGAAATAACTTAATGAGAATGGTGGTTTCCCCCTAAGAAAACATACACTTCAAAGAGCATAAGTAATAGTAAGCCAGCATAAAGTACTTATGATATTTCCCAAATGATTGTAAAACTGGACAGATAAGTTGAAATGGAATCAAAGTGGGTTGTTGTTCCTGGCAAAGGGGAAAACAGAAGAAATGAGGGTTATGGATTGTCTGGCAGTGTGTGTGTGTGTGTGTGTGTGTGTGTGACTGGTTGACTGGCTGGTTAACTGTTTGCCCGGCTCCATAAATGTGGTTTGCTTGGATATTTTTACAAGTCCTAAAAAGATACCAAAGAAATCATCATTACTTAAATGCCCACCCCTACCACCATGCCCATAACAGGTTGCATGGCAGGCAAACCTATATCCTTTACTGCTCTACCTTAAATTCCCACAAGGACACACATATATTCATTAACATACACATAAACATACTCAGCAATCTCTCTCTCACTCAACTCTTCACAGTGGCACATGGGACTGATAAAACCCTAAGTGCTCTTTTAAGGTTGGCGGATATTTATTTTACACTGTTTATAGTTCTATATGTCAAAATCATCAGGGAAAGTGTGCTCTCACATGTTGATTTAAGAGAGCATTTACATAGGCTGTTCTCTTTCCTCCTGCTTCTTAGTCTCCCCATTCCCTTTCATAACCAGAACCACATTGACCCTGCCTTTGAACACAGTACACTGAGAGCAGACCTACTGTACTGGTAGAAATGAACTGAGTGGGTGCATAAAGAGCTGGGCCGAAGCCAGACTAATAACTGTACCATATTAGCAAGTCACAGAAAAGCCTTGCTTTTACATGTAGTGGGCTGAAGTCAAATAAACTGATGGTTTTCAATAAGCTCTGCCTGGTGTTCTCAGTGATTACCTTGTCAAAATTACTTGGGGAGTATACTCATTCAGCCACTGATGAAGTTATAAAAAGCGGCTGAGTTGAGGTTTGCACCCTCATTTTCTGCATGTTGTAAGTTTACTTCAATTACCTGAATGTTTCTGGTTAATTTTAAAGACTAGAAATGTTCTACTGCAAATATATACATTTCCCACAGCTACCAGCCACCACTCTTCTATACTAGTGAGATCAGTGAAACATGATAGTGGAACGGTTTATAGGGGCAAAAGTTAAGATGTATGATCCCCAATACAACCAAATGATCATAACATATCTGAGGGATTGATTTGATAGGTGATCAATACCATTTATTTGGTATTGATCATTATTGGAAAATGTTATTCACACAGTTCTCTAGTTATTCCCTATTTCATTTTCACATTATACGGGTTTAGTTAGAGCTATTATTAGTCTAATATCACAAACAGAAAGACTCTTGCACATACATTGTTACCATTCAAAAAAGCTTTTTTTTTCTTTTTTTATGTATCAATTCACTGTCTTTTAGCAGTTATAGTAAATAATGTGAAGAAGGGCTCCCCTGACACATACAAAAGTGTAATTTTCAAATTAAAATCATAATTACAAAGCTGCACATGCAGGAATATCATTATACTTTAAAACACAGTACAGCATATTTGCTGTTAAGACCTTTGCATCAGATCAGAGCTCTGATTCATTAGCTTACTTGCCTGTGTTGTTCATTGGTGTCAAAAAGAGGGCATGGATTCCACTTTTTCCTTAAGAGACAGCAAAGTTCACACATACAGTATAGAACTTAATGTACTTAGAAGTGTTTTACTAGAAGACTGCAGCCCTGCTGGAAAATCTGACAACACAATCCATAGTCAGGTAGATTGAAGTAGATTTGGCACTTGGTCTTTACCTAACAATACTATCGGATCTTTGGGATGTGCTCAGTGTTGCAGTGACAGCCCACCATGGCTGGATTGACGGGACATACCTGGGGCTTTTTGTTAGTGTGAGTCGCTGTGACCATTATGAGATGTTTATTGTGTAGTCTAGTACAGCACTGCTTCCTTCTCCTTTATTGTTAAAAGTTGGGCTAACAACAGTCAACATACAGAGGATGTGATGCTTTACCGATTTAGTCCATTGGTCTCTGTGTGGATAGCTGTGGAAGTATAGTGCAGTGTGTACAGCACATGTCAAAGTCTGAGTGTTGGTTTATATCTGTGGCTGGTGCAAAGAGCTGTTAGCTACTTTTTTATGTG
Organism: Monopterus albus; assembly: GCF_001952655.1. NCBI lineage: Eukaryota > Metazoa > Chordata > Actinopteri > Synbranchiformes > Synbranchidae > Monopterus > Monopterus albus. The sequence continues at coordinate 1,916,204 of NW_018127911.1, read as the reverse complement.
CATCAAGTCCAATTGTGTGTTTTAACATTGCATTGATAGCTAGAAGACTGTTGTGCTCTCAGGGAAAAAAATCATACACACACACACAACATGTGCTTATTTTGAATCCCTGAATGTTTATTCCAGTCCTTTTCCACTCTCTGCTGGTTTAATACATATTGTCAAGAAATAATAAAAGTTTAAATCAAAACAGAACCTGTGCTTGGAGGAAGGTAATGGAAATCATTACAGGACATCATTGTTCAATATTTATATCTGTGTACTCCTCTGTCTTTGTGCATGCGTATGTGTGAGTGCATCAGTAATAACTCTTATACAAGCATGTGTTGTGCATGTGTGGGCCTTGGTAACGCTGAAACACATTCACATGCATCTACAGTTTATTTGCATCTGTATACAGGCTGTAAGAGAGAGAGCGGCGTCCCAGAGTTCCAGCCATTACTCATAGTGTTAGGACTTCTTAATAGGAAATCAAGAGAGATTTGGCTTGGCGGAAATCCATGCACATACAATAGCTCACTGATGCTAGCGCTGTGTCAGTCCTACCTTCTCACTCCCTCTGTGCCTTTAGGTGTTGACAGACAGATAGGCAGCTATTGTTCCACATCTGAATGGGAGGAAGACAAGCTGTGGCCTCTCCCCTGCTCTCTTGCTTCCCTCTTTGCTTTGCTGCCTGGTTCTTCTAAGCTCCCTCTCTTTATTCTTTGCCCATTTTCACTACCTCCTGCTTTCCCCTTGCACTTTCCCCTTTGTGCTACTCTCACTTCCTCCCTCTCATCTGACTGTGTCTTCCTTCCCCCTCACTGGCTCTTCCTTGCCATGCATCTGTCATTCTCACTCTCCCTTTCTTTTGATCTCCCGACTGTACGTATCCATCTATCTGGGCCTGGAGTGCCATAAACAACATGGCAGGTCACATTCTTTGCTCCTTCATTTGTTGGCTTGATCTCTAATTTCATTTTATCGACATTGTCATCTCTTTTACCACATTGTTCTCTGTTTCTCTTTCTGTCTCTTGCACTCTCTCTGTCCGTCTGTGTCATCACCTTCATTTGTCCACGAATCCGTCCGCTCTCATAACCTTCTCCACCCAAAGTAACTGATCTGGAGTGACTTCATGGTGAAAACATGTTCAAAGTTCAAAGCAAAGTTTGCTCTGCAGTGACAATTTAAATTAAGACAGCTATTATCTTCTAAACTTTGTCTCAGTAGTGAGACACTCTGATAACTTCAGCAGCGCTTTGTGATAATGAGGGTGTCTTAGATGTGTCCCATTAAAGCATAAAGCAAAAAGGGTCATTATAGGGAA
>NW_018127911.1:1898368-1914882 GCF_001952655.1 Monopterus albus | reverse complement strand
GGTATTAGCAAGTGGCGCAGCTCTATAAGTTTGAAAGTAAATTAACCAGACCTTTTTGTATGCATATTTGTTTTCTTGCCAAGAGTTTGATAAGAAGATCAATAGTACTCTCAGCTGTGCACAGTGAAACTTTACCCTCAGCAGCTGGTTAGCTTAGCTTAGCATAAAGACTAGCAACAGGGTACACCATGATTATATTATTAGAGCTAGATACAGCGCAACTATTCAGCTGTTGAGCCAGTTTTGCCCAGCGGCCTCTCATGGTACCACAACAAAAAAATCCTCATGTAGTCCAAGAAGCATTTTGCTCCATAGTCCATAATGTTAAAAGAGATGACTGTAAAACTGTTGACAGGACAACAAGGTCCATTATCACTGTTTATGAAATTTTCATCCATAGAGGGTTTTATATTAGTAAAACCTTCCCAAAGTCTAAAAAACACCACTAATGTAATATCTGTATGGACAGAGACACACCAAGCTGACATGCGTTGCCTCACATCGGCTTTGTTGGGTCAGTCAGATTGAAAAAGTGGCACTTGAACACACTGCACAGACTGTAGCCAACGTCCAACTAGCATGTATGTGAGAGAAACAGCTCTCTCTACCAGCTGTTGGTGATATCTGTATTCGTCACTCAGAAAGGGAAAGAAGAAGACAGCATTAATAAGTTGTAAACAAAGCTCTTGTTCAAAACAGCTTCCGTTTATAGCTGCTTCTAATTGAGAGTATGTCCGATAAGAAAATGACATTGCCGTTCTTGGTCTTTTGGTTGTAGAAAAAGAACGGAGGTCGCTGAGGCGAAAGACAAAGAGAAACTGCACTAAATGTGCGAAATCATGGATACTACAGTGACAGGCTGTAGGAGCTTTCTTGAACTATTCTCTTCTTGTGCATTGATTTGCTAACCTGAACAGCTAATTAGAGTGGTCTCTCTCACAGATGGGGCCTGACCCTCTTCACGCCTATTCAACATGCCAAATCATCCAAAAAGCCGCAGACAGGGTCCAATAAGTGCCAAAGATGTGGGACATATCCACTGGGGAGCCCTGACAGATGCTCACCAATGGGCCAACCATGGCCAACAGCCAACTGTTGACTTGATGTGTCAATGCCCTTTGGGCTGAGCAGGAGCACAGGACAGCAAAAAAAACACTTATGCATATGTGCGGTGAGCTTCACAATATGGAAACAAACTTGTAAGAGATTTATTTTTGGGGGGGCAGATGTGTCTGGAGAGCAACTTTCATTCAAGTGTCTGGGCATCATGTTTCTGTCCGACCTCCAGCTCTAACAATACATTAATCTGCTACACAGTTAGCCATTTCTATTTCCAAAAGTAGCTATATTTGCCTACCAGCACATGGAGTCTTTACTTGTTTTCTGGCAACCACACAGTGATGACTAGACTCCAAGTCACTGCACCCTGGCCAAGAAATACTTCTGCACATAACCCTGCCTAAAACCACAACTTGCTGTTTTTACACTTTAGTTTTCCCATAGTTTGTTTATTAGTGAGTTTTAAAGGTGCTGGTGGATGAGTTTTCTTGGACCATTATCTTGGGACATAGCCATGCTGCTGTTTCCTCCTGTTTCCGGTCTTTTTGCTACACTAACTAGCTGGCAATGGTAGCTTTACCATACAGATCTGAAAGTACTATTGAGTTTTCCATTTTAGTTAACTAAGCTAAAATTAGATTAGCCGAATTAATAAATACTGGCTCATTCTTTAAATGTATAAAGGGTTTAATTACACTTTCAGCCAAAACAAGCTAGGAATAGTTTTCCAGTCTGAGGGTTGCTTGTTATTGTGCAGCAAAATTGTTTTAATGAGGAGCTATAGATTTTAAAAACAATTATTAATCAAAACCAATACACTGTAAGCTGCAGGCTACCAGTTACCTTTGAGTGTTTTTGCTAGTCCTTCCTCCATTTCAGTTTTAAATACAATATGTTGTTTGTAAGAATGCTATGGAATCTAAGCAAAGAATGCTTCACTCTTCCATCTATTCATGCTGCATTCTGGCGTCAGCCCACTGAGGGGCAGTGTCACGTCACAGCTAACTTTTAGACAGGCACCTTCTGCCTCCACAAACACACTCATACACATCTGCACACACAGCTTCTATCAATCCAGTTGAAAAAATATATGGACAAAATGTAGGATACACACATACGGAAAAGCAGGCATGCACAGAGACACATATGCAGCAACATCTCTTCTGGCTCTGACAGCACTAAGTGACACTTTCCAATAACACTCTGGTCTGAGGGGAGAGAGGAAGTTGACTTAACGGACTGTCTGGGAATGAAAGGTGGCCTGTCTCACTCGCTCACAAAAAAGGTCAAAGTGGAGCAAAAAGAGCAGATCAGTCATTGAATAATGTGTCATATGTGCACTCTTACTCTAGGATGTCACATGAACATTAAACGAGTGCCCATTCAAAATTAGGCAGACTATTTAACGAAAGACGTGCTTTTTCAAAATAATGGCCAACACACAATAAAAACGTTTAATGTTAAGGTCCAGAGCACATTACAAGATGTCTTGTTCCCTTTAATCTTTTTTTCTGCCACCCTACAACTTTTATTCATGCACCATTTACTTTGTGTCTTCTATCAGTAAATAGACAATAAATCACTGAATTTCTGTGTTTGATTAGGTAAGGGTAGCTTTTGCAACCTCATTTAACCCTTTATGTCTACAAAAATTAACTAAAAATATTTACATTTTTACTACCTTTCGCACAAATATTATACTGTACCACAAATCTAAGCCAACTTGACAAACTCCCAAAATACCCATAAAACCATGTCCCAAATATACTGCAGGTCCTCAAATCAAACCATGACTAGTCATTTATTCTTATATGGTAAGGTTTTGTAAATGTTTTGTAAACAAGTGCTCCAACATAAGAATGTCCTCTCTCTCTCTCTTTTTTTTTTACTTCACTGCGTCTTTCATTTACTTCATTCAGCATGCACTCATCCCCTACAGTACTGTATATAAGTTCACTTGGCTTTCATTTATGACAAATGGAGGAGTAAGCCTCTTCCTGGCACACCATCACACCACATACTGATACACTGAGTACAGACAGTATCCTGTTAACTCCTTAAAGGCCCAATCTGTAAATACAGTGTGGCAGTGAAATACTATTATGTGGCTACTGGCTGTGTTTACACAGTGATTTATTGCATTGAGGACATTGCTTGAGAGTTGAAAGTTATTGCCTAAGCTTTGGATGCAAGGCCTCACATGGTCTGGCAGCTAAACATGAATTTTGCATGTGTTTAGAGTCTGCACAAGGTTTATACATAATAGTATAACTGTGAAAGAGCTGTACTGGGAATAAATGGATATTCTTCTCTGCATTGTTAGATTTAGATGATATATACTTGTACGTAATTGTTAACTGAATGCCAGAAGCTGATGTCTTCACATGGCAACTTTCTAAAAACAAATTAATTTATTGTTGCTGTCAGTGTCTTTATAATCTAACACATACATGGAGGCCTTTAAGAATTTTAATTTATTTTAAATTGCATTTTAGTTTTCTTTATAGCCTACCTTTTTCTTCTATTCTTATCTTTAACATAGGAAATTGAAAAAACACATTTAAATCCAAGACACTGTAATATAGTATGCAGGCTGTCTCTTAAGAATCCCAATAAATAAATAGAAAATGGAAAAAGAAAACAATTAAATTGACAGGTTGAACCCCAGGAATAATTGATTACAGAGGAGAAAACAAAGGTAGCAAATGTGAGAAGGTGTTTGCTGAGAAAGAGCATTTATTTGATTTGTGTATTGGCAACAGCAGCTTTTTAGTGTGACTGTGTATGTGTGTGTGTGTGTGTGCCTGGAGATGGCAAGACTAGAGCTTCCAGATGTGGAGTGGGCAACATGCCTGTCGGGACCCAAACACAGGAACTTCCCTCTGACAGTGGAGATTAATCAAAGCCAGGGGAATCTCTACAACAAGATGAGGAGTGACGATGTGCATGTCTGTTAGTACAGTATGTGTGTTTATTTGAGGCAGGACCAATACAGTTTTGTTCAAACTTTTTGTATGTGCATGACTACCAAATTCTTATATACTGTAAAGGGAGAGCGTCTAGTCTTTGCCAACTCTGTTGATTTGTTGACCACTGACTAAAAAAGAAATTCAACCCTCAGCTTTATTAATGGTGCCCCTTGGGAAAAGATTAAGACAAATATGGAGTTGTGCTGGCATGTGCATAGTATTTACAATGCCGCCAACCAAAGCAAAGTATGATATTTTCCCTAAAACTTCAATCTGATTATAAATGACCTTGTGTATATACAGTAATCACTCTGTCAAAACATATGCACCGCATCCCTAATGACAGTTTTTAGATTCAAAGTCTTCCTGATGGAACTTTGTGAACCTGTGTCAGAAGCAATCAAAATGGGTTTTCAGCCTTTCATGGAAGACTTACAAACTTTGCCATAATCTCGAGGGCATGGTGCAATTTAAGACTCACTCTATTCCCATCCACTATCAGTGGAGGGCTTTGGTAGGTTAATGACATTTCACTAACTTTCTCTTAATGCATTTTTCAGGCTTTGATTCACGCCCCAGTGCACTCTTTCGCAGCACTTCCATACTATCTGATGGGACATCACATCCTGACGTTTATCAATTAATTGCACACTACTCCTGGGTGCCATTGTGAGCCACTGAGGGTTTTTTCTTCTTCAGTAAATGACTGATGCATGTCTTCTTGGAGTTTCCCTAGATAGATGAGAGTAATTACTCATGGGCAAAGCTCTGGCCAGATCTTTGGGTCCTATAGCAACCTGCTGTGACATCAGTACACATCAGCCGAATACATGCTGCTTCAGTGACAACCAAAGAAATATTACATGTACACTGTAATGTTTATCACTATCCTATTTCACATGTAAAGAGTATATATTCTTCAGTAGTTACTGTTTCCAAATGCTGATGATATTGTCTACTGGTAGAGAGCAAAGAAGATGGTGTAAATTTGTGTAATTATTTTTCAATTTGATTTTGGCACTTATGTTTGGGCACTTTAACATATAGGAGTCTCCAACAACTGCATATTTCTCATAATTCCACTGGGGCTGCCAAAATATTTACACTTAGTGACTTAAATATGGAAAATTTTTCAAGCTTTTCATTCATCACAGTAGTGATAGTCACGGCCATGAGCTCCAGATATTTTGGTCAAAGGTTTCTAAAAGCTCCCTCCAGTGGTTGGCCAAAGTTGGAGAGAGGTCTTAACACAAGTCCAGAACTGAACTTGAGTTGTTGTGATCACGGCAAGTGAATATGCACATTTATTTCCTGAATCCAACATCCTTAACATGCTGGTTCAGTATGAGAAGATAGTTCTAGTCTCTTCCAGCTGGTAACTTAATTGTGGATAAACAAGTACCTTAACTTCACTTCTTAGATTCACCTCCTTAGATTCTTTGTTACAAAATGATGGTAGATTGTACGGCATGTTGAAGCATCCTGTAAGTGCTGTTTTCCCTTTTATTGATAGCTGCTCTGGATAAGAGCATCAGGTGGCTCAGGGTTTCATGTATCTTATCTCTGTTTTTGTATTTGCTTGGAAGTGTGAACATACAGTATGCCAAGCATGAGGACATGAGTAGCAAATGTTTGAAGACAATGACCAGCTCTCTGTAGGCCTATGGAATGTAATGTGGCGGTGTGCTTGATGAAGTCTGCAGTTGTGTTTGTGCATGTTTTTTTCAGTACGTGGTGCTGAAAGTTAAATGATGCACATATGCAATAACGCACAGCTGACAACAATTACAGTCCTTCACTGGAATTAACTGCAAACATGGCAGCGGCACACATGTGTAACACAGTTACTTTGGTAAATAGCCTAATGATGTGATTTTTATTTTAATTTCTTAAATAGTGTAGGCACATATTCACCCTTCTGTCATCCTTCAGCACAATTCTCCTTTCTGCTGCTTTTCTGCATGACAAGCTCGTGACGCAACATCTCCTTTCAGTTCTGAAAAGCACAGGATTATTGTAATTATTTGGGCACACTCTCCCACCCAAATTACAAGCATTACATTTGTGACCTCTAAATTGAAAGAGCAACTATCTCCTAGCAACCCATACCAACAATAAAAACCTCCTCCTCAAATAGGCTCATACTGGCATATTAGTTGGGAATGTGGTTTAACTTTAATCCGCCTGCACAATTTGCATGTTGATAGACTGCTGGAAAATAGGTGAAGGCGCCAGGCAGATGGTTCAAATTGATTCTTCTGTTCATATAGATGGAAGTCTGAAAAGTTAATACTGAAATAAACTGCCAGTGCCAAAGCTCATCTGCTTCTGGCATTACTGAAAAGCCTAAATGCAAAGATGAAGTCATGGGTTCAATGTAGCAATAACAGTGTTGATTAAAATGCAAAACATAATGTGCATACATATGTGCTTAAGATATGGAAATATATGTGATTTATTAAATAAATGTCCAAAATTATTTTAAATAAAGGTTTTGTGCATTTAAAAAAAAATTGCTCTAACAGCCTTTATTAAAATTAATGAAAATATCATTCAGATAACGCTACACTGTAACTTTTGGAGGCTTGGCGGGGTTACTTTTGCTGTGCATCATCATATTGACTCTCACCTCCCAGGTGTGTGCATACCCTCAGGGATTAACCCTTCATCCCCGTATGCTAACATTTTGAAGAGCTCCAAAAGCCAGGGCCAGGGAGTTCAAACAGGACCCAGACCCCAACCTAGCTCCCTGAAGGAAACTTTGGACTCATTGGCTCTGCATTTCCTCATCTTCCTTGACTGTGTTGTACCCCTTCATAAGCATGTCACATTGATGAAGCTGTTTCTGGGGTGAGCAGAAGCAGAAGCATGGTATTGTCATGAGGGACCACTGGTCCCTGGTGTAAAGGAGGAAGGGTCAGAGGTGGGCACCTGGGATTGGTTTTGTTCCATAGGTTTGAAGTGTTTACGTGTTTGTGGTGTTGCAAGAGAGAACGTGGCACTATGGGGGCCATCTCTCTTACCGATGTTTACATTTTAGTCATTTAGTTGCTGCTTTATAATCTATAATGAAATAGGGCCTTGGTCTACTGCACTATCTACTGTATGTATATGCTACTTATTGGCTAATGTTTACCCAGTGTTTTCAAAGGGTTTGAGGAGGTTAAAAGGGGTTTCTTCATTAGAAAGATAAAAATGTGTTTGTGCTCCACAGGCTTAGTCCATCACTATTACCCAGCATCAGCCTCATTTACTCTTTGCAGCTCCCTCTGGTATTTGTCCTCCTTCCCTCTTGACCACCCATTAACAAACACAGTGAGATAACTAAATACAAGTTGCATTAATAAAAGGGATTTATTCAGCACTTGGAGTAAATTGAGAAGATGCTTTTGCATTGTCTTGGCTTACATGCTGATTAGTGGGTGAAAGATATTTTATCTGCTGTGTTATTAACTTCTCCCCCTCCTTGACTCTTTTGGTCCTTCTCCATCTTCCTCTCACACATTCCCACAGCCTTAGCTCACCTAATGAAGCTGTGCCTCAAATCTTTATTTTCAGTTGTCTCTTCTTGCCTCTCCAAGTAGCGCCTCTGATGATGTGTGTTGCTTAAATAAACCCCCTCTCCAAGATGCTCATTTTCGCATTAAGGTCCTGCTGTGTTTCTTTCAGTGTGTTTCACTTTTTCTTTTTCCTGGCACACAGACTGGGATCAAGTTATCTACAAATTTTAATTGTCTGATCAATTCTAATCTAACAGAAATAACACTTTTCTTTGTAATGTGAGCCAGTATAATGCCAGTCACAAAACCGAGTCCACACCATAGATGTATTAATAAAGTATTGCTAAATTTGGTATCAAATATTAAGTCTTTTCTTTATAACAATCAATATTCATGACTAATTAAGCAAAAATCAAAACTAAAGTTCATTAAAATTGGAGTTTATCTGCACCAAAATGACAGTGTGTTTGTTATTTGGTCAGATTTAACTGACGATGGTGAACAACCTTACAACTCTCACTGGATATTTGATTCAAACTTTAATCAGTCTTATGTGACATTGCCTTTACCTGACTGAGACCCACTGATTTCTAACCAGTGAAATAAGCTCAGACGAAAACACAAAACAACCTTAATATTTCTCAATCCACACCAGAAGTGTGTGTTCATGTAGGACACCATCACTCACAGTAAGAAGTTGACTGAAAAATGTAACTGTGTATGTAACTTGCAAGCATCCATATTCCCACTGACAAACAAAGGTACAGTTTTACACACTTTTGATTCCTGCATCATAGCGTCATCTTTTCATAGGCAGATCCAGGAGGTGGCCAGGGGTGGCCTATGATACTTTTAGTATCATGACGATCCAAATCTCACTCAGCGGGTTTGATAAGTTGGTTGAAGTAAAGTATTTGATCCAGTTGTGCTCGCTGGTATGGTGTCACTCTCTCTCTCTGTCTCCCTTTCTCTGTTTGAGTCTCTCTGTCTCTCCGGTTTTGTGTCTTGGGTTACAGGGTAATTGGAGCTGTGTTAGTGTGTGGTGTTCCTCAGTCCCCCACAGGACCTCGGCTCCATGTTATGGTTTCCATCATTTTGTGCATGGCTGGAACGTAAGTGTGTGTGTGTCCTATTCAGGGTGGAAGTTCATACTAGCCAAGGTTTGCCTATTATTTTTTAGTAACTATGAATTTGTTTCTTTAATCTATTAGTGTGACACCTAGGATTTGCTTAGCAAATGCTGTAGGTCAATGCCTCATTTAAACACGGCAGTTTTTATCCATCATAGTTCACATAAACATATGATCTCATTCAATTTTTATACACTTATTTCTGACTTCTAACATTTTCCCTCAACCTTTTGCATATACAGTAATAATGGCTCTGTGTTTTGTTAAATGAAAGTGTGCATGAAGCATAAAGTCTGCCGCCTAATATTTGATACTGTTGTTGGTACATTATAAAAGGAAAGTCATTTGCTGCTGACCTCAGCCTCTCACCATGAATGTTATACACTGAATGTTGGAGCTTTTAAGTCACAACCAATATAACATGAGCCAGTGATGGAACCATAAACAAAACTGCACTTTGGCCTAACATGCTGCAGGACAAAAGGTGTGGGCCTCACACATGTGGGAAAATTACTAGATTTCCTGTTGTTTGTCACACAGCTTTAAAAGAAATAACACTTCTAGCTTTATTTTCTGGACCTCTATTAATGCTTGATGCATTCCTCTATAAAGATAGGAAACCTTGATATTGTTTGGCACAAGATTTCTAGTGAGGACACATGTGAAATATGAATTTTTTTTTTTAACTCTTTGAGTGAAGTGTATAGTTTTCTCCTGCAGTTGGTCAATGCCCCACCCCAGCACCTGCCACCCATTTTGATGAAACAACTACCTTGAAACAGACTCTGGCTCCAGGCTGGGGGTAACAAACCTCCACAAAGTCTATCCAGGCACTGAAGGAGCAAACAGTAAATGCCTGAAATCAGCAATAAAATGCCAATTATCCCTGGATTTTCAGCTTCACTGTACATTCCATCTGCTATTGCTGTTGTTGCAATGATTTCAAAGAGCGTCATAACCACAACTTACAGTATGAATGGCAACGGGTTATGCTCCAAAACCTCCTAGTCATGACTGAAAAACTAGTTTCAGACATAGAGATTTAAGCAATTAGATAGGGTCATGGACAGAATTATGAGAAAAAGATGCTATTTATTGATATTTTCAGGCCACAGACACACAACTCACTCACTGTACTGCAACATCATGGTTGTTATTGAAGAGTGGATAAAAATCCTTGTGAGATATTTCAGGTAATTTATAGTAATGCTGAGTAGGTTATGTCTTGGCAGCCTTATCTGAAACCATGTGGTGAGGAGTGAATGTGGAATTTTTTTCACTTTGTTCTTAAAATGTAAAAAAAGCTAAAGATAAAACCCAAGTTATAATATATGCAACATAGAAAATTAAGAGTAGTAGTAAGAATATAAATAATACAAATTTAGGAGAGCACTGAAGTAGCACTTGGATAAGCCGCACCTGATTGCAGTATGCTATGCAGTGATTGGTTAATTCATCAAGGTGCGGATAGTAACATCCAATCACATCCATGCAGGTGTATAGCGTGGACATTATAATCTGTCAACAATCATACGCAGCTGTTTGCCAGCCGCCAATGAACCTAAGAAGATGACAAGGAAGAGGAAGAGGACGAAGACTGCTGTTTACGCTTGTACAATGCCGTTTTTCTACCGCAGCTCACCTGCCGCAGCCTGTGCTTCTCGTTTTGAATGATTTTTATGAAAGTATAGCTAAGTAATGACGCCTCTCTACTTTCAGCTGTGCACAGCTGGTTGTCAAATAGCTATCACATATCGGAAAGAGGATGCGTTTTCCTGTGTTTACTGTTGGGCCACAACCACTCTGCCATAGGACTACTCCTCAGACTTCAACTTGCCATCTTTCCAGGGCCAAAAGCTGTGCTGAATTCATTTAATGCTCATTACATTGCACGTTTTGGCTTAGTAACTACAGACTGTTTAAACATGACAGTGCCAATAAGGCATCTAGGGCTGCATTTCTGTTTTAGTTTTGCTATTGCTGTTTAGATTAAATTTATGATCATGAATTAGTGGCCTTTACACTCTGCCTCTGCATGCTGGCAAGGCATGTTGTGCTTTTGGTTGCTTGGTTGGTTGCTCAGGTTGCTGTGTTGCTCAATCTCTGTGTATTCACAATGCATGTATATTTATTTGCATTATGCCTAGTATCATTCATAAAATCGAGTAATGTAATGTTGTGTTGGCTCATGCATGGTGTTCAGCTGATCATTACAGAATTTAATCAGCCTTGGTTTATGGTTGTTGCTTGAATCAAACTGGAATCTATAGCTGAGCTCTTGCTTATTGCTGATTTGGTTCATTTTAAAACGGGAAAGGAGGCCTGCCTTGCAAAATGAGAAGCATACTTCTCCCTACATAGTCTAGGTGCTTTTCATTTGTAGAACTTCTTGTGTTAAGAGACTGCCATATATTTATCTGAGTAATCAGTGTTATTGAGAGAAGGGCTTTGTTAGTATTCAAGGAGAATCACATGCTGAGGGTTCCCATAGGTATTAAAGCTGTAGATTGTCCCATTAATAATGGGCTGTTTATAACTACAACACTTGTAGTGCGAGAAACCATCTTGGCTTAATTCCCCTGTGCCTCAGTGTCACATGACATGTGTAAGACAGTGTCAACCTTGGCCCTGACAGCCAGTTTGGCAAGCTTTGTTGTGGTCATCGTTGACAAATCAAAGTTCTCAGTTAAGTCTGTGGTTTGCAAGGTCAAGGGTCTGACTGAGGTTTTTTTTTTCCTCATAGGATTAGGACAGCAGAACAGCCTCCATAGTTTTCAGAATGGATGATTTGCTAATCTGAGTGCTTCCTTTGTGAACTTGTGACCACAATTTTAGGGTTGAGGTTGTGCGCCACTGAATCACTCATGGTTAAAATAAGTTTAACCCCACAATCCCTTGTGCAAACTATTACTTTCCTAGATGAAATTGTTCGTTAGTGTACAGAACACCTGGTTCTCCCGAAACTACTGAAACAATATGTAACCGGCACATGTCTGTATTTGTATATGAATGTTGATATTATTTGATGTATTTAAAATGAGACATTGTGATTAATATAAGGTAACAAATCATTGATGCAGAAACAAAAAGTACAGTTTAAGTTAACTACAAATATTAAGTCTTTATACTGTAAACAAGACTGAGCTTAATACCAAAACAAATGTAATTTCACAAACCTGACAGTTCATAAACACTGGTTGACACACACCTTATGAGAAAAATATTTACGCGCTTCCCTGATACACTGTGCGTGTGTGTGTGTGTGTGTGTGCATGTGAAGTAATAAAATGGTTATTGTGATACAGTATTTGGTGACTTGAAACAAGGTATCAAAGCATCTTGCTGCAGTACAACAATATGATTTGAAAGTGATTTGAAATAACAAGCGTGTTTAACATTTTCTTGTCATTTTCATAGAATTAATTTTCACATATGAAAACAGGAAATGGCTTTTTTGTGCATTATTATTATTATTTTTTTAGATGACTACTGTTTCTGTGTTGTGGTTATCATCACTGCTATCTCTACAGTTAGCCTGCGGCGGGTGTAGTATTACGTGCTACCTTCACAACACACGGTATTGCCAGCCGCTTCCTTTTCCCTGCCAACAAGGCACTTCACTGGGAGGGTGTAGCACTCAGGAGGCTTGTGTTATCCCCACTCCCCCCACCCATCCTAAACCTACAACTGCCTGTGTTAATCAGTAGGAGTCTCTGGCATAAGTATCCCTCTCACGAACATGCTTGTCAAAGCAAGAGATGGTGGGAATTGAACTGTGGGCCTCTTCTAGTGAGCAAGAATGGACTCTTTTAGCCACCTGTACACCCCCAGTGCAGGCTCTATACCAGTCAGTGAACCATGCCAGCAAAGCAAGCTTAAAATAAGAAACCTGTCATTAGCTTACATCTTTTATAAGAGCAATGCAGCCATTATGGATGTAAAAAAAAAAAAAAAAAAAAAAAAAAAAAAAAAAACGACCATGATGAAATAGAAAAGTTTTGTTTGGGCTTAAAAACGCTCATTCTCCTGTGTCACACAACCCCCTGTGTATGAAAGGCTGTCTGAACATATGACTTTTTTTAAGCTATTGTACCACTGTGCTTAGTTATCAATTTAGCTTTAATTATAATGAAACATGTCAGTGGCCTGTTGTATTCATAAAAGAATTCTCATCTTCCTACTACCTGCTGACAAACAAATATGGATTGGAAGGCTGAATATACACAGTATCAGTGTAGATGCATCATCCATTGTCATAGTGCCATAATTTATGAGTGACAGCAGAAATATGATAAGAGATGTGGCAGCATGAATGGGATTCCCAGAGGTCGCTGACAAGGTCTTGGGGAAGGGGTTCATTACAACAGATTTTATTGATATCCTTCAGTCATGTTTGTGTGTAAGTGAGAGCAGGGAAAGCAAGCAAGTGAAAGTAGGTATAAAAAGAGGGACATAAGAATAAAGAAGTAGCCAGGTCTTTAAGTTGATAGTCTGAGCTGCTTGTGTTTATTGCAACTGTTATGATGGTTCCTTGGAGGCTCAAAATGCATGCATGTCTGTTCCTTTGCATGTGTTTCATCTGCTTATTTTCTCTGTGCATAAGGCAGACGGCCACAACTGTATGGTTAAAAACACGTGCTTTTTACTCATACAGTATCTTTGCTGTGCTTTCCAAAGATGGAAAGAGGAAGAAATTTGGGCCACTGGTGTAGCGCAGCTTAATTCCTTCTCCCCCTCCTGGCCTTGATTCCGTTTGCTCACAAGTGTGACTGCAATTTGCGTGCTGTCTTCAGGTTCAGATTTACGACCTCTTCTGGCTTTGCTGAACAAAAGAAGGAATTGAAGGCAGAAGGATTCAGTTGGCCCCATCAAGCCCAGTTCTTCTTAGCACTACTTAATTGATGCCAGATCTTCTCAGGGGCCAGTCCTAAATGTACCAGGAGGAGGAGGCGGGCCACTGCGCAGTAACATACTCCATATGTTCATGATGCGGAATTAAGCGTTGGCATGAAAATCCCAGAGCCCATCCTGTCTGCTAAGCACTGAGGCTATGCAGTCTGGGCCTACTGCATAGAGATGATCACAGTGGTAATGTGTGTGTGTGTGTGTGCATGTGCATGTGCATGTGCATGAGCCTGTGCAATGGCTTTCTCACAAGTGTCAGTGCCTCATTGTGGCATGAGTAAGTAGGGTGTTGACCCCATCTTTTCCAAAGAGCATATGGATGCCATCTCACAGAGTGAGAGAGGGGAAAAACTATAGGAGCCTGAATAAGAGGAAAGAGAAAGGGAAATGGAAAGAATAAGAGAAGAATGATAAATTAGCATCTGGCTTGTGTATTTGGAAGCCAGAACACATCCCTAATTCCTTGTTCTTTTCTTCCTTTATGGATTTGCCAGTGGAGGGTTTTGGTTAAGTCGAGCTGTGATTGTTTCCTCACCCGTTCTAGTTAAGGCGAGGGATGATTGTGGTCACTTTGATTCCACTTTTTAGTCATAGCTAGTAGCTAATTAGCACAAAAATACCGTAGCACAATCCCATCTTTATTTCAAACTGTGGGGAGCAGCAATTTCTTGTTGTAGTGCACGTCATATGTTTTGTGTGTTTATGAGGATCTGCTTACTCGCTGAGGATGAGAGGAGCATGCCTCGTTCCATGAAAATGATTGCCCCAAATGATCGGCCATAGTTTCGCTCCAACCTTTTAATACATAAATTCATGGCAGCTATCATTCCTAATCGGGACTCTTCCTGGCATGGTGTCACACTAGCAGAGTCCCACATCCCTCTAGTGTGATTCTGTTCATTTAGTCTGATAAACATCAGCGCTTTCAGAGTCCATTACTTGCAATTTACTTCTCCCCCCGGCATGTGGACACTGGCAATTCTTATTGAAGTTACCTCACACGCTCGCTCCACTCAGGCTGCAGGCTTCACAGCTTACTAGAAAAAGAAGTTGTTAAACTGACTTGCTAAGTAATTACCAGAGAGATACCTTAATTAGTGTATCAGTGTAAACATACTTTAAGCCAGTTATGCTTTGAGATTATTCTGGCTACATTACCCAACACTTTAAATGACAGTGTTTGGAAATGTCACATGTTCAAAAGGCCTTGGAGTGTTTTTTCATTTGGGGTTGTACTCGGATTGATTATCAATCAACACCATATGCTAATTTATCAGCAAACATAAGCTCTAATCATATCATTTCACAGGGTTAATAAAACCTTCTCCTTCACTTTTTAATTCACATTTCAAACCTGTGACTGTGTGAACTAGCAATAGATTGGAATACTTTTTCTGACTTCTAGTAGCTCTTAAAAAAGTGACTTCTTTCTGGGCTATTTGCATGTCAGTTTGAGGAGAAAATCAATGATGCTAATTAGTGTTCCAAAGGCAGACTTTGCTGTGTGCCAATTACTATGAGCTAAGTGCCAAGGGATTAGGGTGGACTAGCCTCACAGACTCAGGAGACATAGGAGCTATTAATTAGAGAGCTGCTGTTTTTATACAGTATATGTGTGTGTATCTGTGTAAATGTGTGTGCCTGCTTGCACTGCACATGTGCATCTGTGAGAATGTGCCATTATTTTGTCTCAGCTTTTCTTTGTTTAAAAGACTGGACGCTGTATACTTGGCACTGTGTAGAGCTCTACTCATGCATCGGATCCTCCAATATGTTGATGCATTACAAATATTTACCTACCGGGAACAGCAGGGTCAAGCAGGAGGCTCACCAAAGAACTGCTCAGGAGGAGAGTGTGTGTTTACATAGGTGATTATCGCTTTGACCTATCACCCTGCGCAGGGCCATTTGTAATACAAACAAAAGGAGGCACCCTGCAGATTTTATGGTGCTTCACGATGCACCAACTCGTGAAAGCACCTCGCCACTTCTAAGCTTGTGTTTCCCATTGAGAACAGTTTACTTCCATTGGAACATGTTTCCGTATGCCTTTGATTCAAACCAGAGACAAAGAAGGGTCTCTTTCTCTCACTTATGTTCCTTTTTCAAAACGTGCCTGAAATGACCTCCACTAGCAGGAATTTCAGCAGTTATTTTTCAGTCTAGTACCTTTATAGCTTTCCAAAAGGTGCACTGGAGGTTATCTTACACTTCATTATGACTAATGGACCCCAAAAAGCGTGACATGTGGGAATGAGGTGAGGCCTGTTCGCTTTACAGAGCAGGTTAGGTTTACATATTTATTCCTATTTGCTCAAACCAGCCTCCTTTTAAATAAGGTTTGGATTTCATAGGCTGCTTCACCCAACCACCTGTCTGTCTGTTTGAATTAGACAGGCCCTAATCATCTCAGAGTTTGACAAATTTGCTAATGTTTCCATGCTCAGATGTGTTGCGATTGGCTGTGCACTTCAAACATATCCCTTTCTGTCTTGTTGGTTGGTCCAGTTTGTTCCCCTTTGTCTGATCAAACTTGTAGCAATGGGCTGCAGAGCTGCACTGTGTTAAAGAGATCCAGTTATTCATCATACCTCAAGGTGGAGCCCAACAGCAACATTGAAGCCAAATATGCAACATTGATTTACTTTATTATAACATTTTCATGCAAACTTACTGTGTCAGCTGCTATCCAAGTGTGCGTTTGTTTTTTTTGATATTTCATGTGTACTGGGCCATTAGCTGAAGCTGCAAATCCCACCTTTGGATCATCCATCCATTCATCCATCCATTTTCCTCCGCTTATCCGGGACCGGGTCGCGGGGGCAGCAGTCTAAGCAAAGATGCCCAGACTTCCCTCTTTCCAGACACTTCCTCCAGCTCCTCCGGGGAAAAGCCAATGCCGAGGCGTTCCCAGGCCACCCAGGAGACATAGTCCCTCCAGCGTGTCCTGG
>NW_018127911.1:1890455-1898289 GCF_001952655.1 Monopterus albus | reverse complement strand
TGCAGCCGGGGCCCCACCCTGGAGCCAGGCGCGTGGTTGGGGCTCGAATGCAAGCACCTGGTTGTCAGGCCTCCCCTCACGAGGCCCAGCCGGGCTTAGCCCGAACGAGCGACATGGGGACGTCCTCCCGTGGGCCCACTGCCTGCAGGAGGATCCGTAAGGGGCCGGTGCACAGTGGATTGGGCAGCAGTCGAAGGCAGGGGCCCCGACGACCCGATCTCTGGACACGGAGACCTTCGGATCATTGTGACTTATTTTCTATTGCAGTTGTTTTGGGGTTGCTTTGGCTCAGAGGAAGAGTGGGTTAACCTCTGATCGCAGGGTTGGCGGTTTGATTCCCAGTCTACATGTTCAAGTGTCCTTAGATATTTGTGTGTGAATTGGTAATCTGTAAAGTGCTTTGCCCAGTTGGGTAGAAAAGTGCTATAAAAGTGCAGTCCATATACAGTTTTTTTTTTTTTCCATTAACCTAGTTAGACAATAGTGTCTGGAAAGTCAGAATACACTGCACAGTCAATAGCTCTATAACCCTACATCTAGCATTGTCCATGAGGTTTTTATTTTTTTGCATACAAATACTTCTCTCTCTATCTCCTGCCACTTATTCTTTAGGCACATTTGGCTTCAGTGTAAAAAGCACATAATTTTTGTTTGTCAATAGTTATTCAAATCGCACAGTGCCTGAAAAAACATTTCATTTGTGGTGCAAAGTGAAGATGGAATTGAATGTGTGAAATGTGTGAGCTTGCAGAATGCAAATGAATTGTTTGATAGAAAAATCTTGGCCTGAGCCAATAGTGTGTTTGATTTTTCTGCTTGGTTTTGAAGGACTATGGGGAGAATTTGAATGATAAATTGTAGTAATAAATTATGAATTTATCTGCATACCTAAATGTTCTCTTTGAAACTTCCCAAATTTTGCTCCACTTTAATGGGATTACATGTATCTCATGAATTCCAGAAGTCAAATTTCAATTCTATTCATCAAAAACAAACAATATCAGTCTCAGAAGGTTCTATGCAAAAAAAAGTGGATTGGCTGCAGCAGCCTTACACAGGGTAAAGTTGCTACTGCAGTGCATCCTTGTGGGTAGCTACTTTAAATAGAAGTGGATGAGCTTCTCTTAGCTGAATCTCAGTGGTCTTGGGGTTTTCATAAGCAGATAGATGCTTTTTGATGCCTCTGTGCAGCTGCAACCCATGGTGAGGTGGTGGAGCCACAGGGACTCTGCTCCAGGAACACCTACTGAGAGAGGGAGCACCATGCAAAGGAGGAGGTGGAGGGAAAAAATTAAACAAAGTTTAATTGTTGATGAAACTGAAGACTGGATTGCAGTGAACATTATAATCCCAGTGATCTGAGGAGAAAAGCATTTAAAATCATTTAATTCCTCAGTCTGGTGCAGTCTCCACCTACCAGTTTATGCAGCTATAGTGACCCAATGGTAGTTTAGAATTTTTCTGAAGATATGAGTCAGAAAATCCTTCCTCAACTTAAAAACTGTTTGTTTTTGTAAAACTAGACTTAAAAGTATTATTGCAAACATTTAACTTGGTGAGGAAAAACGACAGTACATAATTGCTGAGTATAGGGTATGATTTAACTGTCATACTTCTTTTCTAACTCATGGCAATTTCTGTTTTTTAAAACTATGCGTTCTTCCTGTTCTCCTCTGACTCTATTGGAGTTTCTTAAACCATTATTGACACATCTTGTCAAGGGGTGAAAGTACAGCTCCCATGGAGGTGTAGGTGTGAACCTGATTAAAGAGCCAGTAAGCTGGAATAGCACAACAGGTTTTAATAATGTCCTCAGGAGCAGAATCAGATATATACACTACCAATCTTGAAGGGCTTACCAGAAAGCAGTACTTAGTTTGGTCCAGGTTTGATATCTCCAACAGGGCAGTAGGGAAGGCAAGGCAGAATCTCTAGTCGTTAATGCAGGCAAGGTGTCGTTACCAAGAAAGTGGTCCAATAAGAAGGGTGAGCCAGAATAGGATAAGGATAATCAATTTTATTGGCCAAGTATGTTACATGCAAGGAATTTGTTTCCAGTACAGAACTGGACTGATGGCAGCCATCTGCGGCGCCACCTCAACCGATGGCTCTAACCATCGAGGGGGGGGTTCATTGTCTTGCCCAAGGACACTTTGACATGTGGACTGCCGGCACCAAGATTCAAACCTTCAACCTTCTGGTTGGGAGATGACTGCTCTACGCACCGCGCCACTGTCGCCCCCCAAAGATGTTGATATCTTGGGTCGATAGCACAAGCAAGGTGTTGGTATTAAGATGATCAGGCAGAAAGAATGCTGGAGAGTCTAGTCGAGGCATAGAACAATCTGGCAGCTCCCCACAGAGTGAGAAGCTGATATATAGTATGAGGAATAGGTGTGACTGATGAAGTAGCAGGTGAAACGGCATGAACTTCCCAGAATGCAGGGTGAGCTGGGGACAAGGAAGCAAAAAAGAATAAGAGCATACTTGCAGGAAGTGAACGGGGCTAAAACATGACACATCTAGGTTAAACAAATTCACATGCAACAAATAAAGAATTTTTATGGTGTATATAATTTTTTTTATAGTGAATGAATAGTATATATTCATTTCTTTACTATTTTTATCCCTTCATTTCTGCTAATTGGACTCTTTTGGGTTGGACGTCAGGAGTGCTTGCTATACTTCCTATCAGTTAAAGGAAATTAAACAGCAATTTTGGGGGAGATTTGGTCCATATTACCTTTAATTGAATTACTCAGGCAGTCCCTTTAGGCATCTCTCCCATTGAAACATTAAGCAATACTACTTGTGTCACACTCAGAGGCCCTCTGTCAGTGGATGGGAGGATGTTTATTCAATAAAGCCTGTATTAAAAGCACAGAACTCACACACCCTTAATTGTTTTCACCTTGCTTTAATAAAAGGTGTTATTAAAGGGGAAAAACTGAGTTGGCGGCTCGTCTGGAGAGACTTGGCAGTGTTTGCATTTCAGCAAGATGGTGGAGATTACTCCTGAAAGCCCTTTTTAACTGAAAACCTAGAGACACACCAGTCCAGTTTCAGAAAAGGCACAGAAGGAAAGGCAGCTGGGACAAAAACTGTCCATTTACAAAGGCCCATATTATTAAGGCCACTTGTGACTTAATACAATTTCATGTGTGAGTGGTAGGGCCGTAGGGATAGTGTTCTGCTTGAAGGGCCTGTAGAGAGGCAGGTTTTGTGTTGGCATTCTTGACACAGCATGGTGTTGTCTTGAGATTTGAACCATGCTGAGGTGTTACCATAGATCTTGATGTGCATTGCCAATTCCTTCTCTTTTGAGAAGTTGTTAATTCTGTTCCTTATTAATGAACAAGGAATAAGTCCAGGAATCATGCTTTTAGGGAGGAGTATAAACAAAACCCCCTTTTAAACCTTGATTCAGAGACTTTAGATGGCTGCCAACAGCTGTAATCCTGTACACACCATGTGTACATCTAAAAAAAGTATGTCGTAATAAGAAAATATAATGTGAATCTCTCTTAAAAAAAGGAGTGTAGGTTCTCATTTTAAAGAGATACCTAGCTTTTTCTTTTTTTTTTTCATGGTGGCAGCTCTTTTGCATACATAATCCTGCTGGTGCCACTGGTCAGCATTGAAGAAGATCATGAATATACAGCAGAAAAGTCGCATGCTGGTGGACATTAAGTCATCGCAGACCTTTACCAATTTAGGGTGCTATTTGTGTGTCTGTGTTTGGTGGGTTTGACTTTGGTTGACAAAGGTCGCACCATGGTTCCCATCAGGTCATGGTGTGTCTCCCATCGGAAGATGAAGGTAGAGAAAACAAAGATTAGGAGGAAACCCAAAGTACATTAGTGGACAGAGGGAGGAAGAATAGCTTTTTTTTTTCTGGATGTTTATTTGAACATCACACACAAGAGAGGGTGGTCACTCTGGGATTTAAGGGTGGGGAGTAATAAAGTCAAGATGTAGTCAAAGACTCGGGTCACTTTACCACAGTAAGGCTCCAGGAACTGAAATAGGAGGACACTATTTATTCACACACATGGGAGAAAACCAGCCTGCTACAGTACATTATCAGCTGGGGTTTGTGTAGTATGTTGTTTTAATGGGATACATTATTGTTTTAATAGCAAGTCACAGAGAGGTCACTTGTAAACTAGGGATTGATTTTAGAATGATAACAGTAAAAGGTCATTTCAATCATGGATATTTTTTTTTTTTTTTAAAGCCATGTAGGTCTACCATTGTGTTCCAGACTTGGATGACTCGTCACCACTTCCCTCCACTATGCAAAAGCTTAGCCAAAATATTGTGAATATGGCAACTGCCATCTTGGTGTTTTGTGCACTAGCAATTGATTATTTGAGAGACTTATCAGACTGGCCATCAAAGCTGTTAATTTGTCTGAAATACCCCCCGCCGCCTTTTCCTGTAGTGCCACTAGCAGGTCCTTTTCACTTATCCTATCAAATATTTCAACATGTCACATAATTTTTAACAGTCAATTTCAGAGGTCTAATGACTTTTCTTGTACCACCACAATGACGTTAAACTTAAATTCATTCGGTGCTTGCTGAACAAATACCTCCAAATTGAATAACATTCCCATCAGTTTCAGTGGTAGTGTCTATGGTCAATTAGTGCATGTTAGCATGCTAAGAGGCTAAAGTAAAACGGTAAACACAGGAGTAGTCTGCCAGATCTGATGGTCTGTTTTCAGATTTTTCTTTTTAAAAAATAGAGAATTTTGGAATTCTCTTTTGATTGTGCTAAAGGGGCCTTTATATTTGCGTGTCTAACCATTTCCTGTGAACTGTATTCTTCCGTTTTTCATCCTTCTCACTCAGGATAGCAAACTACTTAAAATGCAATGTTAATATCACTATTCAGTATTAAATTTCAGCCTCACAGCCCTGTACCTCTGATTGGTAGGTGGAAACAACTGCATCCATAATCACTCCTATTAATCCAATGCTAGACTGCTGAGACTTTTCGCTTCATTTGGTACCATGTTTCCTATTCCAGTCAGCATACATTTAATTCCATCTGAGTCAACCATGCATTCACCATTTTGCCTGGTGCTCATGTCTGGGGTAAATGCATTTATGAAATGTTAAGGGCTATATTGCGAACTTTAAGTGGTAGCGTGTTGTATTTACTTAATGAATTTGTTTAGAGGAGATCAAAGCTGAAAATATGACAGATTGGGAGGGGATAGATCCAGAGCTTTGACTTGTCTAAATTAATTGCTGCATAGCAAGAGGAAATTTCTTAGTCAGATTTTGAAGAGTTTATGCTTGGATTTTAAGCTGTGGGAGATTCCCTTTTCATGTAAACATAGGTTTGATTAATATACTTTTATCCAAGTTTCTTCATTCTTCATGGGCCACCATCTATCTCACTTCTAACAGCTAAAGGTTTAAGTAATTGATTAAATATGTCTTCATCACAGTGATGTTAGGAATATAATAATATAATTTTATTTCAAACATTAATTTACTGTAGCTCATGTGCTGTAATGATTGGGCCATTGGCACTGATCAAAAATCCAGTCAAACAACAAAGAAGCTTTATATTGTACTTACTGTACTGACTAATCTGTAGTGTACTTATAGCTTTAAAACTTATATCCCACTGATTATCTTCAAATGAAGCCTTTTTTATTTATTGCAATAAATGTTGATGCTGTTGCTTTAAGTATGAAATGACACTTCAACATGAGTAACCATAGCCTTATTAGGGGAAACATTCAGGACCAGAAAAAAGCTTTCTGTTGACTAGTCCTGGTCTGCATGGTGTCTCTGAAGCTAGCTAGCCACTCCACTTTCCTCTCTCCACACATCATTAGCAGTCATGCCCCTGCTCTTTGAAGTCTGTGAGGTCTGCTGTGTCTGTCATAGCCATACAAATCCAGGGGACAACCTTAGCCACCTGTTCTCAGAAACATCTGTCCCCGGACCGAGGCTTTACTCTGTCACCATTCAGCTGCCTCGCTCAACTCTGATCCTCAAAGGGCTGGAGGATGGCAAAAAAGCTATTTTTAGGGGTTCACTTGATATGCTACTGTATGCTCTCTAATGAACACACATTTTCGCTTGAGTGCAGTCTCGGAACAGAAGTGCGTTACAGAATGGGTTATCAGCACTTGGACTCTATTGCACTTAGTTTGAGTATGTTTTTATTGCTTTGAGATACTATAGAAAACTTTCAGATTTATCATGACGCAATAAAGGAAAGCTACATTTGTCTCACCAAACACTTTCTATTCTCATATAATGATATAGCTTTATTTAATACAGTATCTTATTATATATTTTACACCCACAGATCCCAATTACACACTCTATGTACTGCCTTATAATACACTT
The DNA here is from genome assembly GCF_001952655.1 of Monopterus albus. NCBI lineage: Eukaryota > Metazoa > Chordata > Actinopteri > Synbranchiformes > Synbranchidae > Monopterus > Monopterus albus. The sequence goes on along the minus strand of NW_018127911.1, from coordinate 1,891,912 downwards.
CAAAGGCAAACTTTCTTTTGAAGAGGAATTTTGATGAAATAGTAGAGCTCTCTTTGTTTAGAGAGAATATTTGATGTAAGTTTTAGTTCAGCCACAGTGTTCCTTCAGCACAGATATGCTATATTGCCTTTAATAAAGTCCTTTATCTGCAAGTTGCAAGACTTCACCCACGTCTTCTTGCCCTCAGTACTGCAAGACTCCCGAAGAATGGTGTCTATCTCAGTTAGTAGGGAATCAGATCAGAGCACTTGGAAGTCGCGAAGGGAGGTTCAACTGCAGAATGATGACCACATTCATTAAACATTTCAAACAATTTATTAACACTCAGTATTCCCTGAGAAACATTTTCAGAGTTCAAGACTTGGCGCGAAACTATAGGTAATGCATCTGTCATCTGTGTCCTCTCATGGGGCTTACCCAGGAACTATTTGATTTCACAGCCATCCACTTGGCCTTCAGCAGGCCAAGACACTCGCCACCCAACATTCAGGAGAGAGCAAGAGTGATGTAAAAGCCGGGCAATGCCCATCCTGCTAAAACCATACAGAGGAATTTTCTACCAAGGGACGGATTGCTTTGCCTGTCTTTTTCATGACAACTGTATTGTGGTGGGAGACCACAGAAAATTGACCCCAAAGGTATGTGCCGAGGGATGAGGGCAGAAAGCTGCCTTTTGATTGTGTGCCAAAAGAACTGCATGTTTAAATACAGAATTGTAATTGGCCACCTGGGAAGTTGTTGGAGGGGATTGTGGAGGTTCTGGTGATTGTCCATTATGACTCTGGGCTCAGGTTGAACTAAACCAAACCTCCTATGAAAGAAGTAAAATACTGCAATGTTATGATTATTTATGCCTGGCTCTCTAAGGAACCCCAAGGCTAAACTGAAAACGCACACCTTGCTGGATCCTGTGGCCAAACTTGGAATGAGGTACTAAGTGTAGCACTAGTTTATTGTAACGCCAGCATCAGGAATACATTATCGAACAAAGGCTTGTGGAGAGGAATAGAAATACCTTGATGATAATTCCCCCCCATCTTCCCTGCAATGTATTTTAAACAGATTACTGGCAAAATTAACAAAGCCAGCCCTCAGGGTGGTTGTGTTACTACTGACCCAGAAACAAGAGGACATCAAGCATCTGTCATCAACCTATGTGGAGAAATCTAATCCTCAAGAATAAAGTCGATGCTGTCACTGTACATTATACACAGTAAAAAGTAAAGTAAAACAATACAAGGCGAGTATAATGCAACTCTTCTTTAGCCCAGAATCAGTGGACTGTTAGACATGTGAAACATTGCTGGGGCTCAGTTACAGTAGCTCAGCACTGTATGAAACTGTTTTACAAAGACTCGGGAAAGTTGGCAGCTGTGTAACCTCTCCATCTACAAGGGGATGGAGATCAGTGGTGTGTAAAAGTAGATGTGCATGAGAGGGAGACCTGCTGATCCAGG
>NW_018127911.1:1882091-1890427 GCF_001952655.1 Monopterus albus | reverse complement strand
GTATATACTTTAATGCACACAGATATGTGCACATGTATAGCCTACAGGAAAACACCCATGTGAGATTCCAGTGTGCACACACAGGCAGAGTTGTCATATTGTTTCCAGCAGATACATGCTGCATTATCCTGCCAACCACTGATTTGAAAATGCATGAGACAGAAATTCCTGTTGGGTGTTGTGCCAGGGTTTATGTCTCAACACTATACAACTGTCCTCCATGTCTGTGATTTGAGCCATGATGCTGAATCAAATCTCAGGCAACACCCATTTGATGTTTGCCTCACATTTCGGGAGCAGCAGACTATTCTGTTGTGAGCCAATTACAGTAATGTGCCTCGGCACATTGTGCATCCTTTCACAGCTCAAATCTGTGAGGAAAAAATTTTGGTTCAGAGCTAGCTGTACCTCTGGCCCCATCTGTAAAGACTGACTGTGTTTGTAACTGCAGCCAGTCTCACACCCTGCTTTTGTTTCAAAGTTGCAACCATTCTGGAAAATGAATCTTTTATTTATTAGTTCTCTTGGATTGTGTAGTTTTGTTTTCAAGTGAGCTAATGAGGTCTTAATCATTACCATATTTATCATCTTTATACTGTACCAAATGCAGTCAGTTCATTTTAACTTAAACACATCACAGCTGCAGTACATTTCAGGGATTTGTTTAGTATGTTTGCTTGTGACCCTTAAATGCAAAACAAAAGCCTACTTGTGACTTGTAATTACTGATTTCATACAAAAGTTAAATCGGAGTGATTTTTTTCCCCCTCACTTGTCATTTTAGAGACATGAAGAGGTAAAACTAAACAGCATTTCATAAGAAAAATACAACGATAAGATTATTCCCCCTCAAAAAATAGGTGTGGCAGCACAACTGATCTTTTTCTTATCCCCCCTTATGTGCCCTGCTAATTGCTCTAGAAATCTCAATGGAAAAGCAGCCACTGATTGGGTTAAGTCAAAGATTAACCCAATCACATGTATTTGATGTGTGTAGGGCTGCCACTACACATAATGTCATGATTGTTTTAGCTGTCAGTTATTGACCTTGTTATGCATTACTAAGTTTATTTAGTTTATAAAATGTTCATATATATAGTGACAAATGCCATCACAGCTTCATAAAGCCAAACACAATTGCATTTTTTATAAGGCATCAAATCCTAAAAATTGAGTTGTTTCCATTTTTTGCTTGAAAAAAATTCAATGCTTACCAGAATATCCATCCATTATTTATACTGCTTATCTTGATTAGGGTTGCAGCGGGACTGGAGCCAATCCCAGCTAACATTGGGCAAGAGGCAGGGTACACCCTGGACAGGTCGCCAGTCTGTCTCCAAGTGTCAGCCCTGTGATAGACAACCACACACACTCCTACAGGCAATTTAGTCGCCAGTTAACTTAAGCTGCAGGTTTTGGACTGTTTGAAGAAGCTCAAGTACTCGTAAAGAATCCATGCAGGCACAGGGAGAACATGCAAGAAAGGCACTGGTTGGCTGGGGCTTGAACCCAGAACCTTCTTGATGTGAAGCAACAGCGATAACCACTGCATCACCATGCTGCCCATTCCCAGAATAGTTGACTATTAATTTTATATCAGTCATTTTAACATTTCATTGATTAATACACATGAGTATATCATAACTTGCCACCGTGCTTTTGCAGATAACTTGTTACACTAGGCGTCATGTTTAAGTGCAGTCTATAATGCATATATTTCAACTTCTACTGAAACTCTAGACCCAAAGTAGCTTAATTTGCCTCCAACCTTCAGTGACAAAACTGAAAAGCTCAACAGTAAATTACTTTGGTACTATATAAAGTTAGATTCTAGCCTAGTTAGCATCCAATGATTTAATGCACTCTATTCTCCACACATATATGACCACAAATGCATTGTTCCATTTGCTCTACCATTTCATTTTCAATTAAACACAGCATCACAGGAAGTGCCTTTCACTTCAAATTATTTTTTTCTTCATTTTTGATCTCATAATGAGTCTACAGAAATGACCTTAAGCTAATTTCAGTTTGCCTTACTGTACGTTATGAGTGCGCTTTAATTTTCCACATCCTCCATACTTCCACATTATGTTGTCCAGATCTTGCGAGGTGATTGAAAAGTGGGCTGTGATGTTCTCCTAAAATACAGGGGTACTTTCCAATTGAGAAGCCTGCAGCTCCCAGGCAACCGATGTGATGAAATCCATCTCAGCCAAGGTCACCTACTCACTGTGTAATTGCAGACAAACAAAAGGTTTTTGATTTGAGCCCTTACACCATTCAATTGGTATGCTTTTGGGAAAGCTGTCACCAGCCTATTGAGCTGCTGGTAACAGTTAGGGAAACATTCAGCATTCTTCCAATCAATCCTACGAGGAAGGGCAACAGTGATTTGTCTGTGGCCATTTTTCCTGTCAGAGATGTTTAACTTCTATGTGCATAATGGCTCTTGTACTCTGGGTAAACAGCCATTACTAGCCTGTTTGTTTGAAAGGAGGGGCTCACTGTGGATCTGAACTGGCTTTCAAATGACAACCCATACCTGAGAGAAGGGAAGGCAAAGAACAAAATAGAGAGGAAGACCCAATTTATTTTGAGTAATTGGCTTCACTTGAGCAAACACCCCTTGCTTGCCCAGTGGTCATCTCAATCCAAGTCTGTGCCAGCACCAAAAAAGAAAAAAAATTCCTTCCTGTGTTCAACTACATAGATTAAAAGCAAATGAACCAGGCATTTTTCAGCTGAGGCATGCCTCCTCCACAGGAATCCATTTTTATAACTCTGGCACAGCTCTGACAAGCTCCTTCACACTATATTGATTTATAGTTATGAAAACCATTTACATTTTTATTTTTTATTTCAAGTAAGTTTGGCAGTATTGTAATTGGTGAAATCACAGTACTTCTTTAACTTTGCTTTCATTGCCACGTTTAATACCATGTGGTTCAAACAGCGTTTTCTATGCAAATTATTAATCTAGTATGTGCCTACATCTAATTATGGCTAAAAGTGACAGTGGAAATGAAGCCCTGCACGTGCGCCCACCTCCATGATGATTGAGGCTTATAAACCAGAACTGCGTGTATGTGTCTCTGTAAATCTGATGAAAACAATGCTTACGCTCACTGTCTTACTGCGTACATGCAGTTTCAGTTATGAATCTACACAGAGTTTTATACATCTGGTGAGGCAGTCGTCTTGTCAGATGACACGCTAACAGGCAGAGAAAGTCTGGCTCTTTCATTTAGCCATGTACACCTTTCATAGCCTATGTGGCCCCAGGCGGTTTGATGGCCTCGTGGTGGCCCCCCCAGCAGGACTGTCCTGTACAGGAAAGTGGAAGCCCCCTGAAATAATAAGCCTTGCCTATTGATAAGTGAGACATCTCTGGGCTTCCTGACAGGTTGTATAGGGCCAGGCCAGTGGGGGCCTATGGACCAGTGGGGCGACATAGGGGTGAGGGGGTTTTATGGTGGTGTCACTGGTGGGTCACTGTTAAGTTGGCGAGTCAGTGTGAACATGTTAGTATGTGAATGGATTCTGTGTGTATGTATGAACAAGCATGTATAGTGTTTTTTTTGTTTTGTTTTGTTTTTTTCACACATGAGTATCATAACTTGCCACCGTGCTTTTGCAGATAACTTGTTAACTAGGTGTCATGTTTAAGTACAGTTTATAATGCATATATTTCATGTATGTATAGTGGTTTTTTTGCTTTGTTTGTTTTGTTTTTTTTACCCCCCCCCCCAATTTGACAGTGTTTGGTTTGAAGTCTGTCATGTGACTGTTTTCTCTGCAGACCTGAGATTGGACAGTCTTGTGGTTTCTGCTCCCTGGGGCTGTCTCAAATGTCAAACACCATGTGTGACTAACACCACTCCCTTCCCTCCCAACAGAACACATACAGCTTGTCCCAATTTATCCATACACACACACACACACACACACACACACACACAGACAGATATGCAAACAAAGATTCTCTAAGTCTCGACCACCACTACAAAGACATACAGAAGTACATTAACCCAACATGACTCACACTTCCTCTCATGTACCCATCTCTCTGTGGGGCCCACAAATAAAGTATTACTAATAAAAATCAAAGATGGCCTCACCTTCCCTATTACTTTTGGTAACCAGTTTGTTTACCCACTCACTTATGTTGCTTTGTCCTTCCATTAGATTTACAGTAAATTAGAAAAAGAATATCTTTTCTGTGGCTATGTAAGAGTTCATGGGGTCAAGTAGCCAAAGCTCAATTGAAGACAAATGTCTGGCCCTATTTGTTACGTACAATGTTCACGGGGTGGTAACGTGTGTTGTGTAACTGCTGATCACAATTTGCTGAACCAGCTACACACTGCACTTCACTGCTCATTGTCTCTGAACCTTTCTGTGTGTATTCTTATGTACACACATTCACACACTGTCTGGTGCCTGCTTGGCATTTAGAAAAGGGATCAAAATTGTATTTTAAAACAGTTATTACCTTCAGACAGAAAAAGTAGGCAGGAATGTTGGAGAGCAGTTTTTCTGTGGTTTGGGGTTTGGTGTTGCAGGATCATGTGGTCATCTGGATAATGTTTATGTAATTATTGAAGTATCAAACATGGAGTTAAAACTTCAACATGTTGTAGGGCGGAAAGGCACAATTATATGTTAATCACTTCAGATGTACAGCAGTAAAGAGACTTGTCGTCAGCCTTCTAGTAACAGTTGGAACTTTTTCCTTTTTCCATGTCTTTGGACACTTGTCCATATTTTTTCCCCTTTTGTAGCTCAGTTGTTTCTAGTAAGATAATGAACAGTTGGTTTTGACCTTTGATTTCATGCTGTCCAACTACTCATCAATATAACATTCAGAGGAAATGGGAAAGACCCTCCCTTATTCACTTTGGCAGAGTGTTAGGTGGGAAAATCAATACTGCTCTTTTACCTGTCCATTAAATGTAAGGCTTAGCTTAGGACAAAGACTGGAAAAGAGAAACGGCTAGCCCTGCTCTGTCCAATGTTAACAATAATGGCCTGCCAACACCTCTTATAATGTCTAATTAGCATGTTTATATATCATTTGTTTTGTCTGTACAAAAATTCAAGTTCTACTATAAATGATAAGTCACCGTTTTACAATCATTATATGCTGAACTCTTTCTTGGATGGGAGCAGCATCAATTTCTTTCCTGGAGCCTCTCCTGGTTGACTGGTGCCTGTTCAGAGCCAAGAAATAGGGTGCAATTGTGAATTCCTTCTTTTTCTTTTTTTTTTAAACTAACTGCATATAATGTGATAATTGCTGAGCTTTAGATGGATTGTGTAACTGTTGGACAGAGCTAGGTTAGCTCTATTCCCCTGTCCCCAGTCTTAAGCTCACTGGCTGCTGGTTCATAATTATATGACAAAAACGTATTATCAATCTTCTCATCTGACTTTCCACTAATAGACAGTATTTCCCAAAATGTAAAATGAATCTCTTTAACGTCTGAGCGGAAGGCAAGAATTGTTGCATTAACATAAAATGCAGCTAGCAACAGAAAAATTTCCAGCTCTTAACAACATGGACATGACAAACCTACAACATAACTCTTACAGTATTTCTTTCATCTCTGTCCTTACAGAAAGTTCACTGCTCCTTGATGCCACATAAACACTGTTCAAACCAGATGTCTGCTGCAGCTATAATTCTCAACTTCCTCTACTTTTTTTCCATTGATGTCCATCAGAGCCACATCCTATGTGGGTAGTCATGACAATATGCATTCCTCCACACTTGAGCTGTCCTGTGCTTTTATTTCTCAGGTCTTGCTGCTTTCAGTTGATGTGTTACTGTAAAGTTAATAGGCCCACTGCAACGTTGGCTACGCCTCTCTGAAAACACATTCTTCACTTGGATAGAAAGCATGTGAACGACCAGAGCCTCAGTATTTTTCTTGGACATGAAGCTGACCGTCACATTATTCCCCCCAAAGTAAAAGTGGATTTTGTAAACTGTTTCTGTAAACAGACAGAAACATTTGACAGTTTTTACAAGACAGTACAGCCCATCAGAGCAGGGCTTAATAAAATGGGTAAAAAATATCAGAATAAAGATTTTTACCCCACATTTCCACAGGCCAAAGAGAAAGAGGAATGCAGGGCTGGTGATGGACTTGAAGCCCACACGTTGTATGGTGTGGTCTGACCTGTTTATAGCTGTTGGATTCTTTCCACCACATAATTTCTTGCTTTCCATGGTTCAGCTTTGTCTGTGCACTGTCACTTTTGAGAGTTTGCATGAACCATTGTGGTCTACCATGTTCACGTGTTCATACATGGCACTTCCACTTACTTTGTATCCTAACAAGGAGTTTGAAGGTTTTCAACAAAAACACAGAAAAATGAAGGCGTTAAAAAAAAGTCTTTAAAGGCTATTGAACAAAGGCCACATGTGACGCAGATGGGTGTTACTGGCTTCAGGATTATCAAGTAACATAACAAGGTATTTTTGTTTCATAAATTCTAACGTGGTTTGGAATGCTGTTGTGAAATACCAACCCTTTGTGTGTATTTGGCATAAATGCCATAGAGGGACATGGCCTCTGCTAGCACATAAACAAAGGACATATGGTTTAAATGCTTTTACCTTTTGAACATCATATTTGTAGGAAAAAACCTTCCCTGTCTGCTGTAAGACTTAACCCACAGCAAACTTCCTCTTCATATTTGGTGAAATGTTAAACTTCCTTTATATGCTGTACATATTGTATAGGTGAGAAAATTGAAGGGCACTTTGTGGCCCCTGGGGCCTGATGCTGGTCAGGTCACGTTATCTCTATCACTTTTGCCTTGTCTTCAAACTTCCTTCAGGACAAGCCTCTCATTACGTCTTGATATCAGATCAAAGTGGGAAGCATCGAACCTTCTCCCTTTTCTCAGTGGCTGGGTGTGCTTGTTTTTGGAGCTACACCACCATCCTTCTCATCTCCCTGCAGTGATCTAATCTGGGAAATGCTTACTCTGGGGTGCAGTGGTGAGTATCAATGCCAGTACATGCAATGCACAGTTTCCTGCTGGAATCTCAACGCTGGCTATTTTTTAGAGGACATGAGTTTTCAGAACCCTGCAGTGCTTTCTTTGAGGAAGAAAACAAAAGTCTGTCTGTCTGAGTGCATGTTCACTTGACTGTGCGGAGGTGGCCGCAAGGGACGGACTGGTAGAAATATACATAACTAAACATCCTCAGGTACACAGAGAAATAAGCAAGATTCAAAGAGAGGCAGGGACCATCAAAGAGTGGTTCCAGAAAGTCAGAGGGGGTGAAAGGAAAGAGGAGGAGGAGGAGGGGGGGCTGTAGGGGTTTCCGAAAGCCTCCCAGGTTGCACACAGTCAGAGCTTGACCTGTAAAGGAGTTTTGCCTTTCAAGGATGAAAGGGTGCCAATACTGAAAGTCAACTAAGTTTTAAAGTATTCACGCACTGCCTGGAGTCCAATACATGACTCAGCATGTTTGTAGCAAAGTGGGGGCGGGGGAGGTTGGTAGTGATGGAAGAATTGCCTCTTCCTCTGCCTCCAGTCATGTGTTTTAATTAAAAAAGCTGGGCTAGCATGCTTTAGGTCTTGCTATGGCCATGTATACCTGAGGCCACAGTTAGTGCAGTGTTGAGGGAGTGTGTCTTTGAGTCACTGAATTTCTCTCTTATCCTAGGGCTCCTGTCTCAGCCAGCCAAGCCCTGGTCTTTTCTGCTTCTCTCAACACCCCAGTACATTACCTGCAGTGCACTGCGTCCATCCAATACTCACTGATAATAAAGTGTAACAGTGGACTAACAGTATACCGACTTTTATTGTTCATTTCACAAGCAGCGACATGCCGGGCAGTGAAGGATTCCTGGAATGTGCCATTTTGTTTTGATATCTCCCACTAAAATGGTAATAATATGCTCCCTCCATCTGGATCCTGTTCCCAGTGTGAGGCAGACGTGTCGGTTATTATTTTTCCCTGATTTTTTTTTTTTTAAGTCTGCTTGCAGATGAAGGAAGGTCACTCGGCATACCTTGCATGCACTCCTGTAATTAAAGAGCCCCTTGTTGAAGGTCACCTAATATGGTTTCATAGGGCAACACATTGTGATGCTGGGAAAATATTCTGCACAGAAAAATGAGACAACACCACAAACAAACCAAAAAAACTGAAGTTCAAGAAATAATGAATGTTTCAGTTTTTTTCCTTGAGTGCAATTGTATTACTTATTTACATAAAAATCTAGCATAGTGTATAGAAATTCAAATTTCAGTATCAACCTCAGTGTTTTTATTTATTTTTTTTAACTAGGTTGTTTTTAGGAGAGAAACTT
>NW_018127911.1:1864267-1882066 GCF_001952655.1 Monopterus albus | reverse complement strand
GATGAAGCCAGCAAATTATACATTGGGTGTCAGCCATTTTCTTGTGTCTGAGTTCATCATCCCTAGAAAAGACGCACTCGGCAGGAGCCGCATATTCCAGTGACATGGCTGTCTGCCAGTCTGCTGACTCCATGATTGTTTCCAGACAAGCGTAGTTGCCCTCTGGACAGCATGTCTCTCAGTTCTCGAGTAATGGCCAAGTACCAGGAGGCAGTTTGTTGAAAGGATGCAGCCAGGAACTACATCTGCCTTCAAACAGCCCTCAGATCCAAACATATGCTCTGGAACAAACTACCTTCAGTGATGAAATGCATTGTAAAGAACCAACACTGCCTTGGAGCATCATGTGACTATTGAGAAATGCCTGAGCTGTTACTGACATGGGAACTGGGATGTTTTTGCCAGATATTGTTTACCAGGATGAAACTGAGAAATGATTAATGAAAGCTTGTGGATAGAAATGACATGTGGTGTGAATATGGTTCAATTTTTTTTTTATTTGTCTGTGTAGTCCAGAGGTTTGAAAACAAACGTGGCATTGGAGCAGGAAATGTAACAATATGGCACCACGCTAAATAAAACTTGAAGTTCCGTCCATAAATAAGAAGTCGCGGAAGCAGCAACGAAAACATCCAAATTAATTCCGCCACCAGCCGGTGGCATTTCTTTGTCACACATATTTTGCACTCTGAAACGGTTGTGTGAAGCAGTCATTCTTTTCACCTTCAGAGCTTTCAGCAGGTCTTTGCATAGCTAAAGTGAAATAAAACAAACTTCTTTTGTCACCATGTCGGCACTAAAGTTCAACATATTTAACAACCACTGTGCACAAGACAGTGTCAGAACCAAAACATAAGAGATCTGGGGAGAGAGAAAAAAAATCCTCCTCCAGACCTTTGCTCTGGTTATGTGGTCACTGTTGGAACACCAAGTGTCCGCCAGATGTTATCCTGAACCTTTTGATGTATTTACTGATTTCTGGAAGCTATCAAAAGACAACACGTGAAGAAACGGAGTTAAGAAACCCATCCCTCCTAATCTAAAGAGTAACAATGAAAAATGTTAGAATTATACTGTTGCAAGACAACGCTAAGAAAACGCATGATGCACCTTTCATGATACCAGTGGGTGAACAGATTAAAAATAAGAAAAATCACAGAATTTTGACAAATACAATTTAATCATAAAATAAGAGCAAATATAACGAGGCAATAATACATGCAATGTAAATATAAGTAATGCTCTGTATTCTACTTAAAATTGATAATAACAGGTGACAGGAGATTATAGTTTTACTTTACCACTACAGTAAGAGATAATGTTAATCTTCAGTTTGAATGCTCATAGTGTCACACTTAAACGGACTCTTTGATTTTTAATAGTGACCTGTGTTCTATAAAGATGACTTGAAGTGCCACCTATCACATGTCAGCTCAACTCCAAGCTGTCACCATAGCCGCTTTGTCTGATGACTGATAGATAGCAGGTGGAGGCACGATTGGGTGGCCACTAGATATTGACCAATCAATCATTACAATGTAGCAACTCTTAATCTTATTTTCTTATATAAGTGGCATATTTACTACCCAGTGTAAAATTGATTGAATGTTTATCTAAAAAATGTATAATATCCTGAATATACCATAGGTGTTCAATGATGTACAAAAACAGGAATGCTATAATAAAGCCGTATATTGTAAAGATTCTTTGACTAATCATTCCACGGAATTAGTACCATTTCTTCTTTCAAAAAAACCTGAAGTTATAAATCATCCAAACAGCTGTGCTTGACTTCATGAAGAATAAACTATTTAATTGTGCGTAACCACTTAAAATAAAGCAGACTTTCAAATCCAATCTACATAAATGCGGTAAGAGTTTGATCTCATTGCCATGAGTAGTTTGAAAATCTGTGTCATGAGACACCCATTATGTCCATCTGGACGCTGCAGCAAACCTTATAATATTTTTCCATATTTTAGATGGAACTTTTCCACTTCTATATTATCGGCAATTTCCTTCTCTCAGACCCCCGTCTGTGTTTCTTTTTACCATAAATTTTCGACAAATTAGAAGTCTCCTTTAATCTCTTGATTAGGTGCTGTTGTGATAGTGGATATCCATGGAGGATGAAGATTGATTGACTCGTCTGATGCCGTTGTGAGAATCCAAACAGTCCTGTTTCCACTGGTGATGTCACAACGTTGAATCCAGGTGCAGAGGCCACTGAGTGCATCAGTGAGGCCCACTATAATTCAGCGCACACTTTACAGCAAGTCAACATGGCTCAATATGATCCTTTAGTGTTCTTAACGGCATCGAGTTAAATTCTTTGGGATCATGTGTTTTGAATTCAGATAGTTCCCATTTCAATCATCTAATTGCGCCTGCACCTTTCATTGAGGATTTTGGTTTCTCTATTTTTGAAAATAATAGGCCAGCAAGTGTTCAAAAGTTTGAAATTGAGCAACGGGGCCTGGGGGCAAACGTAAACCCCCACCTTTACATGCACGTGTTGCTGTGGTCCTTTGATGATTTTCCACAGCTATTGCTGCGCCCCTACAGGAACTTGGAAAATAAAAACACCACCTTATACAGGCAGCATCCTGTTTGCTGCCTTCATCATGCTAAGATCCCATTTCCAAATTTGAGGTTGCTGTTTTAGATTCACATAAAGCTACACAGAACCATATAAGCCAAATTCTATGAAGTGCATATCTATGTCTAGCAAATTGCTATAAATGAAACCCTGACCAGCCAGGAGGAGGCACTAGTGCTGTGAGAAAGACATGATCCCTCACTAGTTTCTCACCAACCAACAATTATAATATTTAGTTTCTAACTCTAAATCAGTGTTGTTTTCTGTGGCAATCAGGACTCCTTATATTTGCAAATAAGTTATTTCTGGTTATCCATGTACTGTAAAGGCCCCATTCACTTTCTGTACAGATAATGTTAGGTGACTGGACGCTGTAGCATTTTGAAGACTTGGTACTATTTTGGTTGAATGATCCAGACAATAGATAAGTTCAAGAAATGTTCTTTGGAAAGTCAAAGGCAAAAAATGTTAACAAGTCAACTGAGGCCTTCAATGAACATTTTGGGAACCTCAAATCAAAAAACTCAAAATCCTGTTATGTGGGCGGTTAATGCCATGTGGAAGCTTTATTGATCCCCAAGGGGAAATTCATTGTTTTTTGCAGCCATTGTTGTGCCGAGGCCTAGGACAAACACAAGTTCCCTTACTGGCCGTTAAACTCAAGGCACCCGGGTGTGAAAACCAGAAATCCTAGGATTCATGTCAGAAGTGTGGAGATCTCATAATACATTTAAAATCATCAGTGAGTATCCTAGTATGGAGAGCTACTACCAGACCAGCCCGACCTGGAAAACATGAAACAAACTTAACATAACTAGAACTGATGGCCATTAACATAAACCTATGGTACTGTTGCATTATTTAGGGCCTTACTGTTGGAACCAACCCTTCCATTTTGTAACTCTATACTTGAAATATTTGTCACTTGGCTGTGATACAAGCAAGAAAATCCATTTTGACCTGTGTAAAATAACCAGTGAAAATTATATTCAATTTTCACATTGTTTTTTTAAAAAATACATGACTGCTTATGGATTTATCTGTTAGTAAAACATGCATATAGGGAAGGCTTCATTGTTTTTATTATTATTACTAGTAGTACAGTAGCAGCAATATTAGTATCAGTGTTGGCATTTGTGCATGTGTGTGTATTTATCTTGATATAAGTGCTTGATGGGGCAGAAAAGAGCTAGGAAGAGTGGTTTACAATCTGGTTAAGTGTTGTACAGTATGTCACGGTCCCTACCGCTACGTTTCATTGTTGTCAGGGGAATTGTTTACATATGCCACAGTGTTGCTACGTCTGGACATTATAAGGCTGTTCAGCACTGAATAAAGATGCTGAAGCTCTGGTCTGCAAGGCAGCAGTGTGTAACTGTATACTCCCTCACTGCTCTGCCTCCATCAATCAAACCTCAGCCTGCCTGACCCTCTGATGGGGTAAATGATTCCAAATCTGACTAAAGCTGTTGCTTTGGCACTGGAGTATAAATCTTGAGCTTTAATTTAATAATGTGAGCTCTGAGGGGTGAGGCACCTACAGTAACTGCACTTGGTCGTGGGGGAGGGCGTCTCAGAGGGGAGTCTACTATTTTCCATTGAGCAGCCCCTCGTAGTCATCTGCCTGCATCTCTAATTCAGCTTGGTCGCTCTTGATAATAAACAGGGTTTCATTTTTCAAATCACTTGACTCCTCCCTTGCTTTTTTCCTCTATTGCATCCTTTTAATCTATCCACCATTAAAGGTTCAAAGAATTATTTATCTCTTTTGCAGAGCCCTGATTCATCTCCTCTTTAATGTGTTGGCGAGGCAGACAGGGAGAAAACACAAGTGGGAAGTTGTGGTTTTTATCCTATTTAACTACCATAATACTTCTCACAGGCTCAGATCTGGTTTCTCCTTGGCTGGTTTCAATTCAGTGGCCAGTAATCACAATTCCTGAGGAGTTTCCACTTCACGTTCCCCTGTCCTCTTCTCTTCAACCAGCAACAGCATGCAATTTCATGAAGAACTCCTGAAAAGTCATGACTGACCTGGCTCATTCTGACTGCAGGTAAATCATGCTGATAGAGATGAAACAGAACAGGCATTTTTTAAATTATGTAACTATTGTGGCGGCTGGATACTGTTGAACTGAAAACTGATTTAACATGCTGGGGCTCGTAAAGAAGAATAAAGTAAGTGCACACAACAAGTAGATGTTATAGGAGAGGGGGTCAGCTTTTGTTATTGATACTCTGGCAGCAGTAATCAATGCTCCCATATGGTAGGGGTTTTGTATTTTAGTGAGGTACACCTGCAGCTTCACAAATAACGGTCTTGTGGAGCATTTCTCTAATTGAAAAATATGCAGCCTTCCCTGATGGCCTGCTGTGAGACAGAGCTCCTTTATTTAGGGATGTTTTACGTGGAAAGGAACTTTGCATTCAAGAGATGACTCATTGTGGTGGTATCACAGGATTTGTTCAGTGTTTGCCATGTGTTGTTACAAACTGTGAACTATGACAATACAGAGTGCTCAGTCTATTTTGAGCTTTCTTTTTCTACCCAAAAAGAATTTCATCACCCTTTATCCAATGGACGTTAACTCATCATCACTGATGGGTGGCTAAGTGAGACCTCACGGATCATTGGCTCTCTCAGCTGTTGCATTTTGTTTTACTTGGAAATAGGGCAAGGATGACCTCATCTCCCTCAACTTCTTCTAGGTCATCAGGCGTTGTGGAGCCCTTCCATCCTACATACACAGAGGTCCTACAGTGCACAATCTTTCAGATGCCTGCAGAGTGATAATGACCTAGCTGCCACTTAACATATCACACAATACTGCTCTCTTCTCTGAAGGAAATGATCAGAGAAGATACTGAAATGACTCCCTACAATGCCAGCCACTCTACAGAACTCAAAGAAAATGGAAACAAGCAAAAAAACAAGGATAACAACAATGTGAATTGCTGTTTCACAAACAGGAGAGAGAAAAACAATTGAACCTACAGGTAAAATCATAGTTTCTTGTGGGCTGTGGCGTATAAAGGTCTGTGCTTGAGAATCGAGTTTTGTTGAAGCAGATATTGGAGATGATAATCCAGTACCTACTTTTTAAGGCTATATCATGCAATCCCTCATGACAACAAAATTATAGATATGGCATAAAACCGTGTACTGTACTATGTTTCTATAGCATAGAGTTTTTAGAAAAGAGCATTACAAATATCTATTATGTTTTCTACTAGATATTTGTTTTCTGTAAGTCAAAAAGTGGAGCTTGAACTCAGGTTAACTTTGAGCCATAGCTTTACTCATAAAATCTAGATGTAGTCTCTCTTGGATCTTGCCTCCACAAGGGCTTGAAAAACTCAGGGAGGGTTCAAATATGACTGTAATATTACTTGCAAGGGCAATGGTAAAAAAATCTAAATGAGGGCAGTAAAATAACTAAAGGCTAGGTGTCATCCTGTAGAGCAAGAGTATATATTCCACAATCACTGTTAGCCACTCGCAGGACAGAAACCAGTTAAAATGTGCAGGGCCAGAATACATTAGTGGCTTATTTGAGCTATCTGAGTTGTCATGCGCTCATGAGGATCTGTGGGTGGGTTTTTTTATGCAAGCTTTCTCACTGAAGACTCAACCAAGGCCTCCATTTCAAAGGCTTTCTCCCTACTGTACTGGTGGATGTCTTTCCAAAATTCTTAGACAGAATATCCAAGAAGGCGGAAGGCGGATATAAGAATAATGCATACCTAAAACATTGGTTAACAGTTTTAGAGGGAATTGCTAGCGTAGACCATTGGTAAAACAATTGGACCATTTTGTATCAATTTCTGCATTTATTTATATGTGTAATGTACAGTACCTCCCAGTCAACCTCTGCTCCACTAACAGGACATTCAGTCTGTCTGTGGTCTTCAGTGAAGCACAGAATACTGGAAGAGAGACTATTCTTCCACCTTTTCCATAGTGTGCTGTATCTTACCAAGACTTTGAAAGCATCATTTAGCAGCTTCCCTCTGTAGGGGATTTGTCTATGTGGGTCTGTATATTTCCACACCATACCACCTTAGGCCTTTTTTTATCCTTGGCTGCTCTCAAATTTTGAAAATGACAGAGCTTGATCCAGATCTGTATCTGACAAGGCTTAGTTTTGATGGAGTCCAGGACTTTGCTGTTGAGGGTAAAAGTTAACACGTTAGCCATCAGGGACATCATGTCTATATACACATTTTGAGATGATACACCCCAGAGAGGGGAACTTAACTAGGCTTTCCCTGACAGAACAGAATGTCTTCTCTGGGATCCTCGATCTCAAGACCATGTTTAGAGTTTTTACTGAGCTGTGGAAAACTTTGAATGGCAGAAGAGACTCACACACCCGTAAAATGTGGAATAGAAAGGTCAGTCAAACTTGGATCAGTTTTTCAGAACACTTTATAGAATGAATGACTGATGTGTTGTGCTAGTCAGAAAACCTCTGCCAGAATCAAATGTATGAAATTTCAAAATTGTTCATTCAGTAGAAAAACTAAAAATAATATTTCATAATCAGTACTTAAAATGATTTTATGGTCCAGCAAGGTTGTTACAATCTTTATTTTAAAGCTTGTTTGATTTGAAAAGGGCATAAGATTTATGTGTGTAGTAAAGACACATACTCAACTCAAGCATCAACTTGTAAGAACAAGGATCCCTTCTGGGACATGTGAAGTCTGTTTTCCTGATACTAATCAATCTAGAGTCTTACATTCGAGATAATGTTTTCAAATAAAACTTGTTATTTGGGAAATGACTCGCAGGCATCTCTCAGCCGGTCCTGCTGGGCCTTTGGATTTATAGAAGTCATTTATCGGGGCTCCAATCTCACCTCAAAAACCTCAGTGTATAAGAAACACACACAGACGGCTTCACAAAAGTACACATGAAGCAAGAGATTAGCAATAATAGTCATGCTTCAGGCTTTGCGCCTGCTGTCAGCAGATAAACACTGTCTATGGGTTAATACCACAAATACTCCTTGGGATTCAGCCACATTCATTGTGTTGTGCTTTTTCTCCCAATGTGAATGTTTTGAATAAGGCGTCTAAGGCAGGTAGCCTTGGGATAATGTAGATTTTTTCCTTTGGCTCCTCCTATGGTAGTTGAATTTCATCACGGCAACTCTTAATGTGACTCAGAAGTGTGTATGGCCTTCACATGCCGACAACATCTGGGCATGCATCTGATGAGTCAGCTAATAGTGTCCTGGGGGACTCACTGGATCAGGGCATCAGTGAGCTCCTGGACAGTCGGTGGTGGTACTTGGTGGGGTCAGATAGACCGATACATAATGTCCCATAGGTCATCAGTTGGATGTAGATCAGGGGAACATGAGGGCCAGTCAATGGCATCAGTGCCTTTGTCACCCAGGAACTGCCTACACACTGTGGCCACATGCAGCTGGGGGCATTGTCCTGCACCAGGAGGAACTCGGAGCCCACTGCACCAGCATAAGGTCTGACAATCGCTCTGAGGATTTCATCCTGGTACCACACAGCAGTCAGGATACCGTTGGCTATGACATGGAGGTCTCTACGGCCCTCCAAGGATTTGCTTCCCCAGAGCATCACTGACCCGTCACCAAACTGGTCATGCTCGATGATGTTACAGGCAGCATAATGTTCACTAATAATGTTCATATGCTAATGACATGGAGGTCTCTACGGCCCTCCAAGGATTTGCTTCCCCAGAGCATCACTGACCCGCCACCAAACTGGTCAAGCTTGATGATGTTACAGGCAGCATAATGTTCACTAATAATGTTCATATGCTAATCAATGTTAATAATGTTCACATAACGCCAGAGTCTTCTAAGCCACATGTGTTCAGTGTGAACCTGCTTTCATCTGTGAAGAGAATGTGTGCCAGTGGTGAACCTGCCAATTCTGGTGTTGGGTCAGAAACATGCACAGTGCTCCTCCTGTTCCTTCTTAGCACAAAGGAGCAGATACGAGTCCTGCTGCTTTTTACCCTTCTATGGCCCTGTCCATCTCTCCTTGTGTAACAGCTGGTATCTCCTCCAAGCTCTTGAGACTGTGCTGGGAGACGGATCAAAACTTCTTGTGGTTGCACATATGGATGTGCCATCTTGGAGTAACTGGGTTACCTGTGCAGCCTGACTGGGCTGTAGGTACCACCTCATGCTACCAGTAGTGACAAGGACACTAGCAAAATACAAAACTTGAGAAGAATCATTCAGGAAGGGTAAGGAGAGAGCATTTTTCTGTGGCCACCACATGCAAAACCAGTCCCGTTTTGGGGGTTGTCTTGCTTTTGCCTCTCTGTTGCAGCTGGTGTCACTTTTATTTGCAGCAAAGCAGGTGAAACTGATTCACAGTCACTGGTACTTCCTAAATGGACAGACTGATATCCCTGAGCTTTAACTGATTTGGTATTGTACTGTGATGATTTAGTGTTCCCTTAATTTTTTTGAACAGTGTAATATAATCTATATGTTGGCTGCTCAGCATGCCAAATACTAGGTGCATGTGATGGTGCATGGCAGGTGCATGCATGTGTGTATTTGTGTGTGTGTGTAGGTCTGGCTATGCCACTAGTATGATGATAGAATAAGACTTAAAAGGTTAAAGGAGCGTGCTTAACTATTTTTACGTTCAATCATGCATGCTAACATTTGACAGAGCCCTCCTTATGACTGCAAAGCTTTCTTCATTACCTAATATGGAACAGCTCACAAATCAAGTGTGGCAGACCATTTTTTAACCCTGTGATGTGAAAGGTGCACATTAATTAACTTGTATTTATTTAGCTGGAAGCCTTTATAATTCCACAGGAGGGAAAAACCTTGGCACATACTGTATAGGACACTACGCTATTTAACTGCCCTTTCTATTTCAAAGTCTGTATTTGGTTAAGGTCTGAAGAGAAAAATATTTTTTTGAAACAGAAGAAGTTCCATATTACGTGTACTGTAGATCCCGTTGGACAAACCTTGATTAAGTGCAGGTGAAGAAGTTCCATATTACGTGTACTGTACTGTCCATTTATGTCTGTAAATGTGTCATACGGCCCAGTACCCATGACAAGATAACTGAAATGTTAAATTCCAAAACAGCAATAATCAGGCAGAAAAATTAGTCATTTGTTGCTGTGTTTTAACATTACACCAAATCAGTGACTTCAAGAATTAAGAAGGACAGTTAGAAGAATTAGAGAGGAGTTATGCCTCAAGATAACAAAGGACAACACAGAAAAGGAAATGACTGGTTGTGTCCCAAATCTCGTCCAAACAGCAGCTAACAAAATGATAAGTATGAATGAGATTGTGGTCCTCTGGAGAAGGGTTTCTTTGAGCTTGTTGCTCTGTCACTGTACAGAGACTGAAAGGTTATGGTCACAGGGGAACAACACTTCATCATATTTCAAGTTGAAGCAGGACATTAGGCTGGGACAAAATGTATGGTTGAAGGGTGGAAGGTTGACTGTAGGAAAACTGGACCATAATATAATCAGTTTTAAAACACACTCGTCGGAACAGTCAATAGATTTATGCAGTCGGATGTGATGTGTCAGAAAAAGGAAACACAAAATCCACTGTTGGTCCAGGTCAACATTTGTCTCATGTCTTCTGTCTTTTTAGTTCCACGTTTTAACTGACAGGAGGAGGAGTGTGGCATGTTGTTCTTGGTGGGTCAAACACATACTTGAATGTAATTCATCTTAGAGTAGAGGAGTAATTTCTTCAAGGACTCGCAGATGTATCTCCCAGAGCTGTTTGAATTCCTGGAGACCACCATGCAAATTATTCTCACTTTAATCAAAGCGTCCCAACGGAAGATGAGCCACTGCATCAACTCTGGTGGCCCAGAGTCAAAAACAATTCTGCATTAATGAGTGGAAGCAGATAATTATTATCCACTTCAATATGCATGGTCGAACCACTATATCCACTTGAGCTAGTAGGCCTCTGTGCAAATTTGCCACTGTAGAAATTAAAGTAAGGTGTACAACACCTAAACTGCATGCTTTTGGACTGTGGGATAAAGCCAGAGTACCTGGAGTCCCTCCAATTAATTCTTGATCCAGACTTCTGTTTTGTCTGATACAATGGCCACTATGCCAGATTACCTGATTATAGAGTTGTACATTCTTGGACGAGGGATATGAGAGACTACACGTTGGTGCCTGACAGATCACAGTCTGCCGTCGTTTATGACTTGGCGGTACCAGGGACTGGCACAATGTAAACACAGTGACAGAAAAGCATCCATGTGTTGTGTGTGTGTGTGTGTGTGTGTGTGTGTGTGTGTGTGTGTGTGAAACTGGCTGCTTGTGTTCAGAAAAGCATTAAACTAGGTGGAAAGAAGCATATGGACCTGTCTCTGGGTCGCACAAAGAAGGTAGCAGCCTACTGTATGTGTTGTGTCCTTTTGAGGTAGCAGTTAAGAATAAGTGTTTTACCAGTAGTAAAACAAAAAACTATCTAGCCCTGATCTGACTCCATTTGTCAGTTATAACTCTCTACTACCATCAGGTTGGGCTGCAATTGTGATTAAATCATGTAGTGTGAACTGGGGATAAGACTTTGACCCTTTCAAAGACATTTTTTGTAACTTCAGTAATAAATTGTAATATAGTGTCACATTCATGGCTTGAAGAAGGATCTTGTACAATATCAAACACCCATTAAGTGGAACAGACCATTTTCACTCCTTAACATAAGCAGCCTCATGACAGCAGCACACAGACTATGCAGCGCTCTGACTGACTTTACCTGCTGTCAGTAATTACTGTAATATGAGCTTATGATGTGCAGGGTGTTTTTTTATTTATTTATTTATGAGTGATTCTCAACAGTCTCCTCAGTTCAGCTCAGCAGCTTGACATTCTTTTTAGGTCTGAGGATGCAACTTGGTAGGTACACACAGGCTGTGACAAGACACTGTGCACTTGTTTCTGCCAAGCTCTCCACTCACTGTCTTTACAGTAAAGCTTAAAGGAATAAGGGCTGTGAGGAAGCACCTGGTATCCATTTAGAGTACATTCTATTGTGTTTGTTCAGTGCAGTGTAAAGGAGGAGGTGGGGAGAGGAGCTGGTGTCCATGGCCAGTTGAGAATTTGGCCAAAAACTGGTGTCATGATCAAGAACTTGAAGGGACAATTAGTTAATTTGCAACAGAAAGGAAATAATTTAATGCATTGTGGCAAGAAGTAAAATATTTTTTTAATGGTAGCTTGTCTTTGGGATTCATGCTTGAGGGGTGATCACAATTTAGGGGTGATTTAAAGATGCTGTCATCTTGGAAACTGCACTGAATTTTAGACAGACGAATGTGCACATTCATGTACATTCGTTAACCTTGAATTCTCAACTTACATCATTCCCTTGGTAATATTGTTTTGGCTGTATCCTTTGTGGAGCCATCTTACTGGAAACGTTTGTGCTCGTCTTGTGTATCTAAGGAATCTGCTTATCTGATGTTGACTTCCTGAGATCTTGCCTGTAAACAGACTGAAGTCCGTTGCTCCATCTAAAAATCACCAGTGGGTCTCACGGGTGAATGAAAGAGGAAACTGAAAGGTTGGAGGGAAGATACTGGGAAAGGAAGTTAAAAGAAGCACATGTGAAGGGAATGTCATTGTACAATTGGAGCTGAAAAGTCTGGGTGGAAGGTTAGATTGCTATCCAAGTCAGAATGTGAGTTTCCTGAGGTCTGACATCTAATAACAGCAAATTAAAAATCTCAACAACAAAAAATCAACCTGATGTATTATGTATCTCATCTTTGTCTCTTCTTCCTTTCTTTTTCTTCACTCTGCCTATCTCCAAATCTCCTGCTCTGTAATGATGTGCTACTCCAACTGTGGTTAGTTATTAAATCACCAGCAATGGCTGCTGCTCCAACTAAAATAAAACAATGCCTCCCGGGACTGCAGAAACCTTACAGCTGGACTTCAAGTAACTCAAGACTTCAGAGCTCTGTCACTGTTTTCCGGCACATGTTACATTCACTTTTAAGTTCTGCTCCAGACCCCATGTTGAAGTAGAACATCGATCTGCTGTTGTCGAATGAGATGACACTTCTTTGGAGCGAGAGTGTTCAGTCCTGTGGATTAATAGATTTTTTTTTTTTCTAATAGGTTTAGAATGGTGAGTTTGTGGCTATAGTGTGTCCAGTTAAATCTTGGAAAAGGAATCACTATGACATCAGTTTCTTTTAGCAAGAGACTTAAATGTAAAATTTGCTCTGGTGGAGCAAGTAAGGCTGTGGCTGATACAGGCAGTACTCGGACATGAATGAACACAACTGCTTGACTAGAAGTCTGGGCATTGTTTAGTAGAACCAAACCTTTCCAAAAAAGTTAGTGTCCTCAGAAACTTTGTCCTATTGAGCCATTCTGTGTAGTTTGTAGGTTTATAGAAATGGGAAGCAAACAGTGGTGAAGGACAGTCTCATTAAGGCAGAGACACATTCACTGCAAGTTGTCTTTCATTTTTGGTAAACCTCAGTCTGCAGTTACTTGTGCAAATATCAGCCAAACATGTACATATAGTGATTCTCACACAGTTGTATACACACAATGTTTGAGGAAAGAGGTGGTCAGCCTTGGCCTATCAGCTGGGCTGCAGCTGTCTGTGTCACTGGATTAGCAGTCACACTTCATCATCCTGTGTGCAGAGCTAATCACAGGATGCAAAACAACCAGCAGGAGACCATTAATGCTCAAGGGCACCACACCGGAGTAGGAGGGCTGCTCTCCTGCACAGAACAAGTATGGCCATGAACAGCACTAACAAGTTCACTCATGCTATTATGTACATGTGTGCACATACTAAATGTACACACAAACATAACATTACATAGAGACGGTCTGCAGTAGCTCAACATACACAGATAGACAGTCCTCTGCACTTGTGTGGCACAACCCCAAAACAGAAACGGAATAGCTTTAATTGTGGGACAGAATGGTTGGTTGATTTCTGCATATGTGTTCATTTCCTGACCATCAATCCCACAGTTCATTTGGCTCAAGACTTACCAATGATATTAACCATGCAGGTGGAGAGAACCCACTGTCCTTTTTATTAATTTTTTTAGATAACATCACTACAATTCAAGAAAGAATTACAAAGAAAAGACAACTCGCAGCTGTTGTGCTATATTTCTAATTCCACAAACACACAGACAAAATTGTTCCTGTTTTAAGGAGAACTCGTGCTATTATAATTTGTGTTTTTCAGTGTTGACTTCAAACACTGCAATCAGCTTGAGGAAACAGAAACCTGGATTTACCAACTACTTTGTGGGTCTTGATAAAAATGTCAGGCCAATTGTGGAAAGATAGAAAATTTAATTATTATTCAGTAATGCATGCTTTTGTTTCTAATGTATTTCATGTCATGCTCAGCTTCCACTGTTTTTATATAAGAAGTATACAGAATCTTTTTTTAAAAAGCCCCTTTGAAGTATTTGTTTTTAGGCAGCTGCAACAGCATCCAATTTTTATGCAAATTAATTTCATTATTAAGGCTTTTCTGAGCATTTCTGTTTTCTCATTTAATGATGTACCTTTAGAACCAGTTGTGAACGTCTCCAGTGTTCAGAGTTACTGTCAGGAGAGAGTGTGACAGGAGTGGTTTTCTTATTTTATGCATTTATTAGCCATCGTATTAGTATAACTAACGAAACAACATAAGAGGACAGAAAAAATGCAGAAGCAAAAGAATAGGTTTATCTCATGAGAGGCCGAGAGTTTCTTTTGTGAGTGACCTATGTTTCAACACGAGAAACTACCTGAAAAAGTACCTCTTTTAGCCATATGTTTATTTTGAGCTGTGTAACGTACCATAAAAATATAGTAATACAGTTCAAAAGGCATTTTGCCACACATTTCATATAATGACCCAGAACCAGAGAAGTAAAAGTAGCAGACCAGGCTATAGTAGTCGAAATATTAGTAGTAGTGGTAGTAGCAAAAAAGTAATATTAACAATACCAATAGGATGCAGCGTTTGTTTTGAAATTGTAGTAACACCCTAACTTGTAGTAGTTTTATTAATACTACTGTAGTATTGGGAGCGAAAGTAATACAAGAGATAGTAGAAAAAGAAAGTAAAGGTATAAAGGCAGTTTGACTCATCAGTTTTAACAGATCGGTTTTCGAGATTAAAGGGCGTATTACACATTAGAGAACTTATTTCAGTTCAGGAAATATAAAACCTTCAGAATTATATTGATATTAAGTTTTAGCTGTAAACATTTTTAACAGTGCACAGAAGAAAAGTGATGACCAAGTGGCTTTGTGAGGGTAAAACTGATGTCAGCCATATGCCAAGGTGTTCTCAATTAACCAGATGCTGTGATCCCAAGAGAACATTTAAGGGTGATTTTCAAAACATGTCAGCGATGGCATTTTCCAGCGCCATCGCCCAGCTACACAGTCTATATTATTACTCCAAACTGTTCAGGAGTATTAACCTTGACTTGTAAGAGAAGATGAACTGAAACCATTTCATGAAAAAGGCATTTCATGTCATTACAGTCATTCACCGAGGTCTTTCTGCTGGTAGTTCTGATGTGACTTTGCAGCTTGAATGTTGTTTTGTGGTTTTTTCAAGACTTTATTTATTTTGTTACTCATGATGGGGAAAATCTCTCTCTCTCTGGCCACACTCCTCTGGCCTGGTAAGCCCTATGAAGCATTTAGGGACATTGCTGAGGCTTGACTGGTACTTTGCAGGCTCTCACTGGAGTGGTAAAAGTTTACTGCCCTGCTGTACAGTGTGTAAGTAACAACAGAATCTGAGGGACAGTATTTCAGTATGCTTGATTATGACTGACCAAACATAATTTACAGTTGAGTGACCATCCTAGCCTGCTACTTTATGGACCATCTTTGGTGTAGCTGCAAATTCTGAACAGCTCTTGCCTATAATGCACAATCCACAGACACTTTTCTGGCTCTTAGTCTCAGATATGCTTGATGCAGCTGGTTGTGAGGCAAAGCAAAAGAAAGATGTGCATAATTTGACATACCAGACTAACTAAATAACTTTTCTGCAATCGCACAAAGTGCTTAGTTAGTGAGCAAAATAATGTAGAGGTAGTTATGTATGGGAGATCGACTTGTTTGTGGTTCTGGATCTGCTCCTTTAGGTATTAATCTGCCCTGCATATCTCACACCTTTGGAAAAAACAAGAGTCCAGGTTGTAAGGAAAGTGCTCCACCTCACTTTTGGCTGTTCCTCTTCTCAGCCTCATTACAGCTGTGTTTTTGCAGTTGCCTCTGTTCAGGAACAAATGACAGTTAATTATATTGAAGAAAGGTTGTTCAAATAAACAGCTTAAATGTTATAACATCATCCAGTAGGCCAGTGAATAAATCCAGGGCCTTACGGGAACATGCTCTTTTCCACTCTTCCCCGCATCAGTTTTGGCCAGCCTCACTGCTCATAGTTGCCTACTCAACTGCTATTAAAATTGTACTGAGACCAAGACAATGTACTGTCCACTATTTACTTTTGCTGCTTCTTCTATCTCTAGCTATCTCTTCCACCTGGTATTACTGCAAGTATCCAGCTCTATCTGTAATTGGCATAACTCATGGTTGGAGTTTTTCATGTGTTTACACTGTGGCTTTAAGAGCTTGGTTAGGGAAAGTATGCGTAAGACAAGTATTTATCTCTTGCTGTTCACATGCTGGCTGCTTTCCAGACCAGTGTTAGCAAGGACAGTTGCACCACAGTAAAAAAAAAAAAAAAAAAAGAGCTTCCATCTTATTCTCTAATGACCCGCCTTTAGACACTGAGTTTTTTGTTATAATACTAGTTCACAAAAAGATTCACAGCAGTGCCAGGAAAGAGAGGATAGATTTACCTTGATCTAATTTTTTTTTGGTAACTGTGACCATAGACAAGTTACAGTATACTGAAACCAAAACCTGGGGTTTCAAACCACTGACCTCTTTCTTCAATCTTTCTGCTGCATATTCCTAGCCCCGCCCCTTTAACATCAGCTGGTTAAGTTAAACCCAAACATGTCATATGTCTTGATGAGCCAGTCTACTTTGAACCAGCTCAGGTAACCAGCACATCCAAGCTAAAGTAAACTCTCCTCATTCCAAGCAGTTGCAGTATAATCAAAAGTAATGACTGTGTTTAAAAAAGTTTTGTCTCCTGTAATGTAAGCCAAATTTAACAATATGCTTCTTGTCTCTAACATTAATAAAAGCCAAAAGATATTTTCCAAAAGAGATCTCAGCAGTGGCAGCTTCCTGTCCCCCCAGCCACATAAATGCCCTGAGAGTGCAGTACCCCTGCTGCAGTCCCTGCCCTTGGGTTTTTTTTTTTAAGCTCGGGGTAGCCACAGCTATGGCTTCCAGATGCTGTCTTCATTTTTAGGGAGAAGAAATGAACTAACCTAATAAACATGGGCAGCAGAGGAGAAGCCTGGAAGGTGGGGAATAATATTAGTGCATCTTTGTAAGTCAGAGCGCTAGCGCCGGGCCAGCAGACATTTTGTTGAGATTCCCAGACCACCTCCGTCACAGGGAATTACTGGGTGTGAAAACACAGTGCACAAATTGTCCACATCCCCTACAATGTTTTTTCTTTTTAAATTGATATGATTATAGTGCATGTTAAAACAGACACAAACACAAGTGCAGATTATGGTGATTTGTGTTTCTTGGTCATCAAATAATGAATAAAGAAAACACTCCCTGCTTCCTCAGACCAAAAACGTATTTATTACTTATTTGGAATTTTTCTCCAACTATTACCTGAAATATATGGCACTTTTATCTATTGACAGACAGAGCAAGTTGTATGTATTTATTCATTTATTTTGGGGAATGGAGTGGAAAATAGTGTTTCCATGCTAATTTAACCAGTTCAAAGGGATCAATCTGAGGAGAGAAATTCCCAAGAAATAGCATTAAATTGTCTGAATGAGCATGATCCTTATCATGTGGGCTCTGGCCCGTGCTGCACTCAATCAGGAGAAATGCTGCATCAGAGGCTACATCTGTTGGAAATGTGAGTTGTGGGCTTTGAACCCAAACAATAGCTCATTGATAAAAGAAGATAACTCTGCTGGCTGTTGTGTGTAGACTTTTAAGACTTCAAATAGTGTTTAATTGCAACACAGGAGGGTAGGAGAGGATGAGATCTTTATAAGTGCATCAGTCCTTCTGCTCAGCATTC
>NW_018127911.1:1840136-1864228 GCF_001952655.1 Monopterus albus | reverse complement strand
TTGGGAATTAACACTGTCAGGAAGTAACTTTTGAGACAGCCAACGATGATTATTGAGATTCAACAGCCCAACTGAGTTTGCCAGTTCTTTCTTCCAAAAAAAAAAAAAAAAAAAAAACCCACCCCCATTGTCACTTATCTCTCCTCATCTACCTTTCTATCCTGAGGCTGTTGGGGAAGAAAGGTGCTTTTTAGAAATTCACAGGAGCAAAATACTTGGGATTCATTCTAGACAGACTGACAGACAGGACTCAAACTTTAGCCTGTGTCATCAGAAAGACACAGCTGTCCTCACCCTCTCCAGCTGTCATACTTTGTTTTTCATCTTCAAGGACTCCTGGCTCTGCCAAAAATTCTCTTCCTCCCCGTCTTCCACACTCAGCCACTTCCTCTTGCAAAAACTCTCTTTACGTTCTTTGTCACTTCCTAAATTTCTTCTCTCCATTTTCACTTTCACTTCCTTGCTTTCAGGCTCCAAGTTTTTCTCGCGCTAACCACCTCTTCTCTCTCTCTCTCTCTCTCTTTTGTCCTTGCCTTCCTACTTGTGGAATTAGGTTGTGCTGTAGTGTGCTGGTGAGATGCTAATTAGCTGGTGGTGTAGAGAGATGCATGGGCATCCTTTCACATAAACACAGGGAAATGCGTTGACACCAAGACCACATGGACTAGCTATACTGTTTATAGCAATCACCTGAAGGTCTGATTAATGTTTGAGTTAATCAGCAGCACCGGGTGGAATTCGATGGTGGTTAAGCCAATGACAGAGCAGTGGAAATGGAGAGAGTGCAGT
The DNA here is from genome assembly GCF_001952655.1 of Monopterus albus. NCBI lineage: Eukaryota > Metazoa > Chordata > Actinopteri > Synbranchiformes > Synbranchidae > Monopterus > Monopterus albus. The sequence goes on along the minus strand of NW_018127911.1, from coordinate 1,863,439 downwards.
AATATGAATGTCAGTGTATTAAATGACTGAGCTGGTATCTTTCTGCAATGATCTGAGTGTGTGCATGCAAGACATATGTATAATTAAATGGATTTGAGCATTTCCCCCATTTTTAATTTATACAAGTCTATGTGTTTAACTTTGGGGATCTTTGTTTTATTTAAAGTATTTATTTCCTAAGTGACAGTTTCAGGTGATGTCATTCTACTGGCCTGATTGTTGCTCGCTGTCCAAAACTGTAGTACTGTAGCCATATCACAGTACCATTAATTTGTAACTTCTCATGGCTGTACATTTGTTTATGGTTCTTTTGTTCCACATGAAGTCCTTCGCTCTGTCCATGGTGTACCATGTCTGTAGCCCATTTTGCATTTGGGTGGATGGAGTTTAACTCTGATTCAGTGAACTTCAGAGATCACATTAACCTGAGTTTCCTGATCAGTGCTTTGTGCCATATGGAAGAGACAGAGAATGATGAATACCAAGCTGCTTGTGTTATGCCTATAGTATCTTTATTTGTTGTGAGTCTGAACTTATTAAACAAGAACAGAATCTGACACCTGTCATAAGATAAACATGTAGCTTAGGCTTGAAGATGTAAAACAAGGCACAAGATGAGCGTTAAGCTGATTAGGTTCTGATTACAGTTAAATCTGCTGTCTGGCCATGTAGGTGGAATAAAAGTGAAATAAGACTTTCAAATTAAAGTGTTCTCTTTTTAAGAGTATAATTTCACATATGTTGTCGTTCAGTGTCTCTAAACTAGCCATCAAAGCTCCATAACTGTGACTGCCAACATATTTTATATTTTAAGTCTTTGTGATAAAATGTTCTGCTTTTCTCAATTAGTGACAATCTTTGATCAAAGCTTTTCAAATATCCCTTTAATCCCTTGTCAGTTTGGTTAATGGACAGTCATTACGAAGACCATGATATCAGCATATGAAACAGAAATTATGCTTTATTTCAGTTGGGACTGCCAACATAACTTATTGATTTGATTTGAACTTCTGTCTTCCAAATGTTGGGAGGTTTTAATGTCATTTTACCAGTTTTGGCGAAGGAGCCAGAGCCTGTGGGGTCACTGGACGATAATTAATGCTGATTACTGTTAAACCCCCACAGAAACAGGCTTCACAACCTTCTTACTGATTCTTAGTCAAATTCAAGATGTATTTCCATGTTCTGGCCACAGCATGGCACTCTTCAAATTAAAATGTGACCTCCTTCCTGACAGTTCTGCTCATTGCTGTGACATTTTGAGACAGTTCTGGTGTATCATATGAGCCCCTCACCATCACATTGCAACCCAACCCATTATTTAGATTTCATGATGAATACCATCCATGACAAACCTATCACAATCAGTGAGAGGACAGTGCTACAATCTAGCACAGCAGGGATTTAGAGAAGCTTTCTTTGAAATCAGAACATGACTTCACTGAAATTAATCCCCTTTCCTGTCTACTCCCTCTGTTTTTTTTTCTTTTTTTTTTACAAGGCCCCTCTCCTGAAGTTACCCGGTGGGTGGGTAGTCTTTCCGGTCAACACTGAAACTGACATCAGCATAGTCATCTCATTACTCTCCAAGGAATCTGCGAGGGCAGTGCTATCAAGTGGAGTGCTGCTATAAAATAAATTGAATGTTTCACTGAGGCAGATGTTGAAGGTGATGGGCAGAGAGGGTCCCTGCTCAGAACCACGGCTCTCTCCAGCTCCCTTGGGTGCTGCAGACTGGGACCTGGGCTGAGCAGCTGGATGACTGGCTGGAAATAAAAGGTTGCAATCAGAATTAAACATGAGCAACCCGACCAGTGCAGTATGTTGGCCGTCCTTCACTCTCTGCAGCTTGGAGAGGCTACCTGCGCACATCCAGTGGGGCTGTCAGTTACTGGAACAGACACACTTGGCTGCGCAGAGGTGGAATCAGAATTGCAGATAGGGTAGGAGAGGGAAGGGGAGAATAAAGGCAAGCGACGTGGAGCAGCTATGGCACAAAGCTACATAGAGAAGGTGTCTAGGACTCCAGTTTTGGTCAAAGATAATGTTAGGCTATTGTTCAATTTGTCATTCTGATACTATCTTTGAACTCTAATTAAAAATAAAAACACAGCTTATGACAGTGACTATAAAGTGACTTTAATAAAAAAAAAAACTTTTTTAATGTACATTTAATGCAAAGGGCTGGTTTTATTTTGACATGGATCCTATTAGAGATATTCCAAAGTGTTTTCTTATTGGCATTGGACTATTCAGTGGTTTGTCCAGATAATTTAGTTTACAGAAATGCTCATGTTACAGTATTTTAGGATTTACTCTACACTTAAGGGCATCAATTTACTGGTTGATTCCAATATAACTGTACCACATAGTACAGTATGTAGTTGGCTTGGTATAAGAGGTTATTAACCAATGACAGTTGACATCTAAACTTAATGCAAGGATGATTGGCAAGCTTATTTTTACATTAGCATTACTATGTTGGAAAATGTGCTTTAATGGTATTCTTTTTTCCATTGGGACTTGCTGTAAGATGAAAATCTTACAGTCCAGGGGGTCAGTGTATAAGTACATATATACGGCATAGTAATGAAGCAGATTTTGATCAGGAGTGACTGTTATTGATTGATAATGATACCCAAGAAGGGTTCAGATTGCAATTATGTTTTGTATCTCTGGTGTTGCATTGCACCACTCACATTTTGGGCTGATTGCATGAGTCAGACTGACAAATAGCCTTTGATTTGAAACTATAGGGTTGAGAAATTATTTATTCCTGAATACTGTCTTTATACAGTGAAATATACTCTACATATGTATCAGGAATATGCCATTTTTCTCTCTATACTGGCTGGAGTTTTTGCAGCATATGTAAAATGTGGCCATGACTCCTTGAGCTTGAATCTGATCACATTTCATTTTCAGACCTTGTAGACTTGAAAAAAGCCGCATGCTATATAATATTTGTATGTTTTTTTTCTATAAAGTGCCACAAATAATTCATCTAAAGCTTTGCTTGCAAAGAGAATACATGACTTTGTTAAAGAAAAGAATGTTTTTGGTGTAGTGTTGGATTTGCTTGTAACAGCTGGTGACACAGCAGTGTAGCAGCAGTCTACAGGCTTGGCACAGGGACATTTGAAATGTGAGCTCAATTATATGCATTCATGGTCTCATAAATGACATATGTTGTTAGTTATAGGGAGTAAATAGTTCAAATGGGGAAATGCATTGCCAAAAGTAATTAAAATTATTTGGCTGTAATGACTGAAATAAGGCATAATCAGAGGACAAATTGTTTTTATAAAGGCAGGTTCAGCTTTTTCTTGCACATTTTTACAAAAAGTGAAAACATGGCTATTACACTCAACAAATGGATAGGCTTAAGACAGAATATTAAAAATCTATTCAATCCCCAAAAGAAGTATCTGGATTGCCTGGTGGTTTCCCAGAAACACCAGAAAAGGGGAAAGCTTATAACTATTCACAATGGACTGTCTTCCAGCACACTGCGGAAGAAGCAATTTGTTCGAAGAAGTAGATCCATTTAGCCTCAACAGAAAGGTGGCAAGCAGACTTAATTGAGGTCTCTAGCTGTATTTAAAAGGAGTAAATAATTTTTGGACACAGCAGGTTATTTTGAGCAGGGGTCAAATGGCTGTGTACAGATTTCTGTAATGGAAAAATCGACCAAAGTTTGTCCTGTTATTCTGAGCTGCACGTTTTCTTGTCCTATCTTGAAATATGTTAGTGCACAGTCTGTCCTACTTCTCTGCTTAGAAGACTAATAACTCTCTCCTTTATTGTCTGAAAATTTGAAATCTCCTCTTTGCGCTGAGATGTCTGTTCTGCCAGAGTAAACATTGGTTTGAAGTGCATAGCATGTCACAGCTAAAAACTCTGCAAGCAATTTGTGTGGAAATACAAAAGGTTTAATAGCCAAATAGTGAAGAAGTTAGTTTTCAGTTTCTTTCTCTTGCAGTGAAAAATGGTCTAGACAAATTCTTTGAGATGAGTACACACACCGTAACTACATACAGTACAACACCTACCTGGAGGATTAGATTGAGACAGTCCAGAGCCTGATGTGTGTTTGAATCATTTTCTTCAACACCACGACAGGAAAATCACAGCAGAGCAGCCTTGACCTTTAAGACCTGGGTCTTTTATGACAAGTGGCCAAAATGCAGTATTTCTCAAAAATCCAATGATTATTTTTTTGCAGCCCGTCCTCCTGACCCCTGTTTCCCTCTTATCTGCACTTTTCTGATTAATATGTCGCCTCGCTGGCTTGTTGAGTTAGGCCGGTGTTTCTGATTGTTTTCATCAGTGTTTTTCTAATGCATCAACTTGTGAACCGATTTACCCGCTGGCGCCCTAAAACTATTCTGGCATGAAATGGCTATTACAGCATTTAGCTTCCAACTCCCTCCCTCCTTTTCCTTCGTTGTCAGTAAATGCTTAAATATGTTGCAGTTTTGTTTGAAGGACTGTGTCACCATCCATGGCTACTCAGTGGATCTCTTCAAGATAAGAGCACAGCTTTAATTTGGGATTTGCTATCAAACTGGTCTGGTTTTGTGGAATCACAAAGACAAACACCATTCCAAACGCAGTGACTGGGAGCACACTTCACTTATTTAAAATGTTTCTAAGAAATTCCCTTTTACCCTACAAAGCACTGGGTCTAATAAATAATTAGGTGCTGTTCTGGTGAAAAATAGGGTGTGGTTTAATTTTGGCCACTTAATCCACTTTTTGGCCTTAGGTATTCAGCTGTTCCATGACAACTGCAATATTGATGAAGGGGATCCACACCTGGATACACAAATTGTAGTAAGAGCTTTCCGCCATCAAATGATCTGACTGCTGTAGTTTTTTTTTGCATTATCTCTCCACCGTACTAAATGGTGAAAACCTAGTCTGGTTAGAGTTTCTTGAAGAGCTATTATCAGGTAAAAAATTGAAATACCATTAACATAAAAGTATATGAAGAAGAAGAATAAGAGTTAACTATATTGGTTTCTTAAAATTCTTTTGGACAAAATTCCTCTCTTACACATGCATAGTTGAGGCTTTGCTTATTTGGTTTTGTCCATATGATACAAGTCAGCATCAGGAAATGACAAGTGACATCTTCTGGTTAAAAGGCCAACTGTAATTGAAGTCAGTCAAAGTGCGATGGATGATGCTGCTGATCCATACATTGTGGGTTGTCCTTAGTTTTGATCCCTATAAATTTGGAGACTTCCACCTGCAGACTACTTCTTTACAAGTCCCAAATGTCACCCACTTCATCAATGTCACACTTTGACCACTTGTTCCTTATTAGTCTTTTATCCAGAAGACCATAACTGTTCAGAGCAGTGTCATTATTCTGAATGTGACATTAATGGAATCAATATTTTGACACCTTGCCTTCCAATGCAGGTAATTGAAGGCACAGGTACAGTGGGTAATCGAGTTGTGGGGGGACATGATTGACAGGTAATAGGATAAGGACTTTCTAAGCTTTGAGGCACTGACATTGTCCCAGAGCCCAGTCTGAGCATCATGAAAAATAAATTTTAGTTGGTATAGAGTTAAAAAGGTTAGATCATATTTTTGTTCTGAGTCCATGCAGTTCTTACTGTACATATGAGATGGTGCTGAAACTGAGTAAACTTGATTAGTGCTTTATAATTTAATTTTCAAATTTCAGCTTTGGAAATTAAGGCTGTGCTTTGTTCTTTTGGTATTTTCTGTTGATCCAGTTGACTTTGGTCATTTTACTTTTTCCTGTTTGTGTTAAATACAGTTTTGGCAAGATTGATCACCTTGTGTTGAGAAAAGGGCATGTTAGTTCTGTTGACTATAAACATCTGGAATACATTATTATGAAATTCAGATATTGTATGAAACCAAATATGCAACTTCCAGCAATGCTGCCTTTGTTCTTTGTTCAGGCACAAACCTAACTGCAGCTAGGCTACTTGGTGAAGAAGAGCACACTGATATGTTCATTATCAATGTATTTGCAACATGCCAGTATGTACAGTATGTACAGTAGCCAAGCTAAAGGCACATTATGAAAGATGCTGTTGTAATTGTTTTCTACAAAACATGGTTGCTGTTGTAAATTACAGTAGTTAAATGTAATTTCTAGGAGACAGGGTTGAACTGCAGGCTTGATGACTAAAGGTGAGAAAGCAGGAGTTTGTATTAATTTTTTAAATGTTTCACTTTTTGAATGGGATAATTTGATTATTGAATGAGTGTTATATCGTGCCCTCCTCGTATAATGACAGAAATAAAAAAAAACAACACAACAACAAAATAAAATTAATTTCTGAATATTGGCCATAGTATACAACAGCATATTGCTGCCACCATGAGAAAACAAACAAACAAAAAACCCCAGTTTGCATACATATTCATACTCCACTGGTCGGGTTGCTCATGTTTAATTCTAATTGCAACCTTTTCTCCGGCTTTCTTCCAGCTGCTCAGCCCAGGTCCCAGTATCGTGTTATAATGAGAAACCTTTCTCGTTTCTAAAAGATACTTTCACATTAATACATGGTTATTTTCACATTACTATCATGTACTGTATTTTCTCATTATAATGACGTACTACAACAGTGGCTGGAGCACACCTAACTGAATTCAACTCGGCAGCCTCTCTCTGTCAACACCCTCACATACCAACTTTCCACACAGTAACCAGCACTGTGCTTAGGAGGTGCACTCCACCCGGTCCTTGAGACAAATCCCTGCTCTGGCACATAAAACCACACATAACCTTTATATATACAGGTGTATAAAATAGCACCTGAATGTGGCTCATGATAAATTAAAACACTCTAGATATGTTTCGATGATGTTACAGGCCTTAATGACAGCAGGTAAAGTCAGTGTGTGCGCTGCTGTCAATCACTCCAAGCCGTACAGGGCTTATGTTAGGGAGCAGAAATGATATGATCCACTCCAGAGTGTGTGTTACCATAATAGATGGTTCCTCAGCCATACATTTGAAACTGTATTTGATTTCCTAATAGCACAGTATGTCATTAGGAGAAATTACAGTATGTCTTAATAATGTGAATGTTTTAACTTGAAAGTATCTCATAAAAAAGTGAAAAGTATTTTCTTTATCAGGCAATATTAAGCTTTTTTTTTCTCCTGGTGGCAGCAATATGCTGCCCTAATATTGAAATGGATGGCTCAACTTTTTTTTAAATTTTATTTTGCAGTGAATGCTGAAGGTTCATTATTATCTGTGGCTAGCACAGAGCTCCAGGCGAAGCCCCAACCAACAGACTGCTGCCCAGGTAATTACTAGACTTAGTGTCAAAACAGAGACATGGGGAGAAGAAGAGCAGAGAGAAAATGAGAAATAGAGAGAGAAAGCTTAACAGAAAGAAAACGAGAGAGGCCATGAATGAGGCTGACTGCTTCAACTTGGTGCCAAAACTCTGCAGTGTTTCAGATCACACACACACACACACACACACACACACACACACACACACACACCTGAGCTAACTCATACTTCCTCTGTCATCTGGCAGTTACAAGCTATGCCTTGATCATATGCTTGTAGGAACATGAAGGGAGTTCATACTGTCCTCCAGCTCCATGTCTACTCAGGAAGTCATCTCAGTTATTACCCAGTAGCACCTGCGTCTCTGGAAGCAACATGCAGCAGACACTGTTCCTCACCTGTGGCACTCAGTGAGATTTAATATAAATGACTGATGATCAGACCCTAGTTGACTTTATTTAAAATAGTGAGCGGGCTGGACCTGACATATTCATCATGTACTCCATACGGCCATAGACACAGTCATAAGTAGATTAACTTTACTTAGAATAATAGCATTGGCTTGTATATTCAGCAGGTAGAGACAGATGACAAGTTAAACCTGGATAAATGAGTGGTCTCCTCCAGAATGACAGTACCCCCATCCATAGGGGTCACCTGATAGTATGAAAATGTGAATCATATGGCCTTAACAGTCACCAGATCTCAGCACATATGAGCACCTGTTTTGGACCACAACCATCATAAAAACATCAGCTGAGGGAATATATTTTGTAAGATAGGTGTTCATCCCCTCCAGTGGAGTCCATATCTGCAGTATATACCCCTATCTTTTAAAGTCATTTCTCAATTGCACCTTTTCTGGAAAATCTAATATCTGTCTTTTAAGGAGGCATCTCTGCCAAATGCACAGCAAATTCATCAACTTGGACAAATGCTGTGATTTCATATTTTAACCTTTTCTCTTCTGAGATGCAATGACTCCACACTGTCAGCAAAATAATAAATACTGTACTTCACTTCTGAGCATTGCACTGAATCATGTAATGGGTTAAGATTATACGGTCTTGGGTACCTCATTAAAGCCCTCCTGATTCTGCTTGGCAGTCAAGCACTCAAGAAGCACACATTTCATCACAATGACTTAAATTAGACTTGAGGTGGCCTTTACTAAGTCTATTCCCAAGTGCGCAGAAAAATCTTTCATGTGGAACGCATATGCTTCACTATTACACCATTGCTTTCCCCAGCTCACTCTCACACACAGAAGGCATAAAGTGTTTATGACCCCATGTTTCAGAGGTCACATCCAGACTTTTATTTGCTACTCTGTCATGTCAAATGCCCCTATCAGCTTTCCCCGTCCCGTACATTTATGTGGCCGAGGTGCTTAAACAAAAATGCAGTGAGAGATGCTGCCCCCAGCCTTTGACCCCACAGAAACACACATACAAATGTCAAGCCAATAACTAGCTTCCTCCTCAGGGGAGACCACTGCCTAAACAGGAGTGGTTGCTTACAAGTAATTCCTTGGCCACATTAGGCAGGAAAGGAGGGAGGGAAAGAAGAGCATCATATTGGTTACAATATAAATAATTTAAATTAACCCACTGACTGGGATCCTCTGATTGACAAGTCAAGACAAGCCAACAAAGTCATTGCATAATTTAGAAAACTGGCTTTACAAAAGTTAAAACCTTTCTTTCCACAGATAAAGGGGATGCATGGGGTGTTGATCAATCCTGGGAGTGCTTTGCATTTGTACAATTGAACAGTTACAGGTTTTAAACGAGCACGTAAGATAGTAACAGCACAGATTTGGTTATATGTGTTTTCAGAGTATAGACAGGCAGACAAACTGTGCATGCAATCAAAACGCATGTTAATATTATGAGCAGAGTGCAGTTTTTTTTGTTTTTTTTTAACACAGCCCGTCTGTCCACCCTCTGTTTATGAACCCCCTTGTTGCCAAATGATCGTTTTTTCAAGTCTTTGAACCATGTCATTTTAAATATTAAAGGCTTTTAAGAGGGAAAGCGGAGGTACTTTGTGCTTATTCAGTCCACTCAGAGCAGTTTTTATAATTCACTGTGGGTATAGGTTCAGTGGGGACACATTAAGGAAATAAGGGGCATTAACATTAGTGCCCAGGAAAAGCTATCTCCAGCTGAGAGAATGGACTCTGATCTACAGGCTAGGGGCACAAGGCTTCATAATTGACCCAATCCAAAGGGATTTATAGATTTTCAAATTCAAATTTATATTGTCTGGTTTGCATTTGGGAGGTAAGAGGATACGCTTACCTTTTTGGCTAAAGTACTTCTTCATACTTCACTGGAAATGAATGGGGAGCCCACTGAGGGGGAACATGACAAGAGAGATAATGTTGTATCATAAGTTAATACTGAGGGAGAAGTTGAAGGAGAAATATCGATGTTTTAACACGCTGAACATGTAAATTTAGTATGGGTAGTATGTTTAAAATGTTGCCCACCTGTATAGGTGCAATACATTTTTAGTACAGGGCTTTCATGTGCTATGTCAGAAGTGCACTTTTTGTTTAGCTGTTTCTTATGTTGTTCAATCAATATTATTGTTTGTTGCTGATTATCCCAAAATGGATGAAAAGTAAAATTTTTATGTACAGTATTCACTTGTTTCAAGTACTTTCAGGCAACTTTTTATTTTAAGTGGTTTAATTATAACACAGCGTTACATTTCTCTTTCTAAAGTGTGTATATTTTATGTTTGAGCATGGCTTTTAAGACAAAAATGTAAGAACTTAAATTATACTTGCTGGTGTAAAAGCTGTCAGTCCATTACATAAACAGACTGAGGCCATTCATGCAAGGGACAACTAAACTGAGTCATGCTGCGGACCACCCACATTACATGGACACATATAGTAGAAGAGACGTTAGACTGATTTTGCTCTTATAAATTATACATCCATATTTTGGTTTTTGAGCCTAGACAGATTTTCAGTATTTTTATGGCCCTGCTGAAATTAAATCTAAACTATAAAGCCCAGATGTTGGACTCATCAGTAATTCTAGCTTGGTAAATAGACTCTAGCTGGTCAAAAATAGCAGCATCAAACATATGTGCTGAGTGGTTTAGTTTGATACAAGAGAAGCCACAGGAGTTCTGTTTTTTGTTTTTGTGTCTCGGTTTGTGCGCCAGACAAATATAACATTTAGCATAGGTTGTAACCATTATCATTTTAGTTTTATTTTTACAGGGATTGCATGCTCCTTCTCAGAATCAATCTATTTCCCATGTATGCACATACTGTACTGTACTATCTGTATGTTCACACCTGGCAGCTGCTCAGTACATCTGCTTTGTCTGCTTTCAGCCATGTAGAAGCTGTAGACTATACATTTATGGTCAGTTGCTTTGCCGAGGAACACCTTGACAAAATGTGACAATGGTGTAGTGTGTTCTCTGTCTACATTCACAATATTCCTAGTATGTACAGAGTTTGTCTTTCATACACAACAACAAGGAATTCTGACGTTACACTTTACTGTTTCTTCCAAACGTGACACGTTTTTAGTGAAAATTACTGTTTGGCTGTGTAAAAACTAACCTGATAGGGACAATATGTTCTTCATAATTAAGATTTGTAGCTAAAGTCACACTTACCCAAATCACAGTCAACTTGTTTAGTTTAGGTTTTGCCAGGGGATCAGCTCTGCTTTCATTTATTTCCAATGAGAAGCAGCAAACTACTGGCATGAGCATGACAAACCAACTGTCAGGTAGGGGCAGGCATGGGGACAATCTTGGCACAGTGATGACTCTTTGAACATCTAGCTAGACAATTTCCTTTTAAACCATAGATGTAAGTGAGTCTATGGCTTAAGGACAACTCTGAGTGGATTATTGTGCATGTAACATTATTACTTGTCAAAGAAAGACAATCACTGTAATTTTGAAACATGCACCTTTTGTTATAGACACAGCAGAATCTGAAGATAAATAACTGCAGTTGCAACTAAACTATTACATAGCATGCAACAGTATTTCAGCAGATATCCAATCCAGCACCTTTAAAAGATGATGACATTTTCTACAGTCTATTACATGAAGCAGCAGTGGCTCCTGGAGGCTTTGCTGCTGCCTGTTTTGCTTCAATCTTATCATGGCATTCTGAAATTTGCACAGTGACATGTGAAAATTTCAGGTTTGGGAAGGTCTCGATTCTAATACTCAGCAAGTGTTAGATCCAAAACATAAAACTTTAAGGTTAATATGGGCCAGTGATGAGATTTTTTCAACTAGAATAAATTTATAATTCTAAATTAAATAATTCTAATAATAATAATAATTCTATTTTAAATAAGAACTACTCTATATTATAAAATAATTGTGAAAACTCAAAATAATCTGCTGTAGTTTTTTGTGTATTTTATCTTTAATGTCAGCCAGTTGTCTTCACTGTAGTAAAAAAAAAGCAGAACAAAGTTGCTTGTAGAAAGCTATAAACCAAGATCTAAAAGCAGCAGTGCCCATGCTGCATGCCATATTATAGCAAATGTCAAGCAAAAAGAAAAGTTGCCTCGTCTGATTTTGCACAATTTGTCTGCTGTTACATGGACACATGGTGCCTTTAGTCCACTGAGAGCTGTAACATACTCATCACCTCTGACACGTCTGCTTTACTTAGTCCAAATGCTTTCTCCAAATGTCTAAAACCACTTTGCAGACTGTTTGCCTGTGTGTATGTGCATGGCTGTGCCACGACGTTTGATCAGCAAGGAGTACATGGAACACAGGCTTGTCAAACTAATTACATACATTCAAAATATTTTAAAAATGTTAAGATTTTAAAAATCCCCCCGGGTTTGTGTCAAGCTCATGACCTGGTTTTATCTGTTATCTAATTTTTATTCTGAAACTGAGATAAAAGAAATGTCATGAAAAGTATTTGCAGTGATTGAAATTCTACCTCTGCCAGTAATTAACATCTCCATGCTTTGGCTTTTGTTAATGTCTTCTGCAGTGTCCCGGTTTTATCTCTTTTCTGAGAACTAGTTGTGTGAGCGTGTAGTAACTTAAGGTAGCACCAGCATGAAACTCCAAATTAATCTGCTCTGCTCCGCCCAGCGCTCTCTCTGTGAGTAGTAGAGCACTATGCTCTACTGTGATTTGCTACGCTCTGACCAGCTCTTCAGATATTTGTTGTTATGAAATTACAAGAAATGAGAATGGGAGGAAATTGACACATTGAACCATTCAGGCTCTTCCCCTTCAGAAAAGACCCTTTCCTGTGTGTAAGGCTCTCTCAAAGAGAAAAATGAATGCCTCTTGATCTGCTTACCTACAGTTAAATGCACCCATAAAACAAGGGATAAGTACAGTGAGCGACTGAAACAAAAGTTTTAGAAAAATGTATGCACTCATGTTCCTTGTAAGGTCCCTTGAAAAACAGAAGCTAAAGAGTCTGTTTGTTCTACAAAGAAAATGAGGCACTATTGCGCTCCTGCATCTACAAGTCTAATTAAATGATTCACTCAGAGTAATTTGACTTGTAAACTGTTAAATACTGTTGGGACGCATTTTTTTTAAACTTTTGAGATTCTACAGGAAAGGGAGTTATGTTGTGAATGACAAAATGTTTGGATGAGTTTTATTTAATATATTGTAATATCTTATATGTGGCTGTGTTGCTAGTTTGAAAATGTCAGAATATTTTCAATGATTTGCACCTAATAAGTCTTAGCTTTGTTGGTCCAGCCTGCAGGTTTTAATGTGTGTAATGTACTGTATACATTTGGAGCAGAGTATTGCTGGAAACAGCACACTTGGTAAACTTCACCTGAATGTACAGTAAAAAAAAAATAAAGTTGAAAAGCAAAATACACAAACAAAGCCTTCATAATGAGTAGAAAAGACAACCAAGAGGGTATCGAGAGTTCACTTTGACACTTCAAGTCATTGTCCATCAACCATCCGCTCTTTTGTTCTTTCTGTGTGTGTCTCAAGCTCCGTGCTTGTTTTTGATCGGAGGAGTTCTCTTTTTATCTGCAGTGTATTTGGAAAAATTACTCTTCCTTCACAAACCTTTTCTGGTAACCAGCTTCTGACATTGTTTCACGACTCATTCCATAAATAACTGGCCTCCAGTCAGAATTACCAAACACTGTAGCTGCTCTGCGAGCTTACAGATGGAACCACTTCTGTGGTTCTAAATTATATAATGTTTCAAGACACAAGTGCTAAAAAATCAAGAGACAAAGAACAATGGTGCCCTTGGTTTTATCCCTGTGGTACAGTACGTTGGCCATCTTTAGGCACATCTTAGTACATTGCTGTGTGTCTAGAAATCCCCTCCAACACCCGCAAGCACTGGCGCTGCATTCACAGCCATTCTGCCCGTGCTTTCATGTGGCCAGGCATTACCATTGTTCCAGCCTCAAGTGCGTTCTCTTGCTCTAAATGATTATTGTGGCTTTATATTAAATGAGGAGAAGAGGGGCTGTCAGAAGCCACAAAGAGCTTAGCTTGGCATACTATCAGTTGGTTAAGTCATTATCATATGCCTTTGTTTAGAGTGGCATGCTTTAGGGCGGGGTCTAGCTTTTCTGTTGTCTCAGCATCAATAAACACTTTCAGTGCTTACTAATGAACTGTAACTAGTGTATAATTGGCTAATTTATTACTAGAATGTGAGCTTATGGGCCCATGATTGCCATAATACTCTCACAGAGGAGTTCCAAACTTTACTTGATGTTGATATTTAATGTTTTTAACCCAAACTTAGTTTTCAAAGCTGAGTCACTCTTTTTCCATTTCATGATGTTACTGAAAGTCATTTCCACTGGCCCAGTTGTGTGCCACTGAAGATTTATCTGTGTGCCACAGTGCATGCTGTTCTCCTGACCAAAGGGAACAGAGACTTGTGGGTTAGAAAGTCTACCTACCTTTTAATTGCTTAAGAAAAAAGAAATGACATTTTTGAACTTCTGTATTAACCTCAGTAACACCTTGAAAACAGAATAACATTTTGCTCATCCTCAGTGAAGAGGACATTTTTACTACAGTTGTCAGGCAGTGGTTTAATGTGAATATTTTGATAAGGTCATAATCAGAAAAAGTACAATAACCCCCAGTAAAAGAGGTGTAAATGTATTAAAATGTATGTTTAGATTGCTTTTTCAACAGGTTGACAGTATTGTGGGCACTTTTGCTCAGTTTATTAGGCCAGTTTATTAGGATTTGGGAAGCTAACAGTTACAGAGCAGTAGAATTATTGGACAGCAGCAAATCAAGGAGATTTGACATTTTTAACAAGCTTGACATTTAAAGACACCATTTGTTCCTAAATCCATATTTTGTACACAGTAAGTAATTAAATAAATCCTTTTTGTTATAAGAAAGCTTACTGTCTTTTTCCGTATAAACCCTACTATGGGTGACATTTTTAGGTTGTTAAATACATGGATTGTATTCATCTATTCAAAGCTGAAAAACTTATTTTGCTAAGAGCTAGACTGTTATTTAACATACAATAGACGGGGGGTTGTGTGGGTTGGAATGGGTATGGTGCTGAGAGAAGATGACTCCTAGTGAACATCTAGGAAATGTTTACATCAGAAAGTGTGCATTTATGAGGCCGCCTCGAGTCTGTACATGGGTTTGTATGTGTGATAATTGTCTACGTATTTACTGACAGTTAATTGATAATGGTTTGGCTCCAGTCGGGTGCTCTTTCCACTCTGCTGCTGCTTGTACTTGTAAAAATATTGATCTGTCAGCAATGACATTTTTGATTTCTGCATATCTCTGCAGAAATAGCCCTCTCTCTTTCTGGCTCTGATAATTAGGTCTCATTGGCATTGGGAGCTCATTAATACCTCGTCACTATCCAGAGAGAGAGAGCATGTCATTGATTAGATTCTCAGCCAGAATAACCACGGAGACTTTCTGTTTCTTTCCTTGTCCCTGGCTGGGCTTTAATGAGACAACGTAAGGTGGCATGATTCTGCTGACTCCGTCCATGCTAGGAAGATGTGAACCAGCCTTATAATTGCTAATTTACTGTTCCACACACTCAGCAAGCTTCCAAGATGTTGTTGAGACTTACCACTAGGAATATCCATGCCCTTAATATCACTTCAAAGCAACAGAGAGGAGCTTAGAGGAAAAATGTAGATCCTCAAGTTATATCAAACAAATTTAACAATCACAGTTTTTCCACACTAATTGTGATTTGGCTTTTTATTAGTAAGAGAAATATGGAACAAATCAGTAAAATAAATCTGTACTACTAACTATAGCTATCCCTATAAATCATGCAAAGATTATTAAAACTGGTACTGTAACATTCTTTTAATGTTTTATATACGTTCAGTAAAGAAAAAAATCTCTTGATTGCGAACAATAATCAGTAACCAGAAAGTTATCTGTAACTCCAGATGTGACTGAGCAGAGTAAGAGAAGAGCAGAATCTTGATAGGTCAGTGTTTTGAACCCACAAGCAGAATTGTCTGTAGATTTGAGCGCTTCCTTTGTTTACTTAGTTGAAAGCTGTGCAGTCTCTTTTTATCCTTCAATTGCAAAGCCCAGCTGAGAGCAGAGCAAACAACATCAACATACAGTATGGGCTACTTCTTTCTGAACATAACCTGACCCTTAGATCCTACCTGTCGGGCTGACATCCCATATAGATGGATTTGACCATGCTCTTTTAAGTTATGTTAACAAAAATGCTTAGCATGCACTCTCTTGTGTTCTCAACTTCTTAAAATCTGCCAAAACAACTAAAGAAAACTGATTTGGTGAAGAATTTTGAACTAAATCCTCACATAATTAGATTTCACTTTGACAACCTAATACTTTTGACATTAGAATGTTCCACACATTTTAGGTTTGAGTCAAACATAAGGTGCTAATTTTAAAACAAATGTCTATATATACTGTATACATACTTTGGTCTAGTCTAATTTGGAGACTAATGGAAGTCCTTGATCATGATCTCACCTGGTTCACACTCGTACTGTACATACACACAAAAACACTGCATACATGTACATTCACACTCTGCTCTGCAGCACCGTTTCCCCTGGCCCTTTCTTACCCCAATACAGAAAGAGATCAACCTCTTTCCTCTCCTCCTCAGCCCCTTTCTCTTCTCCTTCTTTTCTCTCCTCACCATCATTGCTTCCATCTGCATTTCTACGCCTATGTCTTATTTATCCGTTCCTCTCAGATAAGGTCTCGGGAGATGAGAGACATCTGCTGCGTGTACTTTGAAGATGCATCGCATTGCTCAATTACATGTGGGGCCAGGGTCTCGTTTGCATTCAGTGGCGTGGAGAGTGCATCACTAACA
The DNA here is from genome assembly GCF_001952655.1 of Monopterus albus. Lineage (NCBI taxonomy): Eukaryota > Metazoa > Chordata > Actinopteri > Synbranchiformes > Synbranchidae > Monopterus > Monopterus albus. The sequence goes on along the minus strand of NW_018127911.1, from coordinate 1,846,796 downwards.
GGTGGTGGGAAAGAACATGGATGGCAGGATGTTTGATAAATAAAATATATTATGGTAATGCTACTGAGGAGAGGGAAAAATGTGACTATTACTAAATTGGCTTGCACTGCATTCACAGCCAGAGAGAGGATGAGTTTTGAGGAGGTGGACACTGGACACACACACACAAGCATGCAGGCATATGCACGAAAACCATAAATATTCTGAAACATATTCCCAAGCAAATGTGTAAGTCTTTTTGCTCATACAGTACATTAAGCGTATTTACATATACGTCTGAATACATAGCCAAACAAGCTTTTTTGAGAAAATTAAGGCAAATTGTTGATGAATCTGCATGAGAACCACCGATACTGGCTTGACTGGGGCTAGCAGATGTTCTGTATCTTATTCCGTGGGTGTATCCCATTCGCATTCTCTAGGCCTTGTGCAGATTAAACTCGCATCGTCAGATCTATTACACATTCAGGCATGCTGACAGGTAGAGAGACACACATTTGGACACATGCAAGAAAATAAACAGGCAAGATAAGCACGGCACTTCCCCTTCTCTCAAAAATGCACACACATACACAAAATCTGAGCAGTGACCTGAGGCCAAGGGCCATTAGACTGGAGGTCATCTCTTCTGAAAAATGAGAGCCTTGCAATTCATCATGTGTTTGATATCCTGTCAGACATGATCAGTTTTGCGTGTTGCATCTTGCAGAGTTGGACAGACTTTGATTGGTTTTTATCAACTTTGTTATTGTTTCATATTACGAACGCAGAGCAAGAATCAAGCACAAACACATTACTAATTTTGGCTTAAACACTTGTGCAGACATGGCATGACATAACAATTTACTAATATGGCTTAACATCGTGGTACAGTAGCAACAAGATGTCGTACAAAATCCATTGCAAGGCACAGAACAAAACCAAACAGACGAATTACTTTTATAGGATTTCATGACAGTAGTGGTGAAAGTACTGGCTAACTGTATTTGATTTAGCAATCAAACAAACAATATCCAGACACCCAGTAGCCTATAGATCATATAACTAATTATAGTTAAAATCCAATCATTAACTCAGTTTACTTTTCATTCTGGAGACAAACATTGCCAGTGTAGACATTTTAGAGCAGGCTCTCAGGGTAAGGTTGGCATTTTGACTTGTCAATCACAGCTCTAATGAGAAGGGCCCAATGAGGTTGGGACGAGGTTAATAAATAACAAACAAGAGAAGGAGGCCCTCTGTTCTGCCATGATACCAGCCTGCTAGGGGGAATCAAGCACAGATGTGTTAATGGTATCTCATGGTGGAAGTGGTGACTTGAGGGGTCACGCTTAGGTGACTTCATACACTGCTCATTGCACACAGCTGTGCTCGTCAACGAGAGACCCCTCACCTTTGACCTTGTGACCCCTTTGTACACCTTTGTTAGAAATGTTGCACGATTGGCTACTTCACTCCCCTTTTCATTTCCTGATGTTCCAGTTTTCACTTACAGCTTCACGAGTCTCCTCCCTGCTTGTGCCTTAAAGGGATTTTGTCAGCTATCAAGGAAGAGCCTGCAGCTTAAATATGAATTATAGATGGATTTGAGACTAACAGTAAGTCAGTAGTGCCTGCTCAGGAATGCATTGCACTTGCACAACTCATTATTCAATAAGCAACGATGGCAACCCTAATCCCTTATATTTATGTGTTACAGCACTTAACCAGCCTGACCCACTTTGATTTTGAAACAAAGGTCACGTATGGTTCAATATTGTACTGCAGAGGATAGAATTACATTACATTTAAAGGAATTGCAGTGTGGCAATCTTATGCATGGTCTTGTAAGCACAGAGCCTTGGTACCAGGTAACAAGTATTGCTGTTCATAGCTCGATGAAATTATCACATATTATATTACTTTGGCCAGTTGGATTCAGTAGTCATTTTTGTTATATTTTTGGCAAATTTAGAACACACACTTGAACTTCAATGGACTTGGAATAATAACCAAAGAACTGCAAAGAGTCCAAATAAGAGGTAGATTTTCATGGTGTTCAAGGACAGAGTTGGTCTAGTCCTGTGCAGCTAGCTGGGCATCTGGTTTCTAATCAGGGAGCTCCCCCTAAGAGACAATCTCGTGTCTTCAATCATAAAGCACAATTGTTATTAAAACAGAGAGTGCTCAAGTGTTCAGTTTGTCTACATTTTTATTGACTTCCATTTAGTTAGTTTTAGCAGTGATAGCGAAATTACATTGAAGTGCTAAAAGGCCTCTTTTGAGGGTTATTCGTGAATTCTCTTGGCTTCACCACATTTATTTTCCACCTACATGACCCTGTTTCTGAAACCTGACTTGAATCCAAGGCTTGAGTTTTGTGCGTCAGTGCTAATGTTTTAATAAATCCCAACACTGCACTGGATCTATACAGCAGCTGTGTGCATGTGAGTGAAAAGGAACACGTGGTTATGTATAATAAAAAGCTGTTGGAGTTTTATAGAAAATCTGATAAATTGTGTAATTCAGATGGAATGTAGCAAGCCGCCTTTAAGCCTTTCCCTCAGAGATGAAATAAAATTAACTTTTTTTCTTTAACAAACCCCTCGTCATTACAAAGTCCCCTCCTTTAGGGGAATGAAAGGATTGGGATTTAGACTGCCACAGATGATGGATGGATGCTGTGGTGTAGATGAGGTGAGATGTGAGACATTGGTTGCTCACTTTTCTTTTTTGTCTCTTTTGAGGCCAAATGAAGATTAAAGAGAGAAGCATTTAAACTCTTTGGCTTTGTGTTTCATCCCCTCTGAGGCTGGGCCCTGTTGTGTTTCATATGCCTGGGACAAATCCATTAGCTTTGTCGTATCTCGGCCACTGCAGGCGTCACCTTAGTCAGTGTCATTCTGGAGGCAAGTGAGGCAGACGGAAACAGATAAACTGAAAGACACAGGGACACAAAGTTGGCAAGAGGCAAGGGGAAAAACTTGAACATGCACAGTTTTGCAAAAGTTAATCACTGTGACTAAAAGTCACTAATTCCATGATTAATTAAAGCATGTGCTGATAAATTAACCGAATATAGTATATATGAAAAATGTGGTGTGGTGTTTGTTAATATGAGGTTTTAAAGGCTGATGTTTATCACTTGTATATTGATGTTTGAAAATCAAATGTTTTCATACCGTGTAATTACAGTTCAGTGATACTTATTTGTTCTGTTTTGGCTAGAGGTCTCTGAAATGGTTTAAGCCACTAAAGCAGTTGAAATTCTGCAATGAAACCATAACAGAAACTGGTAAAATGATTAAAAGTTGATTTATCATTTAATTTAGGTAATTCACTACACTTAGTAATATTAAGGGCCATTGTTTCCCATACATAATCAGCATAAAGAAACTGACGCTCTGATCTAACCCTAAACAGGATTTCATACTCACAGGTAGAGTAAACGGTGCAAAGGGTGTGTGTACTTTTCCAATATACTGTACCTTGAAAGTTTCAAGGGTTCATTAAAACTAACAAGCTTCACTTGTTGGTGACTTGACATTTACGGAGGACCAGAGACTTGTGATTGAAATCCGGTGTCCTACAATACAGAGTTAATGTAACCCGTATTTTTCTTGCAAATCCACAGCTGCATAAGTGGGATGAAAATGGTAATACCTTAACAATGTGTTCCATGTAGGAGGTGAAATGTACCCAACCAGCAGTTCACTTGTTGTACAGTGTGCCATAAATGTAAATTGCCTTCTGCAATTAAAAATTTTTTTTTATCATGTTTAAATAAACATAACCATTTTCCCTTGTGCCTGCCAATAAGATACTGAACCAGGTTATTTTAATTTGTTGTGGCAGTCTGCTACTGTTATGATAATGGCCGAGATGTCATGAAAGCAAAAATATTGGAAACATCAACAGGAAATTCTTAACGTTACAGTTCATCTTCTCCACAAAGTCTGACAGAATAAGGAAGTTGGTGATAACAGAGTGTTGAAAGTTCGGGTAGGAATGCATGAAATCTCTGAAGGAGAGAAACTAGTATCATAAGTGAATTATTCTGCTAGAATTAACACTCTTTGTTACTCTGGGCAGTGGGTAGGTAATTTGTAAATGTATGTACAGTTTTCTGATCTTAATTCAACTTAGTATACTGCAATATATTGTCAAAACTGAATAACAAAAACAACTGAACATGTATGAAATGTTACTGTATGTGCACATACACAATACACACAGTATGATACTTTTGATAAAAAAAGAAAAAAAAACACAAATGATTAGAATAAATATTCTGCTGTCCATTAAATAATACTTGCACACATACTCTGCCAGGTGTTTGCCTCGCTCCAACCCGCTGATGCTCCAAAGAGATTAAAACAAACACTGAAATATCACTGGACTCAAGAGTTCAGAAAGGGGGGAAAAATAACTTGTAGGGCTCAATGTAGTATATATTAGTGACATAAATAAAGGATTAACAAGATGAAACGACATGTTGTACACCTATTTGACTTAATGTTGCTGGTTAGCTCTGACAATTTCAACTAAATACTGATATAATATTTAAACGGCACAATAGCATTGTAGCTGACAGTTGGAACACTATCTTGTACATGAAACTGCTGCTGTCTGTCGAGGAAAAGTGGAGATGAAATGAAGGTTAACAATGGTTTGAGACACTGTTAGTTAAAACTTTATAAAACAAATGGATTTAGAGGAAAGTAGGAAAGTAATTATTGATGAACAGTTAATCTGAAACTATATCCCTTGGTGCCTTTAAATACTGTTGATGTGTTAACACATTTGCTTGATGGGGAATATATAGTTTTCCAAACCTGTGTTTTCTTCACAATTACTGTGCTATTTTTATTCATTTATTTAGTATTTACTATAGTTAGATAGAAAAAAGAAATTTCTTCCATAAGTATGAAACTCATTTACATCCTGAGGCTTATTATCCAAAACAAACAAGCAAACAAAAGTTGTCTCACATCCGTAGACCTGAACTACAACAATATGCAAACAAGAATAACTACTTTACAATCCTTTCATCTGAGGGTCAGAGGTCAGACTTCTTTTTTTACACAGGCTCCAAGAGTTGTGTTTTTATTTCTTTCTCTCTGAAATCTAATCTGCTGACCTGAAAAAGACCTTTTGGTTTAGTCTTAATAAATCTACTGCTTAAATGACTGAAACAGAAGAGAGTAATATGTTATCAACTTAAACTGCCACTAACTGAGAGTTTGTGGCATCCCACGATTGGTGGAATGGCCACATTTTTTTCCTGCAGTTTATCTCAATTCGTTGTACGTACATGCAATTGGCAAACCAGTCTGCGAGTGAGGGTGAGGGAGAGTTTTCTTTTTCTCATCAGTTTAATCAAAGAGGTTGAATGCAGTCACCAAGTCTGGGAGAAATTCTGTTATTTAACATCTGCCATCAAAATGTCCTTGTTCTTGTTGAGCACTTAAGATGACCAGACTCACAGTAACATCAGATCCATGGTGTGACTTGCAAAGGGCCCTTTTTGTCCACCCAAATCCTTACATCTTAGAACATTAAGAGAGCACAAGGGTTAAACTAGCTTGGAGAAATATGTGATTACCCTCAGTATTTGTAGAATTTCTAATAATCTTTTTTGCAATCTCTCAACTTTAAAGGGTTTTAGTTGTTGTTGCTGATGAGAAAAAGAAAGAGGCTATTAAGTGTTGAAACATTGCCTCAACTATAACAATAAGATTCCTTTCTCCAAACCAGTGATTTCACTCTCCCACACTCTTGCTGGCTGATTCATATGCTGACAGTGTTTCCACTGTGTTTCCTCAGACAAAAAGGCTCATGTTTCATTCAGAGGTACCGTATCTGCCGACACGGTCCTCTGCATTACCCTTGCTCATCTATCTGCAACTGTGTAGATACTATGTCCACTATACTGTAGCTGTACAAATATGTATGCTGCCTATCCTGTCACAGATAAGGTTTTTAGTTTGCACTTAGCTTTGCAACATAGCGTGTTATCTTTGGTGCCATAACTCTAGTGTCCGGTGTTTTTGTTTTAGAGAGCATGTCTGATACACTGTGTTGAGGTAATCACAATACAACCATTCCAGTGATTGATACTTCCCGCTTAGCCTTCTGGGATGCCATGTTTTTACAGAAGGAAAAGGGTGAACAGTTTTGTTTCTCCAAATGAAAAACAAATGGAGCTGGATGGAAAATTGTAGAGGGATGGAAAGGGATCACTACTTTTGTGGTTCCATGTCACCCACAAGGTCGCATACCAGAAATCAGAATCCCCCACAGCGGAACCGGCATTTCGTTTCAACGGCAGCACATTTTAGTGGTGTCACTGTTGGCATAATCATGGGAATTGGCCATTAAAAAAATGCCTTGGTGGCTCGTATTGGCAAATGCCAGCCTCGACATACTAAGTTTTTGTTTTAGTTATAGAAAAGAACAAAAGGCCAGGAGTACAAAATCCATAATATACAACAATGTGTTGTGGTAAAATGTGACTGGTTTGAAATTTTACCACAGTAGTGTTCCATACATTGGACTTTTTCCATTGTACCCCAGAGACATTAGACCAATTACCTCATTTAGTAATGTGTCTTCTTAACTGATTGGTGTGGTGAGAAGGAGACGGACAGAAAGAGAGAGGGAGATAAAGGGTGAGAGGCA
>NW_018127911.1:1810818-1840000 GCF_001952655.1 Monopterus albus | reverse complement strand
TGGACAGAATGTGACTGTTGTGTTGTATAATGGGTAAGATATGGGCTCTTTTTCAGTGTTCAATGGCTACCAGATGGTTGAAGGAAAATAGAGTGGGGGAATTTGATTACCTTCAAACATTTTTCTTAATTTCTACTGAAGCTGCCTTTTATACCACAGAGGCTGTATGTCTTTGCCACACTTTACAATTGGAAGAATAAGAGCAGTTAAAAGCACCATCAGGTAATTCATGTAAGCAAAGCAATTTTCAAAGGAAATAACAGAATATGGCATGCATGAGCTTGTTTTTTTTTTTTCTAAGTCAGAGCCATAATGTACCATGAATAGTAAAGTCTCCTGCAGTGAGTTATCACCATTGTCCTGTCGTTAAATGTGTTAATATTTTAATACATTGCATAATTTCAGTCTCAAGTGCCCAGCTGGGTAAAACCTCCTTCACCTCCATCCTGCCTTCTTTGTCTTTTTATTATGCAGACTAATGGAGGTGAGGGTTTTCATCACAGCGCTTTGTGAAAGTGTTGAAGCGCTGACAGTATAAAGAGGTAATTTCCACTTCCTTGTAGTGTATGCCAGTGTGCCAAGGCAACTGGGGTCAGGGCTTGTGTGAGCCAATGACAGGACTTGGAGGGACTAGGTCATAAGTCAAGAAAGGCTGGAAATCTCTTGGGTGTCCCCATATATGTCACTGGGGGTCCTGTAAACCCAACACTTTGCTGAGAGATCACCACTCCAGCAGAGAAATTGCTTCAAAGGAAGTGCTGAATTGTTGACAGAGACCCTGCCACACAATTTAAATATCTTTGAAATGAAAGTGTCAACAGCTGACCAGCGTTAGCAGGCATGTAAAAAATTAATGTTTTGCAATCTCTCGAAGTGTTTTATGCCAACATCCTCAAATCTAGGTTATCCACAAAAAAGCTAAAATCCACACTGCTGCAACAGATTTGATCAGACATGTGGACCTTCTAAGCTGTGTTAAATTACTCTGAGTGCTTGCCCCGTTGTCTCGTCACAGTAAGTGTTATGCGGTGCTCCGGTTGCTCCTGGCTGCCAGTCTGGCGGTATCGAGGAGTCTGCCTTCTACTTTGTGTTGCAAGCGCAAGTCAATTACCTCAATTAATCTGGCGAGAGAACGGAATGGAGATAGATTGTTTTGCTTGAGTCAGAATAAACACAGCCCCATTCCCTTTTTGCATCGCACACATTACAGTTAATGAGTACAGGCCGCTGCGTTTTTGACCATTTTTGAAGAATAAATGTGAACATTTAGTAGATGGAGTTCATGTCATGCATTACGTGCTGGCAAGATCTGTACTAAGATTGTTTAGACTCTGAGTCTCGAGGTCTCTTCTGGCATTATCAACAGCAGACAAAGTGAATGGGTGAGGACAGACTTTCAGACTGACCTGGTTACAGATGGAGAGGATCATATCTTCAAAGAGACAAACAGTTTGGTTTGATGCAGAGCACTTTTAGGAGAATGGCATGTTTCAAATCATCTTTCATGTAAGAAGAGCAAAAGAATCTAGGGCTGTAAAAATATACATTGTCGTCATCAGTGTGTGAATGTTGTGTGTGAATGGGTGAATGGTGTATCATCTCTGTAAAGCGCTTTGGCCAGTGCAACACACTGTGAGAAAGCGCTATATAAATACAGTCCATTTACCATTTTATTCAAATTATTTAAAAAAGGATTAATGAAGATAAGAACCATAATTTAGATAAACATTTCATGAGTCCTGCTGCTCAGGTTGTGTGGCTGTTCTAGGCATTTCACTGGCTATAATTCCACTATGCCAATTAAACTCGCGCCCCTGTTAGGCCATTTGGTCTTTGTGTCAGCCATTGTGAGGTGACCAGCTGGTAGTTTATTAGCAAGAACGTTCTGTCGCGTGATCTCGTGAAACTCCTGACTACTTCTTGTAGACTCATACCAGCTCCAACAAGTCTGCAGTTGACAAACGAGCCTAATTTGCTTGATAGGTGGAGGTCTAGAGCACAGCCCACATGGCAACAATGATAAACCCAAAGGGAGATGGGGCAAAGCTTTCAGTTGTCAGGAGTGAATATTCTTACCTTCCAGGCATCATAGTTATTTGTGATATTCAGAACCTGAGGGCTCTGTGCATGTGAGTAATTACAGCAACAGAGTTGCAGCTTTGACATTCACATTTACTTTATAGTACCATCTCTTTAGAGGGTTTGTTATTGTTTAAGTCGTTACTCATGTATTATTGAACTGAGGGAAGACATTTTCAGCAAATGAAAGTTTGTATTTCTGCCTCACTGTTTGCTTTTTCACATTTTAGCAGTAGTGTGGCACCATCAAGCTTCATCCATGTTTGTGTTTTTGCACTTTTACAAAGTACTACGTTATCTATCCAACTCTCATCTGAAATACTTGCATTACTGTAGATGACTTTGAAATAGCCTCTGCTGATTAATCAAAACGCAGCAGGTACAGCACACTTTCAGAGTATTACATGTCTTAACATTATTCTAATCTGCTCACACCCTCCTGACTTCTCTGGCTTGAAAAATTCAAAAAATCCATGATAAAGTGATCTGTGAAATAAAGCTCCAATTCCTGACCTTTGCTCTCCGTCTTTACAGTGAACTCTCTTGACTTCTGAGAAAAGTACTGCTAGTTTCCTCAGCTGTTCCTGGGGTTCTGGCCATCCGATAAGCTGATCCGGCAGGCTCATTCCAGTCTCCCTTACTCTCTGACCTCTGTGCTCTCAGTGTAATTGCCTCAGAGTTTGATGGACCATTGTCTCTGAAGCAGAGGATGTCTCACTGCAGCTTGTGATAACAGCTAAAAGACCTCCTCCTCCCTGTCCACTGCAAAATGCTTTTCAAGAACATGTTAACGTTGGTGGTAAAAGAAGTAGCTACATCTGCTAAGGAAATAAAGTCTCTGTTATCCTCAGTCCTACAAAACTCTGGTTTTCATTTCCACTTGGGGGATAACTTTCCATCATGCACCTTTTAGCGGCACTTACGGCGCATGGTTACTGTATGTGGCCTGTTATATGAGGATTTCTGCTTAATACAGATGTCAAAATCCTTGTCCTTCTCGTTGTGATCAAAAGCATCAGAGACTCTGCCATCCATTTTTAGAGAATGTTTTTGTTTTGCGTTGATGGAAGCTTTGCCAAGCCGAAGGATTCCTCCAGCTTTCTCTACCAAATGTATTTCTGAAAACATATCGTGATGTCTATAATTACTTTAAGTAACAAGATTGAGGTCATTAGCAAACCAGATAATGGGACAAAATACAGACTTATGAATTGGATCACATATATTCTGATACAAAGCATATGCTGGGAGAATGGTAAACAGCCAAAAAAATGTCCACAGAATCCACAAAGAGGGAAACACATGTTTACAGGGAGCTGAATCTGATCCAGCTTAGAAACCTGAACACCTCTTTCTGCCTTATGTCTTGTTCTGGAGGTTAAAAAAAAATGCACCATCCCAGACAACCAAAGCTTCATCAACAAAACATGCATCTGTGTTGCTCAAAGGAGCAGTGAGCAGAGACAGACAAGTTGATGGATGCACAGGTGCTGAGTCATCAGATGCATGTGCAGAAAGGAGTTTACCCTGTCTGGCTCCATGACTGCCCCTGTGCTGTGGTGGTGATGGACAGGAGGGTTCATGATAGATGAAGATGTATGACTGCAGATAAACCATCGGATTAGTGGTTTATTTCTGATGTTATGGTGTAATCAACCCCATTCATCCCCTCTGTGTCCTCTACTTGTCAAGCGGATCTACTATCTCTGAATGTCTGGCCCCAGTGACAGCCAGACACACACTAAACTAAATCACTCTGCAATCATGAAGCTGCAACATTATATTCCCCCTTTTTAATTTCAATCTTGACTTTTTTTTTTAACCCAGTGCAGTAAGAGAAGGCAACCTTTAAGGTTTCGCTGCTTCATCCCACATCTTTTAGTGATTATTTCCCTCTTGTTTTTCTTAAATGAGATACAGTACATATAAGAGCTTTGTGTATAATCAATGTACTCTAAAGTTTTGCCAGTTTCCCTGGTGGAGATGAGCTAATTGCTAATGCTACAGTTATAGTGTGCAGGACACAACATCAGTTGCATTTTAAAAGTCAAATGTGTGAAGCATATGTTGAGACAATTTTGGTTTTGAAGCCAGATGAGATTGAAAAACAGCCCCAGCCACTGACATGAATACATCCACAAGACATAGTGCAATTGCAATGGTTCAACATGGGTGTAAACACCCAGATAGATACACAATTAACTAAAATGTAAGAGGGAAGCTTAAGTGTCTGGTGTTAAAACATTACCAGTGAGAGAGAAACAATAATGACCCAAAATCAGCTCTGAGAAGGTTTTTCGGTTTCAGTCATTCCCCAAATCTCTGTGTGGCTAAGGAGTCTTGTTACTGAAGGTTTTTGCTTCTTTTAAGTCTCTCATAAAATTGATGTGTATGTGCATTTATATTTATATTATTTTCATGACAACAACAAATTGAAAGCCATAAGTATGCTTGGTCTAACAGGAAGTGATGTAGGGCTCTGCACTGCATAAGCAAAAGTTAGTGATTGTTGTCCTCATCCAGGCAATTTACCCTGTCAGCATTAGAAATACACAGAGTATGACAATGTCATGTTTTTCAGAAGACAAGTTGCTTCTGCCTTCTCAGAGACACGAGAAATCCTCCCAAAATCATGCTAGTGAGCTCAGCCAATTAGCGGCTGTTTTCCAGAATCCTTCGACTCTGTCAGAGTTGTAGTTGCAGTGCGCTGCAGAGCTACATCTGGCAGTCATGACAGCTAAAAGAAGTATAAAACTCTATTCCATCATCAGCACTAATGGGAATAAATGGCTTACCTGAGCCAGCTAACAGTAAACCGCATCCTGCTAAGAGCACCAAAGAGTTCCCTGTCAATCTCAGGCCCCAAACATGCCTTTCACTGAAGAAAAGAATCTCTCAAAGCAAAGTAAAATGTTTATGTTATGAAAACAACTTTTCTTTGCTAAGTTTGGGGAAAAGAGAACCACGTTGTGTGTGAGTGAGTACACTCAGTTGGAGGGGAGTGTTGGAGAGAAATGGCTGACAGTGTGACAGTAGCTTCATAGATGTGGGCCAAGTCTTTTCCTGGAATGACTTCTCCCAAATGGGCAGCATTTTTGTCTTAAATCATTCCGGTAAGATTGGCACAAGCACTGATGCTAATTAATATCACATGGACAAGTGAAACTCAGTCGTGAGGTTTTTGGAAGTGCCATCCTAAGGTGATGACAATGTAAAACATCTTGCAGCATTTTGTGCTGTGGAAATAACACTCTGCAAACAATTCTGCTCATGACGCAAATTGAATGATTACTTTCTCTCTCCTTCAGAAAAATTCCACTAAAGAACAACAGGGGAAAAAAGAAAGGACTGAAGTCTAGCAAGTGAATCAGAAGAGAAATGCTCCTACAGTGCACGCTTAATTGGATGCTTCTCATTTATCTTCTGCAGCAAACATTTCCACTCTGAACTTTGTTTCCTTTGCTTTTTGTTTCTTCTCTTTACTTACTGTAAGTCTGGGATGAGAATTTCAGCCTGTGAAATCTAGTGTAACTGTGAAAGATACAGTATTTCTAAATTTGCCTGCCTGTAAACGTGAATGGTCGATAGCTGTATGAAGTGGTTATTTTAATTGCTTCACAAGATGCTGTGTACTTTATTAATAAACTAATTACAGTAAGTGTAATTTCAGTGAAGTGGACAAAATATCACTTGAAACTTTAATTTCATTTCATTTTTTAATTAAATGGTTGCTTATCCAATCTCTGTTTAGAAATTCTTGTATAAATGAGCATATTTTGAAATAGATGATTGTTTGTCTTCTTGTTTTTTACTTATTATTCAGTCTTTTTCAGTATTATTTGGTGCACATAAGGGGCCATTTAGCTGGAGTTGAATTCCTTGTAATTTAACATACTTGGCAATAATGTTTATGATTGATTGATACTACTGGGATCAAATAAAAAAAAAAAAATCAAATTACAACATTACTGTCTTAAAAATGTGAGTTCTAACATAAAGGATAAGAAAATCGAAATGTAAATATGATAAGACATTCATATTTGCAAATTTTCTGCTGTCCAAATGAGAAAACTGGACAGCAAATAATTATTTACTCAGTTAATATACTGAAGCTCAAACTTGAGTGTTTCTATTTTCTACTGCTTTATACTTCTACAGTACTTGACTACATTTTATTGGGAAGTATTGTATTTTTCACTGGACTGCATCTATTTTCCAGCTATAGTTACTTTGCAGTTCACCACACTCTGTTGTTCAGTTCTGAAAATGCCATTTTCATTTTAAAAATAATGAAAACAAAACAAAGAAAAACATCTGCCACTGCAGTGACATCATTTTAGCCTTTTAAAACATCACCTGATTTCAGAAGTTTTCTAAAGTAACATTTTTCTTGCAGTGAAGCTCAATTTGTTATTCCATCTAATAAACTATATTACCTGCCTAATCAAGACATAAAATACAAATAACTATTATAAGAGAGATGCTAGCATGGTAGGTCTTCTTTACCATTATGCTGAGAAAATTAGTTGGCGCAAGGGATTTATATCAAACATATACCCACACCCCACCCTCCAGCCTTTATCCGTGTGTGCTGAGTTAGTCTCAGTAATGAAATCCACATGTGAGAGCTTTGAAAGAGGTAAAGAGAGCGAGAAAAACACAGGATAGAAAACAATGAAGAAAGGAGAATGTGCCCGAGAGAGATAGATGGAGGCTTGTTTTAGGTAGGTACTGGTGTTACCAGTGTGTCTCATTAAAAAAAGAGTGTGGACTGCAAAAAGGGGCAAAAGACTTGGGAAAGGAGGAAGAAAAATACAGTGGGGGGAGAGAAAGAAAAGTGGGCGTGTAATAGGGGAGGTCTGAGAGGAATGAGAATGTTGAAAAGGGGAGAGAGAGGGTAAGTGCTTGACAGGAGAAAGGGGGAGCTGAAGGACTATGACTGAGGCAGCATTCACACTGCAGCTCAAAGTGTCCTAGTTTTGATCCCCTTTGTTTCCCAACTCAGACAGATGTGATGTTTTCTTATCAGTTGATGGAGAGAAATCACCCCTGATGCACAAAGACATTTATTCATGCTTAACAATGCAAAAATAACATTAGAAAGCTATGAAACATTTCTGTCTGAGTGCATATACCGCAATGTGTCTCAAGTGAGTACTCCCCCTCAGGCAGTAACAGAAAAGCCCATTTTATAACTAAAGGATAGCCTGCTAAAGAAAAGAGAATAGCAAATGAAAACCAGCTTTTGATACAGTGCAGCACAAATAGATGAACAAGTTCTAAATAATTCACATACACAATGTACTAAATGTTTACAAATTGTGCAGGTGGATCTATCAGGGAGAGAGTCTGAACAATCAGCAAATTGAAGATGTAGCTTAGGAAACTGGGAGGGCTTTTTATCCCCCACAAGGTTTAGTCATTTCTTACGCTGCTCTGTTAATTGAAAAAATAATCGGCAGAGTAATTAAGAATGAAATTACAGAAAATGTCAGTGTATATAGGGACATTGTCAATTGAATCCCAGTAGCATATTTGGCTTAAAAATATGTGGGCCACTAAATTTATAGAATGCATCCTATGTGCACTTTAAAACCGCTTCCAGCTGTGTTTATCCCCGGAACAAGAATGCATCACTTTTTACAGCTAATATTTAAACATACAGTACGTTGAATTAGTAAAGATTATAATTTTGTACACGGACAACAAACTATGAGAATTACCTCTCACAGGTTGCAAAAGAACAAAACATTGCACAGTTTTGGGTGTATGGAAAGTTTCTTTGGCATTTAAACTGAAACTATCAGGAGCAGTAACTGAGTAGGTTTGTGTGCACTGAGAAAAGCGAATGCACCGTTGCTGATACGAATGGTTTCCATTAGCCTTTCTTTACTGTAGGGCGACATATCCTTTAGACTGGTGATAACTTGTTTTTCTTCCCATGTAACTGTAAAATGCCTCAGTTTGTCCACAACTGCATAATTGCGTTGTTTTTCTTCCCATGTAACTGTATTGATTGCGGTTAACAAAATAGGCATGAAGTATTGTATGCAATTTATCAATTGTATTTGTTCATTTGAGGCAAATTTGTTGATACTAGGGGGCATAAATCACTGAACACATGAATATGCTTTCTGTTATGGTACTGTAATGTATTGTGAAATCTTTTAGTTATTGTTACTTTGCATGCACATACAGTTGATAACATCACCTCATACTGGCGTGTGTTGTACCTTAAAATAAATTAAAACAGACAGGAAAATGTCATACGTTATCAATCATTTGGAAATGATTGTGTGGTGTAAACAGAGTGAATAAGATGGCTAGAAATGATGTAATAAGAATGTAGATGATAGAAAGAGTCATAAGGTTCTGTCCCTATTCAATAGTACAGTCCTACCCTAACATCACAAAGTATCCACAGTAATAATTTCTAATTTTAATAGATAGTGCGGTTGATATCAGTCATCCATTACAGCAGGACACTGGGAGGGAGTTTCTTTCCACCTTGTGCGAAACCCAACTCTGTATCTGGAAGTTTAGTCTTTACTTGGTAATTTTTGAAAGATACAAATGAGCACAGTGTTTGGGTTTTGATAAGCTGTTTCTCTCTTATCAGGTCCCTTTCCTGGAAGAGTCAGATATACTGGAGATGATGAATCACAGTTAATTTAGATTTAAGTGTTACACCACCCGACGCAATTTTCACATGTACTCAAGATTAATGATCGTTCGCCCACCCCTGTGTGTGGATTCATAATATGTCAGAGCTTACGTGATTTGAATTTACTGATAATCCTATCCAAGGCAGTTTGAATAATCAACTGCATGCAGCCTAACACTCATAGAACAGCTTGCAGTGCTAACCCTGCTTCCAATAACAGTAATAAAAATATTTACTTAACAAGTATTTAGCAAGTAAAATTAGATTTAGCCTGGCAGGCAATAGAATTTTTTATTTTTTATTTTTTTCAGAAATGTCAGAGGTCAGAGGAAAGGGTTTTAGAAGCTTGTTTTCTTTTGTTGGTTAAAAATTTGATTTAAAGTCCTGTGTACCATATTTTTAACTTGTGGTTGAAATAGCTGAAACAGACAGATCTTAGATGTCTCACAAAAATGACCCCTTAGGTGTTGTGATTGTGTGGGAGAGTCCAGATCATTTAGTGCTAATCCTTCTGAGAGTCATCGGTGCTTTTCCCTCACTCACCTTTGACCTTTCTCAAGCACTCTGGTCCCAAATCCATTGCCGGCAAGGGGCTGAGGAGCAGAGGAGAGTTGGAGAGAGAGGGAACATTTTCCTCTGGCTGTTTCCTGTGGTTCTGAGTGTTGGTAAACGTTTCCAAGCTGCAGCGTCTCACAAGGTTTTTTCAGCAAACACTGGAGGGCAAGTACATTATTTGTTTCTGACTGGACACTAAAAGAAAGGAGCAATCTTTAACTAAGCTAATAGCTACCAGAGGGGCTGTCAAATACTGTGAGAAACACTGAGTCAAAGAGCACTGACATCACTTTAGCATCCCAGGAAGCGTTAGCATTGCCTAATCTGTGAGTACCTGCTCTCTAAAATAATATAAAATCCACTTGTCTTGTCAGAAGGGTTTGCTATGTTAAAAATTGTCTTGAAGGACAAGGGCATTGCAAAACTAAAAGCATGGTTGACCTACTACTAAGCATTCTTAAATGTTTTCAGAGGGGCTTTAGTAGCGGAAAAAAGGGGACAGGAAGATAATTGAGTGGTAAGCATAGCTGAGTAGTTTGCAGTGGGCCCAGGGGCTTTTAAATTAAGACCTGCTTTTGACACTTCAGAGAGCGCCCAGGCCGAAATCCTGTCTAGGGCCACATCAGGCAGGAAAGGGGAGCGGGGAGGTCGGTATGTGGGGTGAGGGAGAGTGGCTGATGCTGGCTTCAGTTTAGGTGGCAGCCCCCAACCCAACACATTTAGTAAACCCTCTTGAAGGACAAGGGCATTGCAAAACTAAAAGCATGGTTGACCTACTACTAAGCATTCTTAAATGTTTTCAGAGGGGCTTTAGTAGCGGAAAAAAGGGGACAGGAAGATAATTGAGTGGTAAGCATAGCTGAGTAGTTTGCAGTGGGCCCAGGGGCTTTTAAATTAAGACCTGCTTTTGACACTTCAGAGAGCGCCCAGGCCGAAATCCTGTCTAGGGCCACATCAGGCAGGAAAGGGGAGCGGGGAGGTCGGTATGTGGGGTGAGGGAGAGTGGCTGATGCTGGCTTCAGTTTAGGTGGCAGCCCCCAACCCAACGCATTTAGTAAACCCTAGAGACCATGTCTCATGTACCCCTACCACTCTGCTCCTACTCATGACAATCTACTGTACTGCGCTCGCTGGTTTATATCATTTAGACATTCTGATTTCTCCTGTAACATATGACTGTACTATTACACACACCGCACATTTTGGGAAAACAAACCCGCCTCAAACTCAACTCCATCCTCAGCAAGTTTGTTCACAGTATGTATGGAAATATATCTCCACCAAAACGCTTCAGAGCCTACCAACCCAACTTTCAATAAAACCTTGAAACTTGATTAACTTTAACTTGATCCTGACGTCTGGATGCATGCATGTCTTGTTGCACTTTACTAGTCAGACCTAGTTGACAAATGATCTCTTGCAAAGTGAAGTGTTCAGAAGCTGCCAAAACACCTGAAGAAAAACGAGAGCAGACTCCGAAAAGCGCATGCACAGGATTGCACACTCAAAACTGATTCTGTTCCTGTAAACCTGTACTTGCGTCAGATGCCGACTTGCAAAGTGAGTAGCACTTGTGTGGAGGTGATTTATTTCCATACCTACATTTCCATTGCTGAAAGTGAATTCCAGCGATCAGCAGCTTGCAAACGGTGAACAAATGGACTGTGGACCACCCCTATTCCCCTCTCAGCCCCAGTGTCTTACAGAAATAAACCATCACAGATTTAATGACGACGACCTGTGGGATCTTTCTCACTCTCTGTATCGAAGGATCAAACACTTATAGAGTGCTTGCACATATGTGTTTCATTTTCTGAGTTACTCAGTATTTGCATTCACTTGTATAGTGCCACTACACACCTGTAGCACACTCATGAATGCACTGCCAGTGGTGCCTATTGTAGCTAGCTTAGACCTGTAGCTACTATAATGCACTTTAATGTAAAGGCTTGGACAGCAAATAGGGATGGGTAAAAGACATGGCAGCACCAAACAGGGAAAAAACATTTTGACATTTGGAGAGAAAAAGTGAGAAACCTTGTGAGCAAAACCAGAAACCTGAAGAGACATATTTAGGTGTACCAAAGAGAACTAATAACTAACTAACATTAGGTTGCTTTTAAAGCCACAGTAAACCAACCAAAGGCAGTGGTAGAGCGTTATGTATTAGCATCTCAGAACAACTGGACCTAGCCAAGTTTCTTACAGATGAAAATTTAGCCTCCCTGAAAAGTCCCAATCTGAGCCAGCTAAGTTAACTAACATTTAGTTTCAGACAAGTTCTTTATTTGGGAGTGTTAAATGCACTATCCATGCCAAACCATGCATAACTAAATTGCCATACACATTTGATAGTCAGATGTTGTCAATTTTGAATGGGTTCATGCCAGCTATGTGTCATCTAGTGGTTATTACAATTAAAGTCTGACGGCAGCAGACAGCTGTCCGTTAGACAGTTATGAGGTGGGTTTGGGGTCAGGAGCATTGTGCACCACTTTGAATGTTATCACGTTATTCAGTGGCTCGTTATCACTTGTGTTATGGTCTAAGAAGACCCTATTCCACCTACTAGGAGGTGTAGGATATTATTATACCACCGACCTTTGTTGTCATGGTTGTATCAATAAAAACAGCATAACTTATTTTCGATCACAAACTACATGATTAGGTTTAGGAAGAGATCACGGCTTGTATTTTTGTTTCATCTGCAAATGTTTTAACTCACACTGGAATCAAGCACCTCTTTCCTGTGGGAAAGTCAGATGTTTTATGTACTCACCTGTGCTTGTCATAATTATTATGGCCACTGGAGGTCACTGCATCTATCGACACTGGGAGGTGCCTGAGGTGCCGCCTCAGCCATATTAGTTTGGCATGATAGCAAGTGATAATATATCCATTCCACAAGCATTTCATGACAACACTTGAATTGACTGACAATATATAGGTATTTATTTATTGCAGGGCTGTTGTACAGGGTTCATTTTGGATTGTATAGAGTTTTCTTTTTCTGCATACTCAAGTTTTGTGATATCAAACAAAGTTAAGATCATACAGTAACAATTACAGGCTGATATTTCAAGGCTTAGATTGCATTGCATTTCCTAATGTTGTTGCATCTTTCCAGACTTGATTGTTTTTCTTTTTTGTGTGGAGATGTAGTATCTTATTTGTGTGTTCTTAGTCATACAGCTGACTGGCAGTTGAAAATCTTATCTGAAAGCAGCTGAGGTGTTTTATTTTTATTTTACCAGCTAATCTGGTGACAAAAACGTCAGTTATTTTTGTCAACTAAAACTAGATTAAAATGTTAATGAAATTCTTCAATTGTTTTAGTTAACAGAAACTAAACAGGAGACTAAATATAAAGTAAATATAATGACTAAATATATAATAAATATAATATGACCAACATGAATTAACATGAACTTTTGATATCAGGGCTAAATCTAATTATAAAAATAGTGGTCAAAATCAACACTGGTTTGCGTTAGTACAAATTCTTGTGAATATTTTTAGTGCATGTGCCATGTGTATAAAAGAGATATGGAGGTTCCAGTGATTAGTTTCAGACTTTCTCTTTACCCCTTTCTAACAGCTGTTTATTTTCAAGACCAGTTTACAATCCAAGGAGGATTGAGGTCCTCTAACCTAAACCAGAGCTGTAATAAAGATGGATGCTTGCTTTTATATCTCTCAACACTGATGATTTTCTGTTGATTTTTGCCCAGCCCCCGGGAACACATACAACACGTATTTCAGCACATCTTTGAGATGAACACTTGCAACATAGCAAAACGGAATCACTGGGCCACTCTAAACTGTTTACTGAACTTAATCATCACCCTGTCTGATGTGACATGTAAAGTTTGTGTGGCTGGGTTGGACTATTATTTCAGGGTCCGGGAAAGAATGAGGCACAGTAGAGAGAAGTTCCATTCATTTGCACTAGTAATTCCTCTGATGCAGCTTCAGTATTTTTGTACCTTTTAGTAGTCTATAGGGCTCATACTCCAGATAATAAATAAATTATTCATGGACTATATTATAAAATCGTTCATTTTTATTTTATAATGCAATTAGTATCTCTAAATACAGAATTGAAACAACCTTATAGGTTACTTTTGGTATTTGAAATCGAGGTGTATTTTGCACAGTGGTGAACATGCAGTATGTTACTTGAATGAACATAATGCTTTTCAGTTATGCAAATATGACATGAATATCTACAAATTCATAAAACCAGCCCTGTTAAATTTTTTACCATGGTGGTGACCTAATTTTAATAGATCACATAATGATTATGCTAAAGCATATGTGGCCTAATGTTTTCTGTTCGTATCTCACTTTTAAACGCATTAAAGTATTTTCTCTTCCCAGTTGCGTCAGTTAAACCTCCTCTTCTCAGCTTCAAGTGCATCTTTACATGATGCCATGATGTGTGTGCGCTTAATTTAACTCCCCAAACCACATATCAATATGGTAACAGCCTGTTTATGTCAGAAGCAATTAGCTTTGAAATTGTTTGGGGGAACTGGTGACAGAAGCAGAGCATGTAATCGAAGCATGGGGAAGGGTAACTTTCCCTGGTCAAGACAACCTAAACCCATACAGGAAGTGAGTGCTATTTTGAGGTCAGCAAGCCACGAGGCATCTACTAGGCTTACCTTATGAAATCCATGTGAGCAGTTGGTGTGTGTGTGTGTCTGTGAATGTTTCTAAGGGAGGAACAATTAAATCTAATCACAAGATCCACAGTTGCGGCAGTTAACAATGGTGAGAGTAGAGTACTGATAAACTTTATAGAACTTAGCTGGTGGTCCTCGGGCTTGCAAATGAGCAACTGAATACTCTGCGTTTTCATCACCTGCATGACTGAATTCTTGTGGGATGTTCTACAAGGAGGTTGTAACATACATGTGTGGTCACTCTCAATGGATTACACAAACTTTTTGGATTGCCATCAGGCCAGTTTCACAAAAATGTGGCTTGAATTAAGCAAGAAGCAATGAAAAGTTTTAATATGCAAGTATTAGTGTTAATAGATTAGTTTGAAATGACATGCACCTTTTAAAAATAAGCACTTTCTTTGCTAGAAAAATAATATCTACATGCACCTTTTAAAAATAAGCACTTTATTTGCTAGAAAAATAATAGCTATTGTTCGAGGACATGAATATAGTGTGTGATAGTGTGGTGGAACAATCAAGACACACATAGTTATAGTAAGTGAAGGTTCAGCCTCATTA
Organism: Monopterus albus; assembly: GCF_001952655.1. NCBI lineage: Eukaryota > Metazoa > Chordata > Actinopteri > Synbranchiformes > Synbranchidae > Monopterus > Monopterus albus. Next base: position 1,825,453 of record NW_018127911.1, on the reverse strand, counting down.
CAAGTATATTCTCTCCTGTCTGAGACCATTTCAAGTTACGCACACATCGTCAGTGGTGGTGGTGGGTAGTGATGCTTTCCAGATTCTGACGGACTGCTGACACACACGCGTACACGCATTCACTCACACATAATCACACAACCAGAAGCTCAGACCTTTTTCTGCCACACGCGTACACAAATCTTTACACACATTCGCCAGCCCCACAGGCACACACTGAGACACCCATGTCAAATTGTGTCACTAGCTGTGGAAATAGAGAGCACATTTTCAAGGTGCTCACCTTGTCCTCGAGGAGAAATCAGTTTCAAAAATTCCCAAATCCACCGATTCTGAGAGATGAGCCAAGCCAACAGTTGTTTTGTTTATAAGTGAGTGATACAATCACTCCAACTTTGAATCAACTCACACGGCATGCAACCAAGGCCAAAGGGGAGGATCAGATACTGATTGAAAGAGCAATGTGCCAAAGGCAGGCTCGAGCTGTGCATGAATACAATTGTGTTATTATTGTGGAAGCAAATAGCACTAGCCTTTCACTTTGGTAATTGAATCCAAGAAAGAAGCTAATTGCTTTTCAAATGAAGCATTAAGAAACAAAACCAATAACTTAGAATAACAAATGAAAGTGTGTCCAGTCACTCTGTGTGCAAGGCTGCAGATGGAGTGAATAAAACAAGGCTGAGAGAAAATTAAGGCAGTGGAAAGAAACTTTGTAATGAAAGCTAAAACTCTAATAATCAGTTGTACTGCATAATACTGATAACTGCTAATAAAAACATTGAATGCTCAAAGTATTTGCAACATACGGACAGAAAAAGAAGTCCAGCAGTCTTCGGTGTAGCAGCTATTGTGAGCTGTGCTTCACTAATCAAATATGTCTGTGGATAGCCAGGGTTTTGATCTGGCATTTACAAAGTCAGCAGTGTGTGTGGGCCATGACCACAGCTTACTGTAGCTATACATGGACTCTCACACACATCAACAATACCCAGAGTCTGCAGCCACTGAGGCACCTTCCCACAGTAACTTCACAGCACATGTTGTTAGCTACATGCCTAGTAGCTGAGTCAAGAAACTACTGGATTTTTTTTTTAAGCCGTGTCAAGTTTCCAAGCAAGTGTAACTGGCATATGAGCATTTGTTGGATTCACCATTTACTTCCAGTTGGTGGGACTAAGAGAGATGTTTACTAAAGCTGTTGCAAATTACACTCTGGAGCAAAATATTGTGTCACCACAAAACTGATGATGTAAATGAGCACAGCCACAGCTGTCTTAATTTGAATACACCTCCACTTAGGAGCTGCTGCCTGAAGGCTGTCGCACATGTGTGGACCGAGAGGAAGTGTAGAAGAAGAAGAAGTTTACAACGACTGAACTTTTATACATTTGATGAAATCAACAAACATATTTTGGAACAGCAGTTGTAGCAGTGTGGTCTTCTGCCAGGCAAATCATCTTTCATTTCATTCAGTAATTGAAGCACAATATGACCAGAAAGCCTATAAAAGTCTATCCCATTTTCTTCTGGTGGTAAATCAGGAGCTAAGGGTGTTTGTATAATTTTATGTTCTGTCCTCTGAGTTTTGCATCCCTGAACAGGAACACCTTAAGATGTATATTGTATGAGACCAAACATACAGTGCTGCTTTTCTTTTTCTCTGGTGCAAAACCATGGTGTAACTCATTTAGTAAATATGAACATGTGCAATTTCACTGTTTAGCATCAAAAAAAGATGAGCTGCAATGATGTTATGTTATTAGTTCAATGATGAGCCCTACGCTTGTCTACTGTAAACTCAATAATCAGAGTTCCTTTTACACCACTGAAGCTATTTCAGTCCCCAGCATCATCAGTGAGTACATTTTTTTAGTTCTTATAATGCCTGACATTATTGTAAGTATTACCTTTCCTCTGGTGAGGTCATAGTTTTAACTTTAATCCATCAATTCATCCATTATCTATATCACTTATTCCTGTCTAGGGTTAGGGGGGCCTGGAGCCTATCCCAGCTGACATTGGGCGAGAGGCGGGTTACACCCTGGATAGGACACCAGTCTATGTTTTAACTTTGATCTAATGTGCATTTTCATTAGCCTAAAAAGGGTGGTTTATTCTGATAGCAACCACGTGGTCATGGTCCTGCATCAGGTCTAGAAGACGCAAAACAAAAAATGGGTCCAGAAATACCAGTAACATTGTTGATAAAAAAAAAACATGATTTACAATAAAAGCTTAAACAATAAAATATTATTTTTTCACACTTTATGTACCAATAAAATGTAAATAATTTCAAAATTCAGCTTAAAAATTCACTAAAAGAGGAAAATTGGTACAGATGACCTCTCACAGCTTTATCTGAAATCCAAGTCAGTTTTTTAAAGCCACTTGCACTTACTCAGTCCAGATCTGAGATTATAGGGGTTATGCGATACAAAACATTTTCAAAGAGGGGACTGGCAATAACTGCTTTTTTTTTCATCTCTGTGTGGTGTTAATCATGGCGGATGGGAGAGGGCACACGTCCACAGGCAAGGATGAAAACAAGACAATCACTGTGACATCAAAGTGCAGGTGTTTATTGCCACAAAGCAATGTTGGTTGTTCTTATGTTTGACCCTGAACCAGAATAAACAAGTGATTTTAGCAAAATTTATAGTGAGATGTGCTTCCTCACATGAACACGTATTTGTTTGCCAAGTCTTCATGTCACAGCCAATGTGCTCTGTGGCATCTCAAGGATGCAAACACAATCTAGTTTCCTGTCAGCAGCTATTGCCATCTCCTCTTCCCAAGTCCTTGAAAACATTCATATGCCTTCACAAGAGGAGAGAAACACACGATAATGAAGTTCTTAGTGTAGGATGATACATAACAACCACACGCACAGAAAGCCTGTGGCACCTGTTGCTGACAGGCCTGGTGGAGGAGCTGTCAAGTGGATCCTCTGGGACTCTGAGGGATTGGGTGAGAGAGCCACAGTCCACTAAGTGTGACTGTCTGGAGATGTGGGGTTGACTAGGGGCTGCCCCTGTGGCCATCACCAGTGTGCTGCTCCCCTGCCTATCCTTCATCTGAAAACAGAGAGTAAATGTACATTTCCTGCCTGACTCAACGGCTGAAAGCTGCCATGCTGCCTGAGCTTTCATTTCACCTTTTGACAGTTGTCATGGCCCACCACCGTGCTGAATGTTCCCTGCACTTGTGACTGACCACACTAAATAGTTCCCTCTGGTTTCAGTAAGACATGGAGCACACCTGAGCAAACTGGATATGGTCTATGAGTGCTGGCTTGAATTGTTGAGTGAGATACTGTCTATTGTCTGTTTCATTTCAGTCCAGCCCATTTTTTGGCCTTTGGACCTTGTGATATTGATTCAAATCAATGCAGTCAAGCTAATAAACACTCCCTGGCAGTAAAACGTATTGTTGGCATGCCTGTTGAGTAAAACTGCCAATAATGCAGCATGGGTTAAGAGAAAATATAATACAAATTTATGTACTTCATCACTTTGGCTCCTTCTCCTCTCAGCCAGTATTCCTACTATGAGGCCTTAATCATGCACTATATACCCCAAGTTAGTGTTTCCAGTATGAGAGCTAGCATTATGCAGCAAAAATGATAGATTATTTTTCTTGTTGCCTTGATCAGAGCAATGTAAACACAAATACATTTATTCAAACAATTATGTTTTTTACCAGAGGCGGGAGAAAGTCAAACATGTGCCAGTCTCAGGTCTTAACCTTTAAGTCTCAAACAAGTCTCAAGTTACTGTGGTGAGAATCGGACAAGTCTAGTTGAGTCCCTACTATACCTGTAAATCAAGCAAATCACAAAAAAATCTGATGATCTGAAAATGTTATTGGAGCATCATTTAAGTGAATTATTCCCAAACCTCCTGTGATTATTGTACATGTGTAGGCTATAAAGTACACATTGGACTCTCATCACGTAAAACAACTTTTACATTCCAGTTGTGTTGTCATCTCTTAACTGGACAACTCCCAAGCCATACTGAATTCTTGGGAAATGCCCTGGAAAATTCATGGAAACCAAGTGAAAATCCGTGGGATGCAGAATGTCCAACAATCTGGAGAATGTGTTCACCACATTGTCATGGATAATCATTTTGAAGTGCAGTGGATGGCTAACAATGAGCATGGTAAATTATGCACATTATACCAGTAACATTCTGTAAAATGAGGCTGAGCTGTCAGAAAACTTCCACTGGAATATCAGTCAGAGTTGCTATGATGACAAGTCCAGCTAGAGCAACGTGGTGGAGATGATTCAAGGGCTAAGTGATTTTAACAGGCCATGGAGGGAATGTTTTTGCTTGGCTTTGGTTAAATGACTTTGGTCAACATCATGAAATTTATGCATAAACTGTATCATCAATATCTTTTGGAAAATTTCATTGTTTTCCATCACATAGAATTTTAGAAATTGATAAAGACATGTTGTTCTATGTTTAAAAGACTGGCTTGAACAAAGAACGCATCTAAATCAACTCACAAAGGAAGCCAGCATCATACGTTGTAAAGAAAGGCATATCTAAACCAAACAAAAGAAAGCAGAGGCAGAAATGGCCCGTTGCAGTTGTTCATTGCATGTAGATCTGTGGAGCTACTCCAAAGTGCCTGTCTGTTGCTGTGTTCCTATGCAAGGCTTACTTGACAAGCTGCATCGAGAGTATTGTATGTTGTAGTGGAATACACAGTCAACATCTCATTGGCACCTCTCTCCCATTAGCACTGTCAAACATACATAGAACTTTCTGCATACATTTTTTTCCCCCAGACAGATAAACACTTCACAGGTTTTCATGTAAACATGCACTGGCCTGTACACTGACGTAATCATAGAAAGCACACCATTTCATTTTGGGGTCATTTGCTCTCATTTATTTCTTTTTCCTGCTTTATTTATGTTTTCTGCTCCAACTGACCAGCCCAGCTTCCCAGCTCCTTTTCTAGCCACATCAAGCGGAATTAGGGAGGGGACAAAGAGTGAGCGGGAGCGAGAAATGAAAACCACGGAAATGGACAGCAATAATGATCCGATCAGGGGAAAACAATGGCGTTCACAAAAACGGCATAAAGCATGAAAGGTTAACGGTCCCTTTTAGAAAATGTTATCCTGTTGTTTGGATGTGGGCAAAGCAGGATTTGTCTGTGTCAACACACATGGGAAATTATAGTATCAAAGTGAACCCAAGAGGAAATGAGAAAAGGGAGCAGAGATTAGCATGTTTATCTGTTAAGTGAAGAAAAACTTCAGTTTGGGTATGCTGTGCTGGCTTTTTGTCCATTATTCTACAAACCTGTGGCACTTCAAATCAGTCTTAGTTTATTATATATTTCAATGTACTACACTATATTTTAACTGGATAATAAGATTGTTGGAATAACACAGTTATGCCCAAAGGACATTGTTAATGAAACTGGATATAGTAAATCGTACCACTGCTTTGCCTTCTTGTTGGAAACAAATTCTAATAAATACGTGGCTATATAAGCTATTTTAACAGTTCTACCATCACCCCCAGTTTTGCCCCAAAATTGGGAACCTAAAACCTTTGATGCTTAGCCAATGTGGTGTTTTAGGAAGTATTAGAAAGCTAAAGGACTAACCTATGCTTAAGTCAAAGTGCTACCATATCCCATTTCTCTCAACACAGCCTGCTGCCAGTCTCTAAAATTTAGAGTCTGTCAGAACCTGGATTACTCCCTGGCTGTCTCAGACAGCACCTGCAAGACTAGACAGATTCTGCAGCAGTGAATGGAAATATCCCACATGAACACTATGATCCAAAAGAACTTGCAATATATACCATATTGCCCTAACACACCTTGCAGACATGCTATAAGGATTGACATCAGCTTGCTTGGCAGCATAATGTCCTTGTAGAGAAATATGAAAACTTGATGAGTCTTTTTATTAGCTTAATACCATTCACAGACCAGCTGAGGCCTCAGGCTGAGCCCAGGTGGAACTCTCAAAGCAAAGTCCTGCAGACTTTTACATACATATGTTTAAATTCATGACCAGGCAGGCACTGCATGAGAAGCAACTGAAAACCTTGACGCATTAGAAACTCGCATCACCTCATGTCTAGATAGATGTTTCACCAATAAAAGAAAGGCTGGCTTTGGCTAAACACATTTGGAAGAGCAAGGAAACTCTCTCAGGTTTCAGCTGTTAAGCCTCAGCCACTTTGTGGAGTGAACGTGAGGGGGAAAGCCAAAATGTGAGGCGCCCTCACACACAGTCCACATAAAAGCCAGGGGGTTAATCCTCTTTCAAACAAGCTAGGTTTGACCCTCGTCAACCTTACCACCAACACTTCTAAAAGTACCACCCAATATGACATATCTGGACTTCACACATGCACGCTTGCACAGACTATTAATTTGACTGGTACACATATAGTAGTAACATGCAAGCACACGCAAACCAGTTTTGTCTACCTGTAGCAGAGAAGACTTCAGTGTGTCATTTGTCTGTTGTTGCCTTTATTTAAACAGCTGTGTCGATGGACAGGCAGCAATGTTGACAGCTGAAGGGCTGTTGTTCTATAAAACTAAACTAAACCTCCAGCCTTTCACAGTTTAATTTCTATGACTAATATGCTGTAAAATACATCGAAACAAACACACATAGCAGGTGACATGCATGCTCAGGAGGACAAAAATATTTCAGTGTTTCACTTCTCATTCATGTCTGTGAATATACATAAACATCCATAAATGACCTGGCAGGTCACACGGCCTTTCTCGTAGCCAATGCCGTCAGAGTGTTAGCCCACTCTGCCCCCTTCCTATTTCCATATACTCATAACTTTTTATTGGTGGCACCTGCTACTCAAAAAATAAAATGCCTTGTTGGCCTGTGTTGGTAGGAGATCCATAAGGCTCCATGTTTAATTTTAATACAATTTTCTGGTAAATTTCAAGCCTGTCAAGAGGCTTTTTCTTGTAACATTGTGAAATATTGAGTTTCACAGTTCCGTTGGTACTAGTGAATCATAGAAAACCACAGAGTGGTGAATGAAAAGTGACCTTGTTTTTGCTGACCTTGTATAATTCTTGCCAAATGTGTATGGCAGAAGTTCCATCTAAAAACAGGATTCTGTGAAGCAAAAGGCATCTTCTGTGTTTTCTACATGCTCCTCTCTCATTGGGCTACATCTCTTCATAAAGCACTTAAAATTTCTCTCATTTAACCTTGTCTGATCTGAAGGAAGAATTTCAATTGAATCCCTGTTGAGCAAACTGCAAGACAAGAGTGTGTAAAGAAAGCAGTGCACATGTAATAGTCTGACTATATGCTATTTTGAAAGTTTGCTTGCATAAATCGGCATGTACAGCACATTTACGTGCACATAGTAAAACTGCAACTCTGTTAGTTTCTGCTCTCAGATACTGTAGCAGCTTTACATCAATGTGGTATATAATTATAGTATTAGCATTTAATTTGATAAAAGATGATGCAGTTTTGCATGTTTTTGCCCATATTCTTGTCCTCACAGACTTCTGTCACTCACTCTGCCAGAGCTCTCACATCGTGGAAAAAAACACTTAGTTCCCCAGTATGTGCACTAAAGATTACCTTAATTGCAGATGACATTTTAAATGAGTTTTGAAAAGGTTGACAATGCGTTCTATCCATCAAAGCCACTTCTGTTCAAACTAGCGAGAGACCAGCCTCTGTGGCTCTTAATATGCGCTACTTTTCAAGTTGTAAGTTTGTAAGTTTTCTTGGAAACAATATAAAACCATATTATAGAGAACAAATCAGTTAATAGCTTCTTTATAGCATATCCTAAATGCCTCATTTAAAAAGCCTTCAACTCAATAGCAGTCCTCCCATGTGGCCTGACTGCTTACATAGATAATTAACAGACGCTCTGCCATATTAGCTTGAATTCGGAATGAATTTATCACCCATTCAGTATTTGCTAATCATCGTTACACAGTGCAGTCACACTTTTTTCTCTTTTTCCTTTGTGTGTTTCAGATTGGTTCACACTTGTTACAACCACAGAAATTGTTTTGTATGCATACATCTTTCATAAAGCTACATACTAACTTTGCTAGGAAGTGACAAAATCCAGCAAGCATAGGAATTCATAATAGTTTATAGCATCATCAAAACACTATAGAAGAAAGCAAAGCTGTATTTTCCTTAAATGTCATATCGTCCCCTCTCCCAGTGAAATGGCAGACATGCTGCTGGAGTGTATTGTCACCTGTCGTGTTACATATGATAAAGAAAAAAAAAACAAACAAACTGCTCAAACAAATACACAAATACACTACTTCCAGAAGGAAGAAAAGATAACTCCAGTGTTCTGGGCTCCAGTATTACACAGACTTAACAATGCAGGATAAGAAAAGAGTTTAATGCTGAACTGAGTCTCCTTATGTTTTGTATAAGAAAATATGAACTATTTATAAATAATTTTTTGACACATTTATGAAAACAATGTGCTTCAAGCCTCTGCATTTCCCATGGCAGTGTTTGACTGACACATGAGAGCTGGTGTTGCTAGGAGATGCGCTGTCAACTTTTGTGGTGCACTACTGACTTGAGCATGTAATAGCACTTGTACAGGGAGTCAAAGTGAGACCATAACTTCTGGGTTGTGTTCCAGAAGTAAAAAAAAATATTTCTGACTGTGGAACAGATCCATTGCATGTTATGTGGCTCACGTCAAATGTTTAGATAAGGACAATATTTTTTTTAACAATCTTATATTATTGATAATCTGGTTTTTTTTTTAATCTTACTTTAGTGAACACCATTTCCTCTAATCCCTTGATGTTTGTTCTAAGTAGCAGAGGTGAGTCAAAGGGTGGAGCATATCTGTAGTAACAGCAGGACTCAGTGCTGACAGTGTGAATTACATCCTGCATTTTGGAATGTCTCCTTTCAACCATGGGATGGGGGGATGAACCCTTTTGTGGTGAATGCTGCTGTGCGCTCCAGTCAGAACCAAATGCACCAACTCCACTTATGCTTCAGCGAACAAAATAACACATGAAAGCAGCTCAAGAGCCGCTGTAAATAACGATGTCCTATTCATTGTTACAGGCATTATTGAAAGTGGGTAAAGTCAGCCCGACCTGTGCGCTGCTGTCACTCACTCATTTACAATTTCCTCAAATGATCAAGTTTCAAAAAGACATACTTTTGCTACTACCATAGGGATACATTGTGTCTGCTTCTGCATTTTATGATGTTTTGGCCTAGACAGCAGCATTTGTAGGTAGAGATAAAGTGGGGGATGCATGCCTCTTTAAAAACCTGCGCCCTCCAATAGAATGCAGTCAGTTTCTTGATCACTTTTGGTACAATACCATAAACATGGTTAATACAATAGGCCCTGGTACAATAGGGGGTGTGTGGGGGGTACGCTGCCGCGGGCCCATGGTTACATAGGAGCCCACCTACTGGCCCAATCTGCCTGATTGAACTTGCATTTTTATTGCTTAGTTGATTGTTTTGAATAATGTCTGTTTGCCTGTTTTGATTATGGCGTAATATAAAAAGTTGGACTCAGACTACATCTGTGTCTCCTACAGAACAGAGACAAGTCCTGGACTGCTGCCAAGGGGTTCTCAACTTATGCAGCAAACAGCATCAGTGGGGACGCTGTGTTCTAACGTTATCTGATATGGTCATTGATTTCATCCCTTTAGAGCTCCCTTAATAGGGCTCCTGCACTTTGAGTCACTTTGGCTGCCAGTGTCATTTCAGCGTGTCTGCACTCTGGCTCTAGAAGATTTTTGACAGCAGAGATTACAGCTAAAATCAATTACCTGTGTTGCCGTTCTTGTAGATTTTCCATGGGAGCTGTAGTGTTGTTTTTTTTTCTGTGTTCACAAAATAATTGTTTAACTTTGTTAAAATCACAAAGATTTCAGTGTCTTATGTTGTAGTCGGTGCTGATATGTCTTAAAATGTGAAAGATAAACCTCAGGTGGCAGAAGCATACCAGTAGTCTGGGAAAAGCAAACACTTATGGGGGGAACAACAAGGGGAGGTAAGAGAGTAGCAGGCAAACTGGATGTAATTAACCTACAGTATACTCATCCAGACAAACAGTGCTGGACAGGGGTTTGGGTAGGCAAGCTGTGCAGTGTCTCAACTGAAGCTGGTAGTTTCGAGGCTAATTAGGACTGTGTTGTGGTACAGGGTGAAGGGGTTCCCATGTGGGCTCCTGATTTGTTGGCTCTGTACACATCCAGACTGCTCATTTGTGGTGAGGTATGACAGCATGAGACCTGAGGAGCAGACGAGAGGACACGCAGGATGAGAGAGAATTAAGCCAAAGTGGAAATGAGGAGAATTAAGAAAGAAGGAAACTAAACCATGGAAATCAAATCAAGGAAAAAGGACACAGTAAAAGGAAGTGAAAAGAAGAAGAGAAAGACAGGTGTTGAATTGGGGGTCTGGGAAGGTTAAGCCGTGTCTCTTCACGGTTGTATCTGTCAAGTGGTCCAGCTTCTACAAATAAAACACCTCCTTCGAGAAACAGCTGCAGGAAAACAATAACACTGCCACTGCAGAGGTGCAGTTCACATGCCTAGAAATATGCACCGCAAAGCAACATCAGGATGAATCTTCTGTATAATACTTCATGGTTTTGGCTGTTTATGGTAATGTTATAATTAAATGTATGCTATAATTCCGTAATCATCGGCACAGACTGTGAAATTGCATACATTTGCATGTGACACACCTTGCTGGGTATTCAGCCTGGGGCTGTGAAATTTAATGAAACAAGCAATTTGTCTCAACATTTAAATACCTTTTTCCAAATATGAGAAAAGAAGTATATTAAAACACCCATTAAGTGATAACATGGAGGAGGCATGTTTGAATTAAATATACTTGGAAACAAGCTAGAGTTTAATGCTGAGATAAGTATGTAGAAGGCTATTATGATCAGGGTAGTGAGAAACTGTATTTGCCTTTAACTGTGGTAAATAAAAAAGTTTTGAAACCTTGTATTTTGGATTATAATAATGTCATAACCAAACCATAACCAAAGGTGACCTATTTGTCACATCCTAATCCAAACAAATGAAATCAAAGTTCTGGTCACAATTATGTCTTGGCTTTGCTTTGTTCCTTAAATTTTTGTGGTAAAGGTTCTTATTTATTTACACATTATTCCCTAACATTTAATCTGTGTTTCAAAGTTGACACTCATTTCAAATGAAACAAAAATGTTCTCAAAGATAATCGTAAAATGTGGCTCTATTTTAACAGAAATGAAATGAAATGTAAATCTATGTTATGCCAAAGCGCACAGGCAAAACTTTCTCTGAATTGCTAATAGCTTGAACTTCTAAGAGCTGCTGGAGTTGGTGTGGATTTTTTTATGGTGCATCCATCACAGGGCGATCTGTAGGAGATCTATTATCCTGGTCTGTATGCTTCCCACACTAAACCAGTAACTATGCACAGCAGCACAGGTTCATATCCTCTTGTGGGCTTTGATCTCTTTTACAACCTTAAAGCAATCTCATGCACACCACATTAAAATCTTAGTAATGTCAGCAGCGGGAGAAAGTGCCATCCAAAGTGAATCATGCAGGGCTCTCGTATACGCACATACCAACACAGAGTAAGGATGAAGAGCCCTTCAGATTCACTTTGCTGATGAGGCAGCAGGGTTGATATGTGGGAGCTGAATAAGAGCAGGAGAGTGAACCAGGAAGGCGCATTTCTGTTTTGTGGGTATTCATGTAAGAGTGAAGCCATGCACCTTCTAACCAGCATACACTGCACTGACAGACTCTGAAGGAGGTAGAGAAAAACCCATTCAAAAAGTTTTTTTTTCCCCTTTATGGACATGAAGCATACTTTTTGGTCCATTTCCTTTTTCTGGTTTATACAGATTTAATTTTTTTTTTTTTAACAGCACTGCAGAGTGAAGTCATCTTAAAGTGATGATGCTCAAATCTACTTTTTATGTTGTACAGTCCTGTTAAATTTGTACTGCAGTGAAAACATGGAAGTGCCTGCTTTGAGGACATTCACATTGACCAAGAGCCTGATTCATGTTTTTGTTAATTTTATAGAAATATCCTGTTAACCTTTTATCTGAATCAGGATATGCTGTCATCATTTGACAGAGTCACTGCTGTGGAGACCTGTCATTTGTTTTATTCGGGTTTGGTTTTACTATATCTTAGCAATGCTTAAAGCTTAGTATTATAGACTCCAGGTGAAGATTACAGCTGTGTTGTGTTCAGCCTTCATTATGGAATGCCAGGTGGAAGGGAGTTATGACTAAGTTTCCTTTGGTTTAGTGGTTTCTTTCCCATTATGTTTATATATAGGCTGTGACTGAATTGAGCTATGGCATCATAAAGTGGTGAACTCTTTCATTCCCGTTTCTGTGTTATTGTTTTTCATTTTTTCCTAAATGTGTCAGCTCTTCCAACTATGGTAAATTCAGCTCAACCAAACCTATTCATATATTATGAGAGTTAAGCTGGGCGATAGTAACACAGGTTTAACATAAATTCAAAGAATGAACATAAAGATTTTATGAACTGAGCAACTGAAGTATGCTGTGCCGTGTAGTGTCCTTCCTGTTAAAATGCCTATCAACAATGCAAAGGTGAATTAATTCTTTCTTCTGTCTCGAATTATTGAGCCATGACCCAGGTTAATTTCTTTAGTCATTTGGGAGGCGGAGCTATTATCATTGGTTAGTTTTAGTAACAGCAGGCCTTTACACCATCTGCATCTCTAATGTAAAATGCACTGTTGTAGAGTGAGAAAACTTGAGATGTAATTTACTATACTTATATATAAAAAAGGCTTCAAAACAGTCCAAGCTTTCAACAACTTTGCATTTACTACTTGGTTCCTAGTGTAATCATTTGCACACCAAAAGTGTGCATCCTTTGTCAGACTATGTTTTTATAAGGCTACTGTAAGTCTAGATTACAAACTTATAGCAATTGTACCGTATGCACGTACAAACCAGTTTTCTGGACCATGCCAGACTCTGGAAGCTGCTTTGATAAACAGGCATCAAACTCTCAGGGAACACATGCTTGGTACTAAGAAAATTCTTCGTTTCACCCAAGTGTGAAAGCAGTTTGTCTCTCTTTCTCTCTCTGTATCCTCCTCATCTGTGACACTGTCAAAACCTGATCTTAGCTAGAGCTTCTTACATCACTGTACCATCAACTCACTGACCACAGTACTGATTGCATAGTCAAGAGTAGCAATTTTGGGATTTAAGTGCAATTGATTGAGCTTGAGTGGTTTTAAACCAGATGTTTAGTGTGTGTCCCCTCACTTCCTGGCAGAAACTCCCTCCCTAAAAAGATTTAAAAATTCTAACTTGTAGAGTAGGTCATGTTGCATCAGAGCTGTGATAATGTGTATTAGCATTTTGATGTGCTGTAGCCCAGAGCATTCTCCACCTCTTGTCACTTTGCAGGGTGAGTTAACCCACAAGGGGGTGTAGTATTTATTATTCTCAGATGACTTTTTACAGTCAACTATCCCATATTTTCAAAATGGAAATAGTAGAGTACCCATGCAGTGCACCATGTGAGTATTAGCAATACCATATTTACTCATCTGAAGTAAAGACTGCTGGCTTTGATTAATTGTATGGTTACTACAGCCATGATAGGGATCTAGTGTCCTAAAGTAAAGTAAGTAAAATGCATACTGTAATGTGCCCCCCTTACAAAGATCTTTTTGTTCCAGCTGCTGGGGGGTCTGCACACCTTTAACCCCCTCAACTTCCCCATACATCCCCCCATGTCTATTAAGCACATTGATTCCCAGCTCAACTTGGCCCCCAGTTATTAATCCCAATCACCCAGAACACATCGACCACAGCACACCACGAAAACACATGTGCCCACCCCCACCCCCCACCCCTCCAGCTCAGTGCGCTGATTCTAATTAATTAATTACATCCCAGGTGATTTTACTTTGAGATGGAGAGAAGGAAAATAGAAGAGGGAAAATACTGTATCCCATGGGCACCACCAAATTGGCAACTAAATCTCCCAGCAAAGGGGGATAGAGAGATAGAGAGAGAGAGAGAGAGAGAGAGAGAGAGAGAGAGAGAGAGAGAGAGAGAGAGAGAGAGAGAGAGAGAGAGAGAGAGAGAGAGAGAGAGAGAGAGAGAGAGAGAGAGAGAGAAAAGCCCAGTTCATTACTTCAGGAAGAATTGACTTCTTGGAGCTGCTTCCTAGCTACTGCTCTGCTGTCCAAAACCAAAATATGCAGTTTCCCCCGCCTATTTTTTTTTTTACTTGTCATCCACAGCAACCCTTGCCAAAAACATTCACTGGGACAAACCCTCAACAAATTGATAGCATATTTAAGTATTCAGGATTATATTTGTGAAGTGAATAGGTGCAGAAAAGGGGCTTGGTTTTGAGCATGTTTCTGGACAGAGCGTTACTGAATATCAGGGAAGCTGTAGTCTTTAGAATAGTATCGGCAGTGTTAAAGAAAACGAGGCTAAATATTTGGTATATTTCATTGATTTGACTCTCAAAGGATTTTAAAGTTCTTTCATGTCCTTCCACTTTGCTGTCCTACCTGTTCTGCTCTCTCAACAGAAATACTCTTTCC